>NC_141877.1:643551204-643860977 GCF_056163025.1 Triticum urartu | reverse complement strand
CACCTTCATCTTGAGTATCTTCGGAGTCGGAGTGATAACTTCTCTCGGAGTGGCTGTCGGAGTCGGAGCCGGATACCCATTCACCAACATGAGCTTGATGTCTTCGTCTTGTATAGCTCCTTGATGATTTTTCCTTCCTTTCCGAATCCTTGCTTCTCCGTGAGTATCTTCGTTCATAACGATCATCTCTACTCCTTCTCTCTCTTGGTGGTGATCCTTTGCTTCTTCTTTTTGGAGAATCTTCTCTTCTCTTGTAGGGAGCCGTACACTCATTGGAATAGTGTCTGGGTCTTCCACAATTGTAGCAGTTTCGCTCTCGACTAGAAGATCTTTTGTCATTGTAGGACCTTGATTTGGAGCTTCTATCTTTGCTTCTATTCTTGTAGAACTTGTTGAAGTTCCTCACCATTAAGCTCAATTCTTCATTGAAGTCTTGTTTCTCACTTGATGATGTAGAGGCTTTGTAGGCACCACTTGATTTGTTGTGAAGTTCCTCTTTATCCTTAAGTGACATCTCATGAGCAACAATCCTTCCAATCACCTCCGTTGGCTTGAGATCTTTGTAATTGGGCATCATTTGGATCAATGTGCACACGGTATCATATTTTCCATCCAAGGCTCTTAGGATCTTCTTGATGATGAATTTATCAGTCATCTCTTCACTTCCTAAGCCGGCAATCTCATTTGTGATGAGAGCAAGCCTAGAGTACATTTCGGCGACACCTTCACCATCCTTCATCTTGAACTTGTCAAGTTGGCTTTGAAGCACATCCAACTTGGATAACTTGATGGAGTCAGTACCTTCGTGCATATCAATCAAAGTGTCCCAAATTTCCTTTGCATTCTCAAGGCGGCTGATTTTGTTGAATTCTTCGGGGCACAATCCGTTGAAGAGAATATCACAAGCTTGAGCATTGTATTGCAACATCTTCAACTCATCCGCGGTAGCTTCACGGTTTGGTTCTCTCCCATCAAAGAAGTCACCTTGCAAACCAACACACACAATAGCCCAAACGGCGGGGTTATGTCCAAGAATATGCATTTTCATTTTATGCTTCCAACTAGCAAAATTAGTACCATCAAAGTAAGGACCTCTACGGTGATAATTTCCCTCGCTAGACGCCATACTCTCCTAGGTTGTGAAACCAAGGCTATGACCACCAAAAGCTATGGAGATCAAGCAAATGGAGACCAAAGCTCTGATACCACTTGTAGGATCGAAGTATGTCTAGAGGGGGGGGTGATTAGACTACTTGACCAAATAAAAAACTTAACCTTTTCCCAATTTTAGTTCTTGGCAGATTTTAGCTATTTTAGGACAAGTCAAGCAATCATCACACAATTCAAGCAAACATGCAAAGAGTATATTGGCAGCGGAAAGTAAAGCATGCAACTTGCAAGAATATAAAGGGAAGGGTTTGGAGAATTCAAACGCTATTGGAGACACGAATGTTTTTCCCGTGGTTCAGATAGGTGGTGCTATCCTACATCCACGTTGATGGAGACTTCAACCCACGAAGGGTAACGGTTGCGCGAGTCCACACAGGGCTCCACCCAAGGGCAACGGTTGCGCGAGTCCATGAAGGGCTCCACCCACGAAGGGTCCACGAAGAAGCAACCACCCACAAAGGGTCCACGAAGAAGCAACCTTGTCTATCCCACCATGGCCATCGCCCACGAAGGACTTGCCTCACTAGCGGTAGATCTTCATGAAGTAGGCTATCTCCTTGCCCTTACAAACTCCTTGGTTCAACTCCACAATCTTGTCGGAGGCTCCCAAGTGACACCTTGCCAATCTAGGAGACACCACTCTCCAAGAAGTAACAAATGGTGTGTAGGTAACGAACTCCTTGCTCTTGTGCTTCAAATGATAGTCTCCCCAACACTCAACTCTCTCTCATAGGATTTGGATTTGGTGGAAAGAAGATTTGAGTGGAAAGCAACTTGGGAAGGCTAGAAATCAAGATTCATATGGTAGGAATGGAATGTCTTGATCTCAACACATGAGTAGGTGGTTTTCTCTCAGAACATATGAGTAGGAATGATGTGTGTGTTCTGATGGCTCTCTCATCGAATGAGAAGGAGGTGGAGGGGTATATATAGCCTCCACACAAAATCCAACCGTTACACAGTTTTCCAATCTCGGTGGGACCGAATAAATAAACTCGGTCTGACCGAAGTAGTAAACCTAGTGACCGTTAGGAATTTCGGTGGGACTGACATGCAACTCGGTAGGACCGATTCGGTTAGGGTTTGGGCATAACGTAATCTCGGTGAGACCGATTACACAAACTCGGTGAGACCGAGTTTGGTAATTAGCTAACCAGAGAGTTGGTCAGGCAAACTCAGTGGGACCGATTTGCTTTTTCGGTGGGACCGAGTGGAACTCGGTGAGACCGAAAAGTTATAAAGGGGAAACACTGAGTTTACATTGCAATCTCGGTGGGACCGATTAGCTCTTTTGGTGGGACCGAAAAGTTACGAAAGGGAAACAGAGAGTTTGCAACCCCATCTCGGTGGGACCGAGATCCTTATCGGTGGACCGAATTGCTAGGGTTTGGCAGTGGCTAATGACAATTGAAACTCGGTGGCGCCGGATAGGAAAAATCGGTAGGACCGAGTTTGGCTTAGAGTTTAGGTCATATGTGGATATGGGAAAGTAGTTGAGGGTTTTGGAGCATATCATTAAGCACATGAAGCAAGAGGCTCATTAAGCAACACCTCATCCCTCCTTGATAGTATTGGCTTTTCCTATGGACTCAATATGATCTTGGATCACTAAAAATATAAAACGAAGAGTCTTGAGCTTTTGAGCTTGAGCCAATCCTTTGTCCTTAGCATTTTGAGGGTTCCACTTTCACATCCATGCCATGCCAATCATTGAGCTTTCCTGAAATAATCATCTTGGAATAGCATTAGCTCAATGAGCTATATGTTGTTATGAATTACCAAAACCACCTAGGGATAGTTGGACTTTCACTTACCGTGATCATGGAGGTGTGGGAGCGGGCCGGCTCGTGCCGGTAGTTGGAGAAGGATCGTGCGATGCTTGTCTGGAGTTACGCCGCACCAAAGATCATTTCCAATGTCTTGTTAGCATGATGACACTCAAATGTTAAGACTAGCAAGTAGTGTCCATTCAAATTAAACTCACCGTCGTCCCAGGAGCAATCTCTGGCATCAGCGGAGCGGTCTGACCGGACTTCTCGCACACAGACTGCACATTTGGTTTTGACGACTCAGTCATACTAGTTAGTAATGAGACAAACACTACATGAATGTTTTGGCTAATCAGCAGAAGAAACTTACCACAAGGAGCTCGTACATTGCCCTTGCCTGCATGTCATTCTGTGCCCTCTCCTCCTCCAACACCTTTGTCGTCCTCTCCTCCAACTCCCGCTGCCTCTCCGCCGCCTCCGACAGAAGTTTCTCCATTCTATCTCTCTCACTCTGTATAGCAGCCTGCAACACCACTCCCCGTTAGCATTTGTAATCATTGATGGAAGCGCACACAATGTAATGGAGAAAGATAGCTTAGTACGTATAACTAACCTTGAAGGCGAGTTGGACTGGCCGTTCACGAGGCCTTATCTCAGGAGCGGATCTCGACTGGCGCGCCTTGATCTCCGCGAGAGTGCTAGGACAACGGATAAGCCATCTCCAATGGCTATCGAGCCATGGGACCTCCCGCCACCAGCTATCATCACCAACTCTGGATCAATGGGACCCTGGCTCGGGTTAAAGTCCTCCCCTTTCCTCGCCTTCCCTTGATCTCTATATTTCACGAGCTTGTCGTGGGAGGAGATGTTGGTGAAGTTGTTTGCATCATTGAGGTCAGACGGAGAGAATGCCTTGACTTTCTTGTAAGAGGCGGTATGGGCCATGGCATAGAGGTCGTACACCTCTGGCACCTTATCCGCCTTATTGTAGCGTGCGTGAAAGAGAGAAACAACATAAATTAGTAATTAAAGGGCTCAAGCTAGCATGATGAATGAATTGCATGAATCATGAAGCAAACCACATACCCAGTTCTGCCCGAACTGATATAAGTTGGAGCTGCCTTGATGGTGTGGCGCACTGTCGGGGATACCCCGCAGTATGACCCGGCTGGATGTATAACCCAGCCGGACTTGGCGACTCACTAATGACCCGCCCTGACTGGATGACACACTAAGTGATCTGCCCGATCCTGGCGACTTATGGGTGACCTGCAAGCGGATCAGAGGAGCGACAAGACCCGGGGGCCCAGGAGGCTCAAGGCCCAGAAGGCCGGCTTACGTTATGGTAGGCCGGCTTAAGAGGAAAGGCGTGAGGAATATCTCCCTTACAAGGAATCAAGAACCAGACTTGTATCCGGCTTGTAATAGAAGATAGGCTAGTCCTAATCCTATTTGGACTCCACATGTAACCCGCCCCTCTAACTTATATAAGGAGGGGCAGGGCTCCCCAAAGGGGGACAGAAGAGGCAACAAGAAACAATATCTAGGACTAGACACAAAGAGGAGAGCTGGCTTACGGCGACTCCCTCATGAGCATAATGAGACCTAGCCACAAACAACATGTAGGGTTATTACCGAATGATGTTTCCCGGGGACCGAAGCTGTCTAAATCCTTGTCTTGCATGTTGCGTCTCTCGTCCCGATCAACCCCTCTCAAGCTACCACATAGATGCGTTGGCCTCGCGACTAAGTCCTGACACTAAGGACATCTGCTGTGACAAATCCACGACACACACCTTCCATTTGGGCACGTTTGTCCTTGGCCACGTTGTGGACGGCTAGCCATTCTTTTGAGCACCACTCATTGACCAACACCTCCAAACAATCCATCCGATCCGCACACCATCTCGGAGGCGCCTAAGTTAGCAAATAGAAACTTGAGCGCTACGGCTATGAATTACTAAATGAAGGAAGTAAGTACAAGGCCTTAAGAATTACCTTCATGTACTGCTCCTTACTCAGGAACTTCTCGCGGCACGCCGGCTTGGGCTTCTTGATACCACGCAAGGCGTAGTAGTCTCGAACAACCTACACCCGAGCCTCGTGCCATAAGTTATGTAGTAGGCGCTTGCAGACGTTCTCGATAACATTTGCCGCCTCCTCGTATCCCTCCTCACACCTGTAGAATGCCTGCAATCAAATGAGACAATATTGATTAGTACCATTAATAACTAGCTAGTTGAAGATTTTTAATTGTGTAAAGGAGAAATTACCCAGAACTTTCTGATCACCATGTCTACCCTCGTGTCGCACACGACACCGTCGATAATCTCATCCGGCGGGGCCGGGGCAGCCACGTAGTGCTCCCAGCTCAATCCAAGCTCTGGAAGCCGACCCTCACCAGGCAACGTGACAAACCCCGGGAAGTTTTGCCAGCAAAGAACTCCAAGGACGGAGTTGGGCTGGCGGACACTATGATGGTGGTCCCAACCCCTGCAGCATGACAAGGCCAACGCATTAGTTATTTGAAGAAACGTGAATGCAGAAGGTACAAAAATATTAAATGCACTTACGTACCTCTCCCCATCAGGGAAAATCAACCACCTCTGCTCGCGGGTCACCGGCACGGACGGGAGCCGTGTAGCACCACGCTGGTAGACGTTGCCCCCCTCCTCCCCCTCCTCATCAGTCGGCTCCCCGCCATCATCAGCATGGCCACTCGGCTCCCCGCCATGCTCAGGCTGACCCGACCAGGTACCCCATCCAGACGTGTGCTCCTCCGGGGTCTCGTGGGCCCAAGTCTGCTCGCGGGTCGCCGGCACGGACGGGAGCCATGTACAACCACGCTGGTAGACGGTGCCCCCTCCTCCTCAATATCGGTCGGCTCCCCGCCATCATCAGCATGGCCACTCGGCCCCTCAGGCTGATTCGGCTAGGTACCCCATCCAGACGTGTGCTCGTCCGGGGTCTCGTGGGCCCAACTCTCCTAGGCCGAAGGCCCGTGGACCCAAGGCTCGTGGACCGGAGTCCGTGTAGCCTCCTCCTCGGACGAGTCCACCCTAGCAGTCACGTGCTTGGGTGAAACAACTAGGGGTGGCGGCGAGGAAGGCACCCTAGCAGTCACGTGCTCGGGTGAAACAGCTGGGGATGGCGGCGAGGAAGGCACCCTAGCAGTCACCGTACCTCCTCTCCCGTGACCACGTGCTCCAGCTCCTCTCTTCTTCCCTCCCTTTCCTCATCCCCTGCTGGGCACCGCGGTTGACGAAGAAGGGCCCGGCGGTGTCGCCATACTGTCCAGCAACGCTCGGCGGATTTGTGCGGGTGGAATGGAAGACCTCCCACCACGCGCCGACGAAGAAGGGGCCTCGGAGCGCTCCGGACCAGCGCCCACCATCTTTCAACACCTCCCATGAAAAAGAGTAAACAAAATTAATACAACATAAAAAATACCGACATGAATAATAATATATGATGTTTTTCATAACAAAATCAAAAAAAATTTATGTTTAAATGATATGTTGGGGTGTCGGGGTCGGGGTCGGGGTGTGGTGTCAGGGTGTCGGGGGTCGGGGTCGGGGTGTCGTGCCGAGGTGTCGGGGTGGCGTGTCGGGGTCGGGGTGCTGTGTCGGGGTGGGGTGCTGTCTGGGGTCGGGGTGTCGGGGTCGGAGTGTGGTGTCAGGGTGTCGGGGGTCGGGGGTCGGGGTCGGGGTGTCGGGCCGGGGTGTCGGGGTGGCGTGTCGGGGTCGGGGTGTGGGTCGGGGTCGGGGCACGTGACAACCTTTTCTTCTTCTCTTCTTCTCCTCCTCCTCTTCCTCCCTCCTCCTCCTCCTCCTCCTCTTCTTCTTTCTTCTTCTTCTTCTTCTTCTTCTTCTTTTCTTTCTTCTTCTCCCTCCTCCTCCTCCTTCTACTCTTCTTCTTCTTCTGAACTAAAACTAAAACTAATCTAAAATAAACTAAACTAAAAAAAACTAAAACTAAACTGAAACTAAAACTAAAGTAAAACTATAACTAAAACTAGGGTTTGGGGTTTCCTCTTTTTTCTTTCTTCTTCTCCCTCCTCCTCTTCCTCCCTTCTCCCCTCTTCTTCTTCTTATTCTTCTTCTTCTTCCCCTTCTACATATTCTAGCACTAAAACTAAACTGAATCTAACACTAAATCTAACACTAAATCTAATAGTAAGACATATCTAGCACTAAATCTAACACTAACAATTAAACAACAAAAAAAAGAAAAAACAAAAAAATAACTCACTGGAGCGGCGGCGACGGGGCCGACTGTGGCGCCGGGGCGGTGAGCGGCGGCACCGAGCCGGCAGGGAGGTGGGGCCGATGGGGCCGCGGTGGCGCCGGGTGGTGGGCGGGTGGTGGGGGCGCCGGGGCGGTGGGGCGGTCGGGTGGCGACGTGGTGGGGCGCTGGGGCGGCGGGGTGGTGGGGGCGACGAGGCGTCGATGCGTGGGGGGCGGCAGGGTGGTGGGTCAACGGGGCAAGCGGCGGCGGGCGACGGGGGCTGCTCTGGTCGTCGGGGAGGAGAGAGGGAGAGAAACAGAGAGAGGAAGGGGCGGAGTGGGGCTCGGCCGTTAGTTAGGTTATTTCTTTGCCGTCCGCCCACCCTTTGCCGTCCGCTTTGTTTTCTCTTTGCCGTCTGCTAGCAGACGGCAAAGAGGGGGGCCGTTAAGTTTTTTCCAATTAGCTCGTTAGTGGGGGCCAGCTCTCTCTTTGCTGTCAGCCAGCAGACGGCAAAGAACAGGCTGATGGCAGAGAATATCTTTGCCATCAGCCTGTTCTTTGTCGTCTGTTTTCTGTAAGCGGGCGGCAAAGACCTTCTTTGCCGTCCGCCAGCAGACGGCAAAGAACTGGCAGACGACAAATAAGCTAATTCCAGTAGTGCTCTACCCTCGAGAACTGTTGCGATCCCCTATACTTGTGGGTTTTCAAGACTATTTTCTGGCGCCGTTGCCGGAGAGCATAGCTCTATTCTTTGAGTCACTTGGGATTTATATCTGCTGATCACTATGAAGAACTTGAAAGATAAAAGAACCAAAAAATTTCCCTCAACTATGAGGGGAGGTAAGGAACTGCCATCTAGCTCGGCACTTGATTCACCTTCTGTTTTGAGTAAACTTGCGACACCTACTCCTGCTATTCATTCTGATATGTCGCATGTTATTGATGATGCCACTTGTGCTTTGCATGATACTTATGATGAAACTACTTCTATGCTTGATAATACTGTGCCATTAGGTGAATTTCTTGATGAACAACTTGCTAGGGTTAGAGAGAATGAAATTATTGAAACTGATAATATTGATGAAAGTGATGATGAAGATTCTCCCCCTAGATATGAATTGCCTGTTGTGCCTGAGGGTTATGTTATGGATGAAGAAACTGCTAGAGACTTCTTAGATTGCAATGATAGATCTGATCTTCAGAAATTATTAGCTAAGCTTAAAGAAAAGTCTTTGAATGCTAGAATGAAATATGACCCTGCTTTTGCTACTTCACCTATCTTTATTTCCGATAAGGATTATGATTTCTCTGTCGATCCTGAGTTAATTACTTTGGTTGATTCTGATCCTTTTATGGCTATGAATCTGAAACTGTTGTGGCATATCTTACTAAATTAAATGATATAGCCACCCTATTCACTAATGATGAGAAAACTCGCTATTACTTTATCCTTAAGTTATTCTCGTTCTCATTAAAGGGTGATGCTAAAACATGGTTTAATTCTCTTGATCCTGGTTGTGTGCGTAGTCCTCAGGATATGATTTATTATTTCTCTGCTAAATATTTCCATGCTTGTTGTGGGATTGTCACGGCAGATGTCCTAGTGTGAGGACTTAGTCGTGGAGCCATCGCAACATAGTGAACTTAAAGGGGTTAAAGAGGACAAAGGACGCAAGGA
This sequence comes from Triticum urartu, assembly GCF_056163025.1. NCBI lineage: Eukaryota > Viridiplantae > Streptophyta > Magnoliopsida > Poales > Poaceae > Triticum > Triticum urartu. The sequence continues at coordinate 643,852,133 of NC_141877.1, read as the reverse complement.
ATTATACTGGTTCGGCCCCTTACGGTGAAGGTAAAGCCTACTCCAGTTATGATGGGATTGCTATGGTTTCGATGACCAGGGAGCGAATACGCTTTGCCTGGCTCTCGAGTTGTTGTTTCTTGTCCTTGAACCACCACCAGGTCATCCCTTTATATACACAGGTTGGTTTACAGAATCCCGACCGGCTCATAAATGTGTCCGGCTCGGTTTCTACTCTTTCCTATCTTACAACACAAGTTACACACCTTATGGCGGTTTATGTCTACGGGCCCTAATCTCTTATATTAAAGCGCCATACTCCTTGTCTTCATGGGCTTCAATATGAATAACTGATTACAGGTATAACCTGGCCCCTCCTGGGCGGTTTATACTCAGTAGTTATATCCCCAACATTAGGCCTCAGATTGATTTGAACATGTTCATGTCAATCTTCAACACTTTAGAAAAACTTCTTAAGTACCTTCGAGTAAACCTTGTAATCCGCCATGACGTCATCTTCCAGGATTATAATAATCCGCCATGATGTCATCTTCCAGGATTATAATAAATCACCATGATGTCACCTGTTCATTAAAAAACCATATATACCTTACTTTTATTAATGAGCCTCCGAAAATCGAGGCGACAACTCTGGGACATATCCATTTTTTTGGGCTCCTCGATTCCCGCGCCTGTAGCTTATCTCTTCGTCTTATAAATAGGGCCGAGGGTCCCTTTCCTTTTATCCCCTTGCCTCTTCGTCTTTCTTCCACCTCATGTCGCCTCAGCACTCGAGCGCTGCCCCCGCCGTTGACCTTCACCTCTGCCCCGACCTTGGCCGCTGCATCACCCTGCCCGTACCAGAAAATCACGGCGCCTCTCCGCTGTTCAACAGTTTTTGGTGAGTTCTTCTTCCTTTCCTTCATAGATCTATTTAGGGTTCGCACGGGCTCCTCGAAGCTTCATGGTGTTCTTCCCCTGTTCTTCATTAAGGCCTATAGGATAGACTCCAAACGTGATATACTCTTATGCGGTAGTAATGATAATCCTTCTTTTGCCATCAGATCATCTCTTTTGTGTATAAAAACCCGATATGGAACTTCATGAACTGCTCAAGCACCAACCTTTAGGTCTAAATATTTTCCTTTTCCTATCATGCGGTAGATCTGAAATTCTAATGTGAAACTATGAAACTTGTTCGGCTTCAGATCTATACTCTGATTCTCCATCATTGCCATGTTTTGATGTGCTGGAGTGGTATCCATGATAGGAAATTTTTTCTGTCACCTCAAGAGTTGTGTTCAAATTACATGATGCAATCTATGTAAATTGAACTTGCACCATCGAGGCTGCAAGAAGTGCCTCCAGACAAGTTCAGTACACAATTTTAGAGTGATAGACTCTGGGTTGACACTGAAATATTTCAATACTGCAAGTTCAGTAGATAGTTGTAGGCATTGAAATATTTCAGTACTGACCGGTTCACACTGAAAGATTTGAGTAGTGCAATTGCAATACACACGGGTACACACTGAAATATTTCAGTAGTGCAATGCAATTTCAGTAGACATGGGTAGACACTAAAAAATTTCAGTACTGCAGTTTTAGTACACGCACGCAACCCCTGAAATAATTCAATACTACAGTTTCGGTACACGCACGCAACCCGTGAAATATTTCAGTGTAGCAGTTTCAGGACACGCGCGTAGCCACTGAAATATTTCTGGGGTGTTGTTTCAGTACAAGCAAGTAGCCGCTGAAATATTTTGGTAGTACACTTTTAGTACACGCACGTATGCACTGAAATATTTCAGTGGTTCACTTTTAGTACACGCACGTACCAACTGAAATATTTCAGTGGTGCTGTTTCAGTAGACGCATGTAGCAACTGAAATATTTCAGTGGTGCTATTTCAGTACACACACACGTAGTGCTACCTCCTGAGCACTGCGTTGGTTTCCCTTGAGGAGGAAAGGGTGATGTAGTAAAGCAGCGTAAGTATTTCCCTCAGTTTTGAGAACCAAGGTATCAATCCAGTAGGAGGCCACGCACGAGTCCCTCGCACCTACACAAACAAACAAGTACCTCGCAACCAACGCGATAAAGGGGTTTTCAATCCCTTCTCGGTCACTTACGAGAGTGAGATCTGATAGAGATGATAGATAATATTTTTGGTATTTTTGTGATAAAGATGCAAAGTAAATAAAGCAAAATAAACGGCAACGAAAATAGAAAAGTATTGGAAGAATAATATGATGGAAAATAGACCCGGGGGCCATAGGTTTCACTAGTGGCTTCTCTCAAGATAGCATAAGTATTTGCGATGGGTGAACGAATTACTATCGAGCAATTGATAGAATTGAGCATAGTTATGATAATATCTAGGTATGATCATGTATATACGCATCACATCCGAAACGATTCTGCATCTACTACTATTACTCCACACATCGACCTCTATCCAACATGCATCTAGAGTATTAAGTTCATGAAGGACAGAGTAATGCATTAAGAAAGATGACATGATGTAGAGGGATAAACTCATGCAATATGATATAAACCCCATCTTTTTATCCTCGATGGCAACAATACAATACGTGCGTTGCTGCCCCTACTGTCAATGGGAAAGGACACCGCAAGATTGAACCCAAAGCTAAGCACTTCTCCCACTGCAAGAAAGATCAATCTAGTAGGCCAAACCAAACTGATAATTCGAAGAGACTTGCAAAGATAACCAATCATACATAAAATAATTCAGATTTGACTCAAATAATGTTCATACATAATCTTGATCATAAACCCACAATTCATCGGATCTCGACAAACACACCGCAAAAGAAGATTACATCGAATAGATCTCCACAAGAGAGGGGGAGAACATTGTATTGAGATCCAAAAAGAGAGAAGAAGCCATCTAGCTAATAACTATGGACCCGAAGGTCTGAGGTAAACTACTCACACTTCATCGGAGAGGCCTTGGAGATGATGTAGAGGCCCTCCGTGATCGGTCCCCCTTCCGGCGGAGCTCCGGAACAGGCCTCAAGATGGGATCTCGCGGGTACAGAAAGTTGCGGCGGTGGAATTAGGTTTTTGGCTCCGTATCTGGTAGTTTGGGGGTACGTAGGTATATATAGGAGGAAGAAGTACGTCGGTGGAGCAACGAGGGGCCCACGAGGGTGGAGGGCGCGCCGGGGAGGGGGGGTAGGCGCGCCCCCTACCTCGTGCCCTCCTGGTTGATTGCTTTACGTAGGGTCCAAGTCCTCTGGATCACGTTCGTTCCGAAAATCACGTTCCCGAAGGTTTCATTCTGTTTGGACTCCGTTTGATATTCTTTTTCTGCAAAACTCTGAAATAGGCGAAAAAACAGCAATTCTGGGCTGGGCCTCCGGTTAGTAGGTTAGTCCCAAAAGTAATATAAAAGTGTATAATAAAGACCAATAATGTCCAAAACAGAATATAATATAGCATGAAGCAATAAAAAATTATAGATATGTTGGAGACGTATCAAGCATCCCAAGCTTAATTCCTGCTCGTCCTCGAGTAGGTAAATGATAAAAACAGAATTTTTGATGCGGAATGCTTCTTGGCATGGTTTTTAATGTAAACCTCTTAATTGTGGTATGAATATTCAGATCCGATAGATTAAAGATAAAAGTTTAATATTGACATAAAAATAATAATACTTCAAGCATACTAACTAAGCAATTATGTATTCTCAAAATAACATGGCCAAAGAAAGTTCATCCCTACAAAATCATATAGTTTGGTTATGCTCCATCTTCGTCACACAAAATACTCAAATCATGCACAACCCCGGTTTCAGCCAAGCAATTGTTTCATACTTTAGAATTTTCAAACTCTTTCAACTTTCACGCAATACATGAGCGTGAGCCATGGACATAGCACTATATGTGGAATAGAATATGATGGTTGTGGAGAAGACAAAAAAGGAGAAGATGGTCTCACATCAACTAGGCGTATCAACGGGCTATGGAGATGCCCATTAATAGATATCAATGTGAGGAGTAGGGATTGCCATGCAACGGATGCACTAAGAGCTATAAATGTATGAAAGCTCAACAAAATGCAACTAAGTGGGTGTGCATCCAACTTGCTTGCTCACGAAGACCTAGGGCATTTGAGGAAGCCCATTGTAGGAATATACAAGCCAAGTTCTATAATGAAAAATTCCCACTAGTATTTGAAAGTGACAAAACAAGAGACTCTCTAACATGAAGAACATGGTGCTACTTTGAAGCACAAGTGTGGAAAAAGAGATAGTAGCATTGCCCCTTTTTATTTTGTTTTTTTTGGGCCTCTTTTTTTTCTTTTGGCCTTTCTCTTTCTTTTGGGACAACGTTCTATGAATAATGATCATCACACTTCTATTTATTTACAACTCAATGATTACAACTCGATGCTAGAACAAAGTATGACTCTATATGCATGCCTCTGGCGGTGTACCGGGATGGGCAATGATTCATGAGCGACATGTATGAAAGAATTATGAAAGGTGGCCTTGCCACAAATACTATATCAACTACATGATCATGCAAGGCAATATTACAATGATGAATGTGTCATGATGAACGGAACGGTGGAAAGTTGCACGGCAATATATCTCGGAATGGCTATGGAAATGCCATAATAGGTAGGTATGGTGGCTGTTTTGAGGAAGGTATATGGGTGTAATGCACCGGCGAAAGTTGCGCGGTACTAGAGAGGCTAGCAATGGTGGAAGGATGAGAGTGCGTATAATCCATGGACTCAACATTAGTCATAATGAACTCACATACTTATTGCAAAAATCTACAAGTCATCAAAACCAAGCACTACGCGCATGCTCCTAGGGGGGAGGTTGGTAGGAGTTAACCATCGCGCGGCCCCGACCTCCACACAAGGGAAGACACTCAAAAAATATCTCATGTTTCAAATTTTTTACACAACGTTTACCATACGTGCATGCTACGGGACTTGCAACCTTCAACACAAGTATTTCTCAATTTCACAACTACTCAACTAGCATGACTCTAATATTATTACCTCCATGTCTCAAAACAATCATCAAGCGTCCAACTTTTCTTAGTATTCAACGCACTCATAAGAGAATTTTAATTTCTTACCATGCTGTTTTATGAGGTTCTCAAAATGATATAAGTGAAGCATGAGAGAACAATAGTTTCTACAAAACAAATCCACCACCGTGCTCTAAAATATATAAGTGAAGCACTAGAGCAAAAACTACATAGCTCAAAAGATATAAGTGAAGCACATAGAGTATTCTAATAAATTCCGGATTTAGTGTGGCTCTCTCAAAAGGTGTGTACAGCAAGGATAATTGTGGTAAAATAAATGGCAAAGACGCAAATAATACAAGATGCTCCAAGCAAAACACATATCATGTGGTGAATAAAAATATAGCTCCAAGTAAAGTTACCGATGGAAGTATACGAAAGAGGGGATGCCTTCCGGGGCATCCCCAAGCTTTGGCTTTTAGGTGTCCTTAGATTATCTTGGGGTGCCATGGGCATCCCCAAGCTTTGGCTCTTGCCACTCCTTGTTCCATAATCCATCAAATCTTTCACCCAAAATTTGAAAACTTCACAACACAAAACTCAACAGAAAATCTCATAAGCTCCATTAGCGAAAGAAAACAAAACACCACTTCAAGGTACTGTAATGAACTCATTCTTTATTTATATTGGTGTTTAACTTACTGTATTCCAACTTCCCTATGGTTCATAAACTATTTTACTAGCCATAGAATCATCAAAATAAGCAAACAACACACGAAAAACAGAATCTGTCAAAAACAGAACAATGTGTAGTAATCTGTAACTAATGCAAACTTCTGGAACGTGAAAAATGCAGAAAAATTAGGAAGTTCTAGATAATTTGTTTATTGATCTACAGAAAAAAGAATCAACTAAAAAGCACGTTCCTGTGATTTATGAAAACTAATCTCGTGCACGCAAAGTTTCTGTTTTCTGCAGCAAAATCAAAATAACTACTACCGTAGGTTATCCTAACGGTTTTACTTGGCACAAACACTAAATAAAACACAAAAACGAATCTAACAAGAGGGTAGACAAATTATTTATTCCTAAACAGAAGCAAAAAAGCAAAAAAAACTAAAATAAAATTGGGTTGCCTCCCAACAAGCGCTATCGTTTAACGCCCCTAGCTAGGCATTGATAATTCTAACGATGCTCACATGAAAGATAGGAATTGAAGCACAAAGAGAGCATCATAAAACACGTGACAGACACATCTAAGTCTAACATACTTCCAATGCATAGGCATCTTATAGGCAACCAAATTATCATAGCAAGCAAAAACTAGCATATGCAAGGAAGTGGAAAGAAACAATAGCAATCTCAACATAACGAGAGGTAATTTATTATCATGAAAATTTCTACAACCAATTTTTCCTCTCTCATAATAATTACATGTGGGATCATAAGCAAATTCAACAAAATAGCTATCACATAAAATATTTTCAACATGATCCACATGCATGCAAAGTTGACACTCTTCCAAAACAGTGGGATTAACATTAACTAAAGTCATGACCTCTCCAAACCCACTTTTATCAAAAATACCATAAGATTGAACATTCTTCAAATATGTGGGATCTAAAGTTGACACTCTTCCAAACCCACTTTCAATATTATTGCAAACACTATTATCAATCTCATATTCATCATGGGGCTTAAATAAATTTTCAAGATCATAAAAAGAATCACCCCAATCATGATCATTGCAACAAGTAGAGGACATAGCAAAACTAGCATCACCAAGCTTAGGGTTTTGCATATTATTAGCACAATTGACATCAAGAGAATTTATAATAACATCATGCAATCATGCTTTTCATCAAAGGAACTACCAAGTATGGGTGCAATAGCAACGATCTCATGTTTAACATAAGGAACTATAGCAAATTCTTCTTCATAAATATTGGCATCATGGCCACAAGAATAGCAAGCATCATGTTCATCCAGGGATATTTCAATCAAATCATCGGAATCATCATTATCTATAGATTCATGCAAATCATTATTTCCTTCCAAAGCAACGGTCATTCTCTCAATAAATTCTTTGACATAGACATTGTGAGCATAGTTTTCATTGCAATAATTAAGTATGACGGAATTTTCAGATTTGTTGAGAGTAAAATCATACTTTTCAATCAAAAAAGCAACTTCATGAGCACCCTTAAAAACATCAAATTCTTCAATTTGTTCGATATCATAGTAACAATAAACACCCTTTGCATAAGAAGATAGGATTTCATTATCATTGAACTCACATAGGTAGGGAAGGTGTTTTTAGGGTTCTTAGAGCAACAAGTAAAATCACACATTTCACAAAGATTTCAAGCATAACATAGTAATTTGTTTATTTGACCCCATAGGAGTCTCCCTTTTTCAGACAAACGGTGACGCACAAAATGAGCATGCTCATCTAAAGATTTCCCATCAACTAGGCTAGTTGGGGTTTCAGCACGAGTGCATAAGGATCGAAGATGATCCAAGTAGAACACTTTAAGTGGGTCCATATCAATAGATTTTTAGCAAGCAAAGATGCAAGAAAATAGAAGGCACATGGAAACACAAACAGAAAGGCATACGGGAAGAAGGCGAATAAAAACGGCAAGGGTGAAGTGGGGGGAGAGGAAAACGAGAGGCAAATGGCAAATAATGTAGTGCGAGGGAGATGAGTTTGTGATGGGTACTTGGTATGGCTTGACTTGAGCGTAGACTCCCCGGCAACAGTGCCAGAAATCCTTCTTGCTACCTCTTGAGCATTGCGTTGGTTTTCCCTTGAAGAGGAAAGGGTGATGCAGTAAAGCAGCGTAAGTATTTCCCTCAGTTTTGAGAACCAAGGTATCAATCCAGTATGAGGCCATGCACGAGTCCCTCGCACCTACACAAACAAACAAGAACCTCGCAACCAACGCGATAAAGGGGTTGTCAATCCCTTCTCGGTCACTTACGAGAGTGAGATCTGATAGAGATGATAGATAATATTTTTGGTATTTTTGTGATAAAGATGCAAAGTAAATAAAGCAAAATAAACGGCAACGAAAATAGAAAAGTATTGGAAGAATAATATGATGGAAAATAGACCCGGGGGCCATAGGTTTCACTAGTGGCTTCTCTCAAGATAGCATAAGTATTTGCGATGGGTGAACGAATTATTGTCGAGCAATTAATAGAATTGAGCATAGTTATGAGAATATCTAGGTATGATCATGTATATAGGCATCACATCCGAAACAAGTAGACCGAAACGATTCTGCATCTACTACTATTACTCCACACATCGACCGCTATCCAGCATGCATCTAGAGTATTAAGTTCATGAAGGACAGAGTAATGCATTAAGAAAGATGACATGATGTAGAGGGATAAACTCATGCAATATGATATAAACCCCATCTTTTTATCCTCGATGGCAACAATACAATATGTGCCTTGCTGCCCCTACTGTCAATGGGAAATGACACCGCAAGATTGAACCCAAAGCTAAGCACTTCTCCCATTGCAAGAAAGATCAATCTAGTAGGCCAAACCAAACTGATAATTCAAAGAGACTTGCAAAGATAACCAATCATACATAAAAGAATTCAGATTTGACTCAAATATTGTTCATAGATAATCTTGATCATAAACCCACAATTCATCGGATCTCGACAAAGACACCGCAATAGAAGATTACATCGAATAGATCTCCACAAGAGAGGGGGAGAACATTGTATTGAGATCCAAAAAGAGAGAAGAAGCCATCTAGCTAATAACTATGGACCCGAAGATCTGAGGTAAACTACTCACACTTCATCGGAGAGGCCTTGGAGATGATGTAGAGGCCCTCTGTGATCGATGCCCCTTCCGGCGGAGCTCCGGAACAGGCCCCAAGATGGGATCTCGCGGGTACAGAAAGTTGTGGTGGTGGAATTAGGTTTTTGGCTCTGTATCTGGTAGTTTGGGGGTACGTAGGTATATATAGGAGGAAGAAGTACGTCGGTGGAGCAATGAGGGGCCCACGAGGGTGGAGAGCGCGCCTGGGGGGAGGGGTAGGCGCGCCCCCTACCTCGTGCCCTCCTGGTTGATTGCTTTACGTAGGGTCCAAGTCATCTGGATCACGTTCTTTCCGAAAATCACGTTCCCGAAGGTTTCATTCCGTTTGGACTCCGTTTGATATTCTTTTTCTGCGAAACTCTGAAATAGGCAAAAGCGAGCAATTCTGGGCTGGGCCTCCGGTTAGTAGGTTAGTCCTAAAAGTAATATAAAAGTGTATAATAAAGCCCAATAATGTCCAAAACAGAATATAATATAGCATGAAGCAATCAAAAATTATAGATACGTTGGAGACGTATCACGTAGCCACTGAAATATTTCAGTAACGCACTTTCAGTAGAGAGATGTAGACATTGAAATATTTCAGTAGTGCCCTGTCAGTGATCTTGCATCAAAATATTTAGGGCTTCCTAATGATTCAAGAAAAAAACTAGACATAAGCAGTGAAATAATTTTAGTAGGGATGTTGGCTTACTCATGTTGTCGTGTTGTACAACCTTTTGCTTCACTTCCTGTAAGTGCTTCTTGCATGTGCTATGGCCTACATGCTGTTTACTCTCATCACAGCAGTGATTTTTCATCTTGCAAAGGTCTTATTAATTCAACATTGACTTCTATGAACTTTGTATTCAAATTTGTATCCTCCTACAGTTGTTGTGACAGATTTCCTTGGCATCTACAAATTACCGTACTATCATTTTTCCAATACCAACTGTATTCAATCTAAATTTTTTAGTTACTTATATGCTACAAGTGGAATCATGGATAGGTTGCTGAAGATGCTGCGCCTCACAATAAAAGTCCCTTGCTCAATCTCAACATCAGAAGTTGTTTTGCATTTCTAGTTGTCTCAGTATTTCATGTGATGTATTTGAATACCAGAAGTTGTTATGCATTAGAAGTTCACTCAGATAATCGTAGTACCTGCAATCTGTGATTTGTGTTATCTGTTTTGTATGTGTGGGATCAAAATCTAATACGGTTCTGATTCCTGTTTTCATGGCCTTGATGCTAAGTTAAGTACATGCTAGTCAGAGTGATCAGAGGGAAGGGTGGCGCTGGTGGGAAATATTTTAGGGTTTTATCGTCGTGATAACCCTAGAAAAATAATAAAACGTCGAAAATCAATGGAACTAGTCATGGATGCTTCTCATGTTGGTACAAGGGTGTAGAAAGAATATAGGTCCATTTGAAGCATGTCGATAAAAAACCGTCCTTCCACATGGACCCTTACCTCCTACCCGAACGGCCGCCGGTGAAGGAGGTGAATTTTTGGCCATGTTAAGAATGACACCAAATTTTTCCTTGTTGTGGGCATGGCCACCCCAGTGGATCGACAACGTGCGCTTGTCGCATCACCCCCGAGAAGTATTTTAAGCACTTAATCGTACTAGAAAATCCATACAAATCCATACAAGAATGATACAAAGAAGTAGAAATTTTTTGGGTCCATTTACATCATGCCCGGCAAGTTTGTTTGTATGTGTTCTCCGTGTGTGTGAATGACATGTGGGATCCACATGTAAAAACCACGTAGGCAAAAAAGAGGGAACTAAACTGCACGACGGAATTTCGAACCAAGGGCATTAGTATGTGATCGTGAGGGTGTTACCGCTAAGCTGATGATGCATTTTGATACAAATTACGTGCCCTCAGATTTAAGAAATTCATTTACCATATCTATCATGTGTAACCACTGCTGGTGTCCACGTGTCAGCAGTTTGAAGGGCGGCGTGGGGCAGACCGCACGCGAGGTGCACGGTGCAGGGCAAACCCCACGCGTCCTCATTGTGGAAGGCCCTGGTAGGTGAGACAAATCACCCCCCTCAACCCCTCGGTAACTCCAAGAGGCATCCGCATTCATTTTCTTCCACAAATCGGGTAGAAAACCCTCGTCCTCTCCCACTCCAGCCATACCACCTCGTCCTCTCCCAAACCCTCCTCCCTTCCTCACCACTCCACTCCTCTCCTCCCTTCCAACACGTCCCTCGTCCTCTCGTCGACCGCCGATGAAGCGCGGCCGTGAAGATGCGGCGGACGAGCCGGAGGCAACCATCGGTGGAGAGCAGTCTGCTGTCGTGGCTGCCGCAGCGGTTGCAGCGACTGAGTCCGCCGTAGCGGCCACGGGGCGGTGCAACAACTGTTGTGCCTCCTCCCGCTGTCATCCCAGCCGGCGAGCTACCCGACGGCGAGCCTGTGCAAGAGAAGGTCGATGAAGATCTGGACGAGCAGAAGGCGAGGCTGAAGCGCGAGCTCTATGACAAAATCGAGGAGTTCTACGTGGGGAATGACGTGGAGGAGATAGAGTTCGAGATGGTTGTGGATCCCAGGAAGGGCAGCGACTTCGACGAGGACGTCATCGACGAGCTATCTGAGGTACTAATCTGATTTTATTATATTTATATTTCCTGTAAGTACTCTGTTTTTTCATGGCATTGGGGTTTTTCTTGTTAATTACATGAGCATCAATTTCATATGGGCATGCTAGTTGAAAGGGTCTAGCTTAGATTTTCTTGCATAATGAATGGTGGTTTCTGAATCTGAATCATTTTCTTCACGTATTGATGAGGTATTTCTACTCATGCACTGGCCCACCCAGAATGTTTGCATACATGTAGGATTGTAGGGATCTAGCATATATTTTCGGGTTAATTATCCTTTTGCCCTTAGTGGTGTCCATCTGCTCAGTTTTGCCCTCAGATGCAAATTGTGCTCAGTTTTGCCCCTAGTCCGTGCGCACCGACTCGTTCTGTGAACTTTGGCGTCTCCGTCAGGTCAACGTTTTGACTCGACCCTTACAGGTGGGACCAGGCGGCAGAGGCGGCCAATTTTATTCAGACCGTTGCACGCGTGGCTTGCGGGGCCCAGCAGAGAGCCGTTGAGCATAGAGCCGTTGCGGGTGTGCTATATAAGCGGGGACAGCGGCAGTGACCACGGCGACAGAGAGCACGGCGCTGACCACGGCGAGAGAGCGAGAGCACGACGGCGGTGGGAAGCTAGCTGTGGAGGGTGCGACGGTGGGAAGCTAGCTGTGGAGGGCGCGGCGGCGTTGAGATCCCGTTCGGCTCCGAGCTTCATGTCTTTCGCAAGCTCCCGCGCCACCTCGCGGATGCAGAACCAGGCGCATGTGGAGATGCCTGTCCTCGTCTGTCCGCGGTGCCGGGCGAGCGTTGATCGGAGGGTTTCTCACACACCGAGGAACCAGAATCGTCCGTTCTACGTGTGCAGCGAGAATGGGGTAAGAATCGGGGCAATTGCACCATTTTCGTGGTCGGGATCTTTGACCAATCGGTTGATCTGTTCCGTGTTCATGCAGGTGACATGCTTCTTTGTTTGGGTCGATGCTCTGGCCAAGACTCTGATAAATGAACTGCAAGAAGAGCATGAAGAATGGTTGCGCATGCTGCCCCAAACCGCAGTGGCCGCAGCACGAGCTCCCGAAGAAGAGATGGAGGGCGAAGCACACACTGACAGAGAGTTAGCTGTTGAGCTTAGGATGTTTAAGAAGAAGGTTAGGAAACTTGAAGATCAAGCACTACCAATACCCATTTGCAAATACTTTTGGGCATTTGTAGGTATGGTAATCGCACTGGTTGTAATGTTGAAAATGTATGGAAAGGCATGAATTATGGAGGAATTTGTAATCTTGAAATTGTATGAGAAATTCACCTAGTTTAAATGTTGGTCAAAGTTGTTTAAATGTTGAGAAAAAGAGAAGAAGTGACCAACATTTAAATATGTTGAAAAAAAGGAGAAGAAATGAGGAATTCAGAAACTTTTGATCAATGAAATGCAGCTAATGAATTATTCCAGAGCCAAACAATTAAGGATAGAATTTTTTTGGAGCTGTTAAATATTTAATAGCAATTTAAGTAATCCAATTCAAATTCAAATACACCGTGATTTAAATCAAAGACCAAAATGTCATGGAAAATGTGCCTCAGCTCTGGTAGATGTTTACACCTAGTGCCAAAATAAATGAACATTTTTTAAGGGCATTACATTGAGTAAAAACTAATTTGTCTAAAAAAATGAAGGGTGGAAAATGCACAAAAAATTGGAGCGGCTGGGACTCGAACCCAAGATCGCGTGGGTTTGTGGTGTTTAGGGCTGCGCTGGTAACCGCTAGGACAGATGGCAAGAGTTTGACATGGATAGGGAAGGAATGTATACGTAGTGAGACTGTGAAATTTGTCAAAAAAAATAGTGAGACCGTGAATGTTTGCACACGCGTGAGAGTGGTTTTCCTTTGTTGTGCACTAAAATTTTGGAGGGTTGGAAGGTTGAAAATGTATGTTTGCACTGCCCCGTGGTTTTGGTTAGAGTGGCACTTGGTTTAGTGTTAGAGTGGCACTTGGTTTAGGATTTAAACGGAATAAATTTGCATGTTAGTTCATGAATTATTTTTTTGAATAAAACGGAGGGCTTCTCACCCCTCCGATTTTCATTAATGAAAACCACAAGTTCTCGAGCTTCATGACTTGGTTTAGGGAAGAAATTATATGCTTGGGCACGAACATTTTTTAACACACATAATAAACCCTAATAAATAACTTAGATAAGAAGCAACACAAGTACCATTACAATAAGGGTTCAAAGTTCCATTACAATAACTTAGATAAGCGGCCAAAGTTCACGGACACATGACGAAACATGACACGACACGACACGACATAGAAAAGCAACAAATAAAAAACGAAACAGTCTTCATCTTGATCTCCTCCTTCCACTTTTGGCCGCGCGCGCCCCTTCAACACCGTCTTCATCTTCACACCTCCTCCTCGTCGTCGTAGGGAAGGGAGTGCATCCCGGCTGGAGTGGGGAAGATGTTCTCGTAGTTGGTGTAGATGTTGTAGACGGTGAAGAAGATGGCCTCGCAGCCGCACCAAAAGACTTGGCCGAGGAGCTCGCGCGCGTCAAACGGGTTGGTGAAGGTGACCGTGAGCAGTAGGAGGATGCCGCCGCGGTCACAAACCTCGCTGAGGGTGAACATCCTCGGCGAGCCCCGTGGGAGGTGGGCATAGCCGGCTCTGAGGAAGGCGCGGGTGAGTTCGACGGAACCCCTCCACCTTGAAAAAGCCCACACGCGGAGCTCCCTCTCCACGAGCACGCCGGTGGGTAGCGCAGCTCCGGCACGACAGGCGGACAACTGAAGATCGGCTCGTTGAACTGCATGGTCTCGCTTGGGGAGGGCTCGGTCGATTGGGTGTTTGAAGTTGGAGAGATTGGATCGGATCTGGCTTATGGGTGGGAGAGGAAGATAGGCACCCCATTTATAGGCCTGTGGGTGGGAGAGGAAGAGAGAAAGGATGAGAATGGTGCGTGTGTGAATCTGAACGCGTGTGTGTATCCGTTACGCTTTGCACTCTTAAACTTTTGCACAAAAACGATGCAGGCATGGGGCGCGTGCGTGCATTTGAATCACTGCATAGCTCTTTGACCGGACAGTGCACCCGACTCGTTGAACCACCTAGCTGGCCTCGCTAGCCTAGCGCGCCTAGCACGCCTCGCTCGCCTCGCTCGCATGCATGCACATCGCAGCCTCCCGCGCATGCAAACCCACGTCGCAGCCTATGCACGTCGCCGCCTCCCATGCATGCACGCAAGGCCTGGAAAGGCTGAGACGGGCTATTTACTGCGGTCTCAGGCCCAGACAACGAGACGGCCCAACGGTTCATCTAGCGCGCCCGATATTTGTTAAAAAAAAAGAATCTCCCAGCCAATCAGATTGCATCTCGTGGATCGCCCCCCTCCTCCCCGCAGATTCCTTCTAGAAGTGTTAGATCGACGGCCCTTGTTCAGCGCTAGGGTTAGATGAACGGTCCTGGTTCAGCGCTAGGGTTAGCGGGGTTTGGGAGGGGTTTGGAGCAGTCAAAGCTATATTTGACCAGATTTCAAATGAGCATAATAAATTAAATAAAAATTAGAAAAATAAAAAACCTGCGCACATAGTCTTCTTATGTCATATACTAACGATTTAAGTTGATAAACAAGGTTTACATACATTTAAACGATAAGTTCATGTGTATTGTATGATATCTCGAGTATCTCAAACTCTTTTGTATGAAGTGAAGAGAAGTGTTTTGGGGAAATAAACATGAAAATTTCAAAAAACTCACCACAGTTTCATTTTAGAGTGACTAAGAAGGATCTAGGCTTAGTTTTTCATTTTGATGTTTTACACTTGTTTAAATCTTGGTCAAAGTTAAGTTTGACCAGAATTCAAATGAGCAAAACAAATTTAAAAAAAATCAAAAAATGGAAAAACCAGCGCACATAGTCTTCTTATGTCATATACTAATGATTTAAGTTGATAAACAAGGTTTACATACATTTAAATGATAAGTTCATGTGTATTGTATGATATCTCGAGTATCTCAACTTTTGTATGAAGTGAAGAGAAGTGTTTTGGGGAAATAAACATGAAAATTTCAAAAAACTCACCACAGCTTCATTTTAGAGTGACTAAGAAGGATCTAGGCTTAGTTTTTCATTTTGATGTTTTACACTTGTTTAAATCTTGGTCAAAGTTAAGTTTGACCAGAATTCAAATGAGCAAAACAAATTTAAAAAAAATCAAAAAATGGAAAAACCAGCGCACATAGTCCATATATATAGAATATATGTTTAGGAAAGTTATTTGGCTGATTTAGACAAGGTCGAAAAAAACCTTGCTTAGAAATGAGGCCGTTTACCCTACCTTTGGACCCCTCATTTTAGCACATTTTTCATGAAAATTTCAAAAACCTCACCACATCTTCATTTTGGATTGACTAAGAAGGATCCAGGCTTAGTTCTTCATTTTGATGTTTTAGACTTGTTTAAATCTTGGTCAAAGTTAGGTTGGACCAGAATTCAAATGAGCAAAACAAAATTCAAAAAAATCAAAAAAAGGAAAAACCATGTGCTCATTCAAACATCATCCAACAGATTTAAACATCATGTCAGACATAGTTCTAACATAGGTCCAACATCATCCAACAGAAATACAACATTATTCATAATGCTTCATAATTATTCACATATAGCGTTCGGGCTTCTGTCTGTTCCTTGAGCTTCTTGCCATCACTTTGCTCCTTGTGCACCTTGTGCTCATTGCTTCTTCTCTTCTCCTCTTGGTTGTTGGTACCTTGTGTGTCTTCTTCAAACCTATCATAGAGCTGTGCACAACATAAAGGGTAATGAGATCATGTCAAGTGACCCATAAATGTACAGTAGTATTTGACCCTTGCAAGATTTACATACCTAGCAGAACTCAGAACAACAGAAGGTTGGTCACCATTTGGAGCCTCACTTGGATCATCATTTGGAGCCTCACTTGGATCACCATGATCATCATTTGGAGCCTCACTTGGATCACCATGATCATGATTTGGAGCCTCACTTGGATCACCATGATCACTATTTGGAGCCTCACTTGGATCACCATGATCACTATTTGGAGCCTCACTTGGATCATCATCAAAATCATGCGGCTGTTGACCATCATCATTTCGAACCTCGTCAAAATCCTCATCTGATGCAACCGGCTGTTGTCCATCATTTTCATCATCTGTTGAGGCAACCGGCTGCTGACCAACATTTTCATCGAAGCCTTCATCGAAACTCTCTCCGAATGCTGGATCTACTGTGTTATCACAATACTTACCGAAATGACCAGACCCACCACATCTTGTGCACTTACGCTTCCTCACTCCAAGTCCAGCTCCTTCGCTGCGAGGTCTGATTTGACTCTTCCTTGGTCTACCTACTGCTCTCTTCATAACTGGAGCGCAAAGCTTGAATCCAGGGTCCACCATGTCCCATTGTTGTTTTCCCTCCATAGCAGGCAAGGCATAAGCATATGTGGCTTTGAACCTTGCAACAGAGTAGTAATCATGCACATACTGTTGAATGTTCCCTGCTGGACCTGGGAGAGAAGTGATGAAAAACAAGGCATGAATGCATGGCAACCCAGTTATCTGCCATTGCCTACAACTGCAAGTTCTAGCTTCTAAATCCACTGGATATCACCATTCCCTCTTCTCCTTATCCAAATATGATATCTCTGCTGTGGTACCCGAGCAAAGAGTCATGTTCATTTCCAAGCTTGTTGTTTTCTGCATCAGTTCATTCATCACGGCAGGGATGATAATGTGGCCCATGAATTTTGCCTCGGCTATTCCTGCACGATAATGAAATTTCTGCATGTATTCTATTCTTATCCTGTCCAGCAAATCCACCACATAATGACCCTTTAGTTTCCGGATCGTTGAGTTGAAAGACTCTGCTAGATTATTGTGCACATAGTCAACTTTGCTTAGTTCACTGAATTGGCTTCTGGCCCATAACTTGGAGTGGTGTGTTTCCAAGTATTCTTTCACTTTGGGATTCATGTATAACTGCCTCAAGTGGTAGTTGTGCTTCTTCACACTGCAAATCAAAGCTGTTGGCCATAAATTGTCGGTATACACCTTTCCTTTGAATTTCTTCATGAAATTTGCAGCAAGGTGACGCATGCATTCCCTATGCTCTACTCCAGGGAACACATTGTCCACGGCCACTTCTAAACCTTTGCAGGCATCTGTATGAATGACCAACCCATTGGGATGTGCAATAGCCCGGCGCAGATTATGCAAAAACCAAGTCTAGCTCTCCTCAGACTCTGTCTCCAGCACACCGTAGGCAACTGGAAATACAAAACTGTGTGCATCAACTGCACAAGCTGCTACTAACTATCCTTTAAACCTCCATGTGAGAAAAGTGGCATCAATAGCCAAATAAGGCCTGCAACCTGCCAAAAAACCCCGGCGACAAGCCTCAAAGCAGACAAAAACCCTCCTAAAGCATTCCTTGGTCTTTATCACTCCCCTGAATGTGTACTCCACGGTGTGGTGATCAATATCTACAATACTACCTGGGCTTGTCCTCTCCACTTCACCTTTGAATGAATACAACAATTGAAAACTTTCCTGGCAGTTACCATAAATAGAATCCATAGCATGTTGTTTACCATTGAACAACCTCATGTATGGTAAATCTATCTTGAATTTATCTTTGATGTTCTTCTGCAATTCCTTTGGACCCACTTGCTGGTTTTCTTTCACCCACTTCTTTACTTCTTCTGCCACCCATCTTGACTTGGCTCTACTAATTGTATCCTTCCTAAGGGTTGATTCCTGGCATGTGTGCTTAAAAGGGTTCACTTTGACCTGAACATTAGTGCTATTTCGCATTTTAGATGCGAGCAGCCTCCATGGACAACCCTCAGTCGGACAGTGCACTCTGTAACGTACTTGATCGCTCTTGTCAACTTTGAAAGTACGTTCTACCTTGATGCAGTATGTCACAACTGCATTTCTACACTCATTCATGGATGCAAAAATTGTACCTTCTTCCAAATGAGGGTTCAAAGGGTCCCATTCAAAAGTTGCAAGGTCTTCGTCCTCACCCACCGCGTCTTCATCCACACGGACTGCATTGTGAGCCTCATCTTGGTTATCAGCCCGAGGTGCCCGTCGTAAATTCTGAATAACATCAGAATATAGCTTCTCTTCATCAACCCCAGAATTGTAGTCATCAGGCTCCACTTTCAAGGGGGACCCTACTGCTGTTGCCCACACTTGTCGAGCCACCACGTCGTCGTGCACCAACTGAACTGTTCTGGCTAGAGATGCCATTACGATGACTTGGTTCTCCCCGAGATGTTGCACCCGTCATCCTAGGTCCAAATGCCTGCTCAAGCACATCAACTTGCAGCCTCACATGAAAATTATCTTTCTCTTTATGCCTAACAAACATGGTAGCTAGCTCTTCATCATTACTAACTGTCACCCATTTCTTTTCCCCATCATAGTATTTGTATACCACTTCATCAAGCAAACCCCAAGGATATTGGCTACAAATTACCTCCCCAAATTGTCTGAAACTCCAATTACTAGCCATTGGCAACCGATAATCAAAACCTCCTTGGTATTTCTTCTGATCCTTTGCATCGAACGTGTACCGGTCCCTTCTAATGTGCATCAAGAAAGAAAACCGCAAATCCATCCTAACCGGCGAAAAATAGAGACGCAATCAGCACACTAATTGGGCAAACCTACTCGAATCGAGTGTTCAAATGCACAACTAAGCTCAATCTAAACAGGAGGCGAGACTTACCCCTCGAAAAACCCAGTCGTGGACGCGGCGGATCTCCGACCCGATGCCTGCCTCGCCAAATACTCCGGGGTCGCCGCTGCTCTCCATTTCGCCCTAGGGTTCTTCCTCCTAGTTCAAATAGCTCCAGCATCCCCCCACCTTTGAGCGCTCTGGCCGGGCGCACGGAAGGAGGCCGCGCCGCGGGTCGAGCAGGTGGCGGGTGCCCCACCCGTGGCGTTGCAGGAAGGTGGCGGGCGTTGCAGGTAGCCGTGGAGCGTAGGTGCAGAAAGGTAGCGGTGGAGTAGGCGTGCAGCTGGTGGCGGGGCAGGTGCTAGCTGCGGTGCAAGTGCCGGCGACGGCTCAGGTCAGCCGGCCGGCGGGGAAGCCGATGGGCAGAGTGAGCTATGAATGATTTGGAGATTTAGTTGCACGGGCCTACATGTCAGCTCCGGACCCACGCCCACACGGTCCCACATGTAAGCTCCAGACCCACAACCACTAACGCTGGCGGACGGAATGGACTCAAATATGGCCGTTTGGCCTTGTCATAGTAGCTGTGCATGGACTAGGGGCAAAACTGAGCACAATTTGCATCTGAGGGCAAAACTGAGCACAGAGACACCACTGAGGGCAAAAGGATAATTAACCCTATATTTTCTTGTTGGATGGTGGTTTTAGAATCTGATTCATTTTCTGATTCGAATAGACGGAAGAAAAAACCCACTAGTATAGCTAAAACAGAGATTCATTATCTGATTCCATCATGGCATGCTTTATTGATTAAGCAAACTTACATCGTTCACAAGGGATACATGAATGAAAGAAGTGGGGTAATCAACCCAAATACAAGATAGATGATTCTCATAGCTATTTCTAGCGATCTCATGTGCGACACCATTGGCTTCCCGAGGACAGTGAGAAAATGCGGCAGTTCCTATCTCCAGAACTAGATCAAAACAATCAGCAATAATATGTGATCCTTTGTTCCACCATGTGTTACCTCGAGTAAAAGCTTGAACAACTTGTAAGCAATCCCATTCTACAATAATTTGATGATAGCCTACATGTGCTACCAAAGATAGGCCTTCTTTCATTGCCACCGACTCCATCAAGCAGGCAGATGATGCATTTGGAATATAATGGTAATTTACTGCATTGACACAACGTTGCCATACTGATCTCTTAAAACACCACCCGTTGACTCATCTCCTTCTTAACTATCATATGATGCATCTACATTCAGTTTTAATTGGTAAGAATCATGTTCCGACCACTTGATTATTTCTTTGACAACCCCTGTTTGCATGACAACATTTCCTTTTTCTAGCAATTGGTCTGCCTTGTTGCATGAGGACGGAACCAATACCTTGACCTGATGCATCTATTTAAAAAGTAAATGGTAGGCTCAAATAAGGCAAAGCCATAACAAGAGCAGTGACCAGACAATTCTTCAATGTTGTGAAGGCCTCAATTTGAGCATCTAACCACTGGAATGAATGTTTTTTAGACAACATGCCCTCAATACCCAACTTGTATTTGTAAAACTAGAATTCAATTTCTGAATCTTTTTTAGACCACTGGAATGAATCTTTTTTAGCATATATTTGTAAAGCTAGAATTCAATTTCTGATTCCAATAAATAGATAAAAAAACACTTTGTTTTGCATGACAACATTTCCTTTTCCAAGTTAAGTTCCTCCAAAGTATTTTCCTCACCGGTATCATCAGAGTCACAAGATAAGGGATAAAGATAGTAGCCCATAGCTCCTTTATCAATTTCCTTCTAAAACTTATTAGGGGCTAACAATGTTGGAGAATTAGTATTGCTGCTCTCAGAAAGAATAATGGTTTCTTGATTCCAGTAGATAGAAGAATACCCCCTTGTGTGTAACATGAAGGAGTATAATGAAGCCTTTTTTCTGATTCCAATTAGAATTACACCTGTAACAAGTATCAAGTATCATTAAACCAAGCCACATCATGAATTCTTTCGTGTGTTAATGATGTACTTCTTGTGCACTAATCTATCAATGCAACTATTCCACCGCCCATATTTATGCATGTCAAATTATTTGGGTCAATTATGTATGTGCATATACGCCTTATTTCCAGCAAATAGATAGTTGTCATGTTACACATTTGTACTTTTCAAACATTCTAATTAAGAGCAATGTAGCAGAATAGATTAACTGAGTTCTTCTTTGTGTACTAATTCACAGGAGGATGACGATGATGTGGGGTATGACATGGACAGCAGGCACAGCAAGAGCCGCTACATCATGAGGTAGCTGATTGCCGGAAAATTCAAGTACCTTTAATATGGCAAGCTTGGCTGCCCCTTCTGTGGCAAGGCGATCAAGGGCGGCATAGATGGCTTGATGCGGCATGCCGTCACCACTGGCAACTCCTACAATAGGAAGCAAAAGGCCAGTACTCTGGCCAAACATGCGGCCTACGGGCGCTTCCTAAAGATTGTCAAAGTCAATGAGCCCTACTACATCCCGCCGTGCCGCCGCTGAACAAGGGAGACAAGTGATGTGCTGCTAGACTGCTGCTGCTGCCCCAGGACCGCCGTGTCCTTTTATGTTATTGGTATTCGCTGGTCGACTCTAAAACTTATTGTCTATGGTGTGTAAGAACTTATGTCCTATGGTCTGTGGTGGGTGTGAACTTATGGTGTGCGGTGGTTAAGCTGCTGTTTATCTAAGTGTTTTCTGCTAACCTGCTTAAGTGGTCTAAGTTGTTATTAGTACTATTTTGCTGATGCATGTTAGGAATTGTACAATGGTAGATGCTAAGGGTGGTGCTTAGAAAAATAAACCGGGTTTTTCCGAAGCACCATTGCCTATTTGTATAGGACAGACGCCTAGTTATGCGTCTACCCTGTACAAATAAGCACCGGTGCTTAAGAAAAGTCTGGTTTATCTCTCTAAACACCTCGCCTAATCACCTTGCATTGTACAAGGCCATAGCAACTCAAGTATCGTATGGTGGTCTATGTTATGTTAGCTGTGTTAATTCTGCCGTTCTAGAATCGTACGGTGATGCATGCTAGGAACTCTACTACTATGACTATGGTAGTTATAGCTTGGCATGATTATGTTCAGTTTATAAATCAGGATGTTCCAGCCATATCTATGACCAGTTACAACTGAACTATGCATTAGTTTTTGCCAAAAGTAAAGCATGCAAATGATTGCCAATTCTACCTATTTCCAATTGAAGCTTTGTACTGAGGATGCATTAGTTATTGCAATAAGTAGAGGACGCTCATGTTTCCCAAAAGTGCATGTTTCCACTTTCTGGTAAGAACTGAACATGTATCAAATTATGCCAAAAGTAGAGCATGAGCATGAACATGTATCAATTGCTGCTTCCTATTTGTGTTTGAATGGGCTCAACATATCTGGTGATGGTTTAGGGTCTCTGCATGACCGTGATGATAACTCTAGATGTTCCAGCCATATCTATGACCAGTTATAACTCAACTATGCATTAATTTTGCCAAAAGTAAAGCATGCAGATGATTGCCAATACAACCGTATTGCCAATTCAATTTTTGTACCGAGGATGCATTAGTTATAGCAGTAAGTAGAGGATGCTCATGATTGCCAAAGGTACATATATCCACTTTATGATAAGAACTCAACATGTATCAAATGATGCTAAAAGTAGAGCATGAGCAAGATCAAGTATCAATTGATGCTACCTATTTGTGTTTGAATGGGCTCAAAATAGCTGCTCATGGCTCTGCGTGACCGTGATGATAACAAAAACATTTGTTTGCCTACGTTCTTGCTGTCAAATTTCAGTTTGAGTTCTTCGAGGCTTTTCTCTGTTACAAAGACTTTTATCTAAAACTGACATTGCTAGCTTGTATGCAATGATGCAAACCGGGTCAATTAATCTGAAGACAATAATTAAAAGATGTATAACAAAATTAGCAGTCAACTAATATAAAAAATAAATTAAGTGGGTCATTTAACATATGATCCACTTATGACTTTAAGCACACAACCTAGTTGGTCGTGCATAAAATAAGCGCAGGTTAACAAGGGTATCCAATTGCTTAACCACGTGAAGTTGTGCAAAACCTATGAGGGTTCAACTACTAAAGGAGCGGCCGACAATGATTAAAAAAAGCTACGATCAAGAAATACCTTCTCTCGGAGACGGCGGCGCCGAGTTGATGGCCGCGGATAGTGCGTCGCAAACTAGAAGTGCCCCTATAGCGCGGTAGACGGCGGCAAGGATAAACGGAGGGGCGGCAAGAAGAACGCTGAAGTCCGACCCCTCATGGATGTGGGCGGTGGCCGGCGACTCCTGTAATCCGTGTGAGCCCGGCGTCTCCGATCTGACCTTGCAGCGGTCGTGGGAGCTGCGGATGGCACGGCCGGGTGGTTAGAATGAGGCGCTGTAATCGCGGGATTTAGGGAGGGGTGGGCCGCGTGAGTTATGTGAGATTTCAATAATACCACAATGATATCCCAAAAAATCTAGAAAATATTGCCCTTGTTTTTTAAGTATTAAAAATGGTTTTTTCGTGTCGCATATGCCCAAAAAATGCCATACGTGACAAAGCTTGCAATAAATGTTGAAAATGGTCCACATTGTACTAATGACCGAAAAAATCCCGCATGTGACGAAACTTTCAAAATTTGTTGAAGATGGTTGAAACATGGCAAGTAGCCCTAACATGGCCATGACTTGTCATCCTAAAATGTTGGGTTGGTTTCATACAGGTGAGAAACCGAGCTAGTGCTCTCGGGGTGGTGACAGGCTATCCCCGAAAAGCGCATTTCAGAGACCCTACTTGCGTATACATGCAATAATGATCCCAATTTTGCTGCATCGCATCCCATGACCACATAGAGCATGCATGCATAATATGCTTTTCACGTTGGGCAAAATTTGGAATGTTTTCACATATGCGGAACGAAAATGACCAATAAACGGCTCTCGGGAGGTCTACCCCCCCCCCCCACACACACACACAAATTAAACCGTGATTTTTTTCAACCTCCTCTAAATCACCTCTAATTTTGCACACTTGATATGTTACACAAACATAGCTAGGTTTTCAAGGTTTTATAATTCTTTAATTTTTTTGAATTTATTCTGCCCTGTAGACTGACTGATCAAAATATCGGTCTACACCTTAAGCGGGCATTGTAGGATACATTTTTTTAAATTTCTTTCATAGACATGCTTGGCACATCTATTTGAGCATCTAGAACAAATTTGGGGTGGTTTGGAGGTGGTGGAAAAAAATCACATTTTCTACAAAAACTGGCTTAAGTGAGAGCAAATGGTCCCTCCTGTTTAAGCAATTTTTTGACCTTCTCTAAATCACCTATAATTTTGCACACTTGATATGTTGCACAAACATAGCTATATTTTCAAGGTTTTATAATTTATAATTTTTTTTGAATTTATTCTGCCTTGTAGACTGACTGATCAAAACAACGGTCTACACCTTAAGCGGGCATTGTAGGATACATTTTATTTCCAAATTTATCTCATAGACATGCTAGACACATCTATTTAAGCATGTAGAACAAATTTGTGGTGATTTGGAGGTGGTGGAAAAAAATACATTTTCTACAAAAACTGGCTTAGGTGACCAAATGGTCCCTCGTGTTTTAGCGTGATTTTTTCGACCTCCTCTAAACCACCTATAATTTTGCACACTTGATATGTTGCACAAACATATCTAGGTTTTCAAGGTTTTATAATTTTTAAATTTTTTGAATTTATTCTGCGCTATAGACTGGCTGATCAAAACATCGGTCTACACCTTAAGCGGGCATTGTAGGATACATTTTTTTAAAATTCTTTCATAGACATGCTTGGCACATCTATTTGAGCATCTAGAACAAATTTGGAGTGATTTGGAGGTGGTGGAAAAAAATACATTTTCTACAAAAACTGGCTTAAGTGACCAAATGGTCCCTCGTGTTTTAGCGTGATTTTTTTGACCTCCTCTAAACCACCTATAATTTTGCACACTTGATATGTTGCACAAACATATCTAGGTTTTCAAGGTTTTATAATTTTATAATTTTTTTGAATTTATTCTGCGCTATAGACTGGCTGATCAAAACATCGATCTACACCTTAAGCGGACATTGTAGGATACATTTTTTTTAAATTTCTTTCATAGACATGCTTGGCACATCTATTTGAGCATCTAGAACAAATTTGGGGTGATTTGGAGGTGGTAGAAAAAAAATCACATTTTCTACAAAAAATGGCTTAAGTGAGACCAAATGGCCCCTCGTGTTTAAGCGTGATTTTTTAGACCTTCTATAAATCACCTATAATTTTGCACACTTGATATGTTGCACAAACATAGCTAGGTTTTCCAGGTTTTATAATTTTTTTATTTTTTTGAATTTATTCTGCCCTGTAGACTGACTCATCAAAACAACGGTCTACATCTTAAGCGGGCATTGTAGGATACTTTTTTCCAAATTTCTCTCATAGACATGCTAGGCATATCTATTTAAGCATGTAGAACAAATTTGTGGTGATTTGGAGGTGGTGGGAAAAAATCACATTTTCTACAAAAACTAGCTTAAGTGAAGACCAAATGGTCCCTCGTGTTTTAGCGTGGTTTTCTCGACCTCCTCTAAATCACCTCTAATTTTGCACACTTGATATGTTGCACAAACATAGCTAGGTTTTCAAGGTTTTATAATTTTGTAATTGTTTTTAATTTATTCGGCCCTGTAGACTGACTGATCAAAACATCTCTACACCTTAAGCAGGCATTGTAGGATACATTTTTTCCAAAAATTTTCATAGACATGTTTGGCACATCTATTTGAGCATCTAGAACAAATTTGGGGTGATTTGGAGGTGGTGGAAAAAATCACATTTTCTACAAAAACTGGCTTAAGTGAGACCAAATGGTCCCTCGTGTTTAAGCATGATTTTTTTAACCTTCTCTAAATCACCTATAATTTTGCACACTTGATATGTTGCACAAACATAGCTAGGTTTTCAAGGTTTTATAATTTTTTAATTGTTTATGAATTTATTCTGCCCTGTAGACTGACTGATCAAAACAACGGTCTACACCTTAAGCGGGCATTGTAGGATACATTTTTTCCAAATTTCTCTCATAGACATGCTAGGCACATCTATTTAAGCATGTAGAACAAATTTGTGGTGATTTGGAGGTGGTGAAAAAAATCACATTTTCTACAAAAACTGGCTTAAGTGAGACCAAATGGTCCCTCTGTTTTAGCGTGATTTTTTCGACCTTCTCTAAAGTATCTCCAATTTTGCACACTTGATATGTTGCACAAACAAAGCTAGGTTTTCAATGTTTTATATTTTTTAAATTTGTTTTGAATTTATTCTGCCCTGTAGACTGACTGATCAAAAGAACGGTCTACACCTTAAGCGGGCATTATAGGATACATTTTTCCAAATTTCTTTCATAGACATGTTTGGCTCATCTATTTGAGCATGTAGAACAAATTTGAGGTGATTTGTAGGTGGTGAAAAAAACCACCTTTTCTCGACCACATCTAAATCACCTTAGTTTTTGCACACATGATCTGTAAATAACAATGTTTGTCACATGTATGTGACAATGTAAAACAAATTTGGTTTGATTTGGAGATGGTCTACAAATTAACTGCAATATTTCAAATTTATTTTAAAATTAAAATTCAATGATGCAAGGTTTTACATGTTTTTCAATTGTTTTCAAACTTCAACTTTTTACACATGTCCAAGAAAGCCAATGTGGCAAGGTTTTAAATGTTTTTAATTGTT
Source organism: Triticum urartu (assembly GCF_056163025.1). Lineage (NCBI taxonomy): Eukaryota > Viridiplantae > Streptophyta > Magnoliopsida > Poales > Poaceae > Triticum > Triticum urartu. Next base: position 643,825,164 of record NC_141877.1, on the reverse strand, counting down.
ATCAAACTTAAACTTTTCACATAAGACACGTGTACCTAAAATAGGAACTGTTATTTTAGTATAAGTCAACATGTCGCATAGGCAAAAAAAAGATTTTATAGAAAAAAATCCCACCTACCTAACATGATATTTCGCACACCACGGCCCGCATACGACTACAAACCTAGTGATATGGGCCAGGATGCAGGCCCGTGGTGGGACTAAACTCAGACACACGCGCACCCAGCAGTGCACAGAGCGCGGTTGCCACGGCGGATTGCAACTGCGCCCCACCACCACTACCCCCACGTCCTACACGAACCACCTCCCCCACGTCCCCATCCCAGGCGTGAAAAAGCCCCAAATCGACTACATCACTGCCTCATTCCGAGAACCTCCATTGCCGCTTCCATCTCTTCTACAAACAACCCACAAACATCACTCTTCGAAGCCCGCAGTCGCAGAAGGAGGGCAATGAGGGAGGAAGCGTCTACCAAGCGTCATTGTGGCCAGACGTCCGACTAGAGCGGCAACGTCGACGTCGTTCACGTTCCCGGTCAGAAGCGCGAGTACACCGTAACCCTCAAAGGGGTTGAGCTCCACGGCAAGGAGACGATGGAGGTTGTCTGCACCAGCGAACCAGACAAGGCCGACGAGATGATCTTTAGGATGAGGAGGAGCGCATGCGGCTCGTATCCCCACATCATCGGCGTTGATGTGGAGTTTACCAAAGATGATGAACCTCTGCAGATGGCAGCAGTTCTGCAGTTCCGCGTGGAGGGTCTCTGCCTCGTGTACCACATCGTTGCGGCCACAAAATGGTGAAAAATCCTACTCATTCACCCTCTTCCATTCATCAATACTGCTCCCTCGAAATTTCATTAGACTAGTTTCATACTGGATGTACTAGTGTAGTTTGTGAAAATGGATGCACTAGTGCAGTTCCTCAAAGTAGATGCACCCGAATATATTTTGAACCTGATGCACTTGAATATTATCTGAAATTGTTGCACAAGATTAATTTGTGAGCTTGATGTACAAGTGTAGTTTCTCATCTTGATTTATTAGTGTAGTTTCTGAACTTGATGTAGTGAAGTAGTTTCTGAACTTGGTCTGGTGTTATTTTAACCACCAAAAAAACTTAAGAACTTGGTGAAGCAGAGGTATATGTTATTTTATTCAACAAAATAAAACTAAACTGGCACTAAGAAAGCAAATAGATCATTGACTCAACTATATATTCCAAAAAGAAAAATAACATGTTGTACTTGATTTTAATTTCAGAACTTTGTGTACTAGTTTCTGAACTACATTCATCCATGACTTATACTGTATAAACATCTACTCCATGTATTATTCACTTGTAAACCGTAAAAAACAGATGATTAAATCTTGAAAAATAAACACTAGTACTCCATGTTCATCACTTGTCTCTCCCCTAGCAGGCCAAAGCGCCTCAAAGAGTTCCTACAGGAGGAGAAGTTGTTCACCTTTGCCGGTTTCAGCATTAAAAATGGCAGGGACAAGTTGAAGATGTCTGATTTGGAGATAAACCCCAACAAGCACATCGACATTCAGCGCAACTGGAGAGTTCCATACAATGGAAAACCGTATGACTCCTTGGATGGTGTTACAGCCAGCGTCATCCACCCATTCTACAGCAAGATGAAGAACAAGATCAACAAGCAGGCAGACCATAAACTGTGGGGGGGGGGGTTCAGCCCACTGCCAGATTACCTCATCGAGTACGGAGCAATAGATGTGTATGCCACCTACAAGGTGTGGAAGATAATCGACAACATCAAAAGAGGTCTGGATATTTCAAAAGAGCAGGAAGAGGACCCCTACTACCACTGCCACTATGCGGGATGAGGAGACATCAAAATCTGCCTTCGTGTTGCTTGCGCTTGTGCTTGTCCTTTATCTTGTTGTTTGAAATTTGTAGTTGGCTTTTCTTGGGTTAAACCAGCTTGTTTATGTCATGTGTGTCAGAGTTGAACCAGTTTGTTTATGTCATGTTTGTTAGGGTTGAACAAGTTTGCTTATGTAATCAAGTACATAATTTGCTTATCTCGTTAAATAAGTTTGCTAGCTTCCTATTTTGTTTATCCATCGAAACAAAAATTCAAGTAAATTGTGAATGGAACTCTGTGGCTGCTCTTCAATACTCCTTCCGTAAACTAATATAAGAGCATTTAGATCACTATTTTAGTAATCTAAACTCTCTTATATTAGTTTACAGAGGGAGTACTAGTTATCAAAGGAACTAATCACAGAAGGTTGTGCCATGTGTAGTTTGGGTTCCGAATTATATGGAAAAGAAAACAATAAGTACAATTAGAGCTAAACTCCATTAACCGAACCTACGAAAAAGGTCCCCAACGCCCTGTGACGCCCGGATGATTAAGCTACAGTAATCCCACGTTAACGATGCCATGTCACCTCGGTTATTGTTGCTAATCTCGCATTAGTTTGGAACCAATTCAAATTCAAAATTTAAAATGAGGGAAACAATAAAAGTTTTCAATAGTCAAAACTAAAATGTTGTAAAGGCGTTAAATAAATCATGGATAATAGTGGTGGAGAAACCTAAATTTAATAAAATGTTTAAGTGTTCAAAATAATTAAAACATAGGTTTAAATACTAAAATAAATACCTTTTGAACTTTATAAATTATTAAAGTATATTAATTTGGGTTGAGAATTAATGTGGCAGTAGTATATTTAAAAGTATTAACTTAGGTGCTAGTGATGATTTTATTTTATATAAAACTAAAATAAAGAAAACTAAAAGTAAAAAAAAAGGAGAACAAACCCCCTCCCCACATGGGCCAATCGGCCCAGCCGGCCAACCCAACTGGCCCAGGCCCGCCCACCCCTGGCCTACACATGCCCCCACCCCCAGGAACGCTAACCGCACACCCCACTCACCCCCACGATTCCTCCCCTCCCCTCTGCACCCGCCCCCGATCCAGATCGGGGCAGCGCCCCTGCGCTCGCCGCCGCTCGCCTTGCGCCCGCCCGATGCCGCCCGTCGTCGCCCGGAGCCCGCGCCGCCGCCTGGACCTCGCCGCCTCGACCCCCGACGCCACCGTCGCCTTCCTCCTCGCCGGCGTCGTCGTCCCCGGCTCCGCCTCAACCCCCGCTGCCACGTCCCTGCGCCTCGCAGTGAGGCCCCGACCTCCTCTCTTTCCCCTCCATCGTCGGCGCCGTCCGCGCGCATGCACGCGCGCTCACTGCCGAGCCCCGCCCGCTGCCTGCAGCCACTCCCTCCCCTGACCAGCGCTCGACGCGACCGGGTCGTGCCGTGGCCATGCTTGGCCCCTGCACGCACGCGCTCGCCGCCCGCGCGTGTCTGCGCGCCCGCCTCGCTCCCGCGTCCCCCTGCTCCGCGCTTGCCTGTGGCCGACGGCTTCCCCCTTCGATCTGGGCGTACGCCGGCTCGGGCTGGGCGCCAACGCCCGTGCGCTCTGCCCGCATCCCGCTCCGGCCATGGACACGCCGTGGCCACCGGCCTCTTCTTCCTTCGCCTGGCGCCGTCCACCGCTGGCCCGCGCCCTACCTCACCCTCCCACGCGCGCCATGGAATGCCCCTGTCGCTGGAGCCGCAGCCTCCATCGACCGCCGCCACCACTCTCCGACGGCGCCGCCCTTCGCCGGCGCCGTTCGCTGCCGGCTCCCCCTCGCTCCACCTACCGCGGCCGACGCCACAATGGCCGCGCCCGCTGGAGCCCCGTTCCAGCCTCGCCCGCGCCCGTTAAGCCCCCAGGGGCCTATGACAAGGGGGCCCCATCCCCAGAACTTTTTAAAAAAAAAGAATTAAAAAAATATAATAATAATAAAAATAATTAATTAATTAAGGAATTAATTAAGTTAATTAATCATAATTAGATTAACCTAACTAACTAATTAGTTTAATTAAACAGTAGTTAGTTTAGTTAAACACTTATTAGGCTAAACAGTCAATGACCAGTGGGTCCGACACGTCGGGTTGACCAGTCAACCCCTGTTGACTGCCGACGTCAGCATGACATCATGCTGATGTCATATATCCATTTTTGAATTAAATTAATTAATTAATTAAATATCAGAAAATGATTTAAATCTTTAGAAAATCATATCTTTTAATCCGTAACTCGGATGAAAAAACTTTGTACATGAAAGTTGCTCAGAACGACGAGACGAATCCGGATACGCAGCCCGTTCGTCCGCCACACACCCCTAGCATATCAAACACGCAATTTTCCCCCTCCGGTTCATCTGTCCGAAAACGCGAGACACCGGGAATACTTTCCCGGATGTTTCCCCCCTTCGCCGGTATCACATAATACCGCGTTAGGGCATACCTAGCACCGCGTATTGCCACGTCTTGCTTTGTGTTAAATTTGATTGCTCTGTTATTTATTGTGTTCCCCCTCCGTTACTTCTTTCCGGTAGACCCTGAGGCCGATGTCGGTACCCCTGTGATCGACTACTTCGACGACCCCTCCTTGTCTGAGCAATCAGGCAAGCCCCCCCTTTGATCACCAGATACCGCCTACTCTTCTCTATACTGCTTGCATTAGAGTAGTGTAGCATGTTACTGCTTTCCGTTATTCCTATCCTGATGCATAGCCTGTCCTTGCTACTACTGTTGTTACCATTACCTGCTATCCTACTGCTTAGTATAGGATGCTAGTGTTCCATCAGTGGCCCTACACTCTTGTCCGTTTGTCATGCTATACTACTGGGCCGTGATCACTCGGGAGGTGATCACGGGCATATACTATATACTTTACATTGTTACATTACCGGAGAAACTGTTTGGAGATGGGGGCTGAAGGGGCAGGTGGCTCCATCCCGGTAGAGGTGGGCCTGGGTTCCCGACGGCCCCCGACTGTTACTTTGTGGCGGAGCGACAGGGCAGGTTCAGACCACCTAGGAGAGAGGTGGGCCTGGCCCTGTTCGGCGTTCGCGGATATTTAACACGCTTAACGAGATCTGGGTATTTGATCTGAGTCTGGCCATTTGGTCTATACGCACTAACCATCTATGTGGGAGTAGTTATGGGTATCCCGGCGTCGTGGTATCAGCCGAAGCCTTCTTGACGTCAGCGACGGAGCGGCGCGCGCTGGATTGGACTGGAACGCCACTAGGCTAGGTCTGCTTCCGGCCGCCCACGCAACGTGCAGGTGTGCTAAGGGCGATGGGCCCAGACCCCTGTGCGCTTAGGTTTAGATCGGCGTGCTGACCTCTCTGTTGTGCCTAGGTGGGGCTGCGACGTGTTGATCTTCCGAGGCCGGGCATGAACCAGGAAAGTGTGTCCGGCCAAATGGGATCGAGCGTGTTGGGGTATGTGGTGCACCCCTGCAGGGAAGTTAATCTATTCGAATAGCCGTGATCTTTGGTAACAGGACGACTTGGAGTTGTACCTTGACCTTATGACAACTAGAACCGGATACTTAATAAAACACACCCTTCCAAGTGCCAGATACAACCGGTGATCGCTCTCTCACAGGGCGACGAGGAGAGGATCATCGGTTAGGATTATGCTATGCGATGCTACTTGGAGGACTTCAGTCTACTCCCTTCTACATGCTGCAAGACGGAGGCTGCCAGAAGTGTAGTCTTCGAAAGGATTAGCTATCCCCCTCTTATTCTGGCTTTCTGCAGTTCAGTCCACCGATATGGCCCTTTACACATTTACCCATGCATATGTAGTGTAGCTTCTTGCTTGCGAGTACTTTGGATGAGTACTCACGGTTGCTTTCTCCCCCTTTTCCCCCTTTCCTTTCTTTCTGGTTGTCGCAACCAGATGCTGGAGTCCAGGAGCCAGACGCCACCGTCGACGACGACTCCTACTACATCGGAGGTGCCTACTACTACGTGCTGCCCGCTGACGACGACCAGGAGTAGTTTAGGAGGATCCCAGGCAGGAGGCCTACGCCTCTTTCGATCTGTATCCCAGTTTGTGCTAGCCTTCTTAAGGCAAACTTGTTTAACTTATGTCTGTACTCAGATATTGTTGCTTCCGCTGACTCGTCTATGATCGAGCTCTTGTATTCGAGCCCTCGAGGCCCCTGGCTTGTAATATGATGCTTGTATGACTTATTTTATTTGTAGAGTTGTGTTGTGATATCTTCCCGTGAGTCCCTGATCTTGATCGTACACGTTTGCGTGTATGATTAGTGTACGGTCAAATCGGGGGCGTCACACGCCCCCAGCTTTATACTATAAAGCAACAGCACCAAGCATCCAACAACATTTCAAGACAGATTCAAGTTCAAGGAAGTTACAAATAATCGCTGGGGCAACAGCAAAACAAGCCCCAAACATAACAAGTTCATTTCACATCGATACATGGCCCATTTACTGAACCTATATATATATATAGGTACGGTAATACACGGCAAGTACTCGGAAACAAGAGCTAACATACCAAGTTCATTTCACATCCAAACATGGCCCAGCCAGTTCTAAATGAGGTTAATGGTGATCATCATCCTCAAGTCACGGCGACGGGTATTCGCAACAGTGAGTAGGATGCCCTGACCTACCAGAAGATTCTTGCCATGAAGGAACTTCTTCCACCCCGCCCGGTTGAAGATAGTGCGACCGTCCGTGTCCACTGCGTAGGCACAGGTGGTGATGGAGCCCGTTCTGGTAAGGCGTAGTCCAGTAGCCATGCCTTCTTCATCCGGCTCGATGCCACAACTATTAGATAACCTCTTAGGTAATTTCTGAAAACAGTTGATATGATATATGAGCATGTCACGTGCAATTATCAACAAACCATACACTTCAAGACACATATGTCACATCACATCACTACACTACACGCTAATCATCAAATTACTACAGTAATTAAGCATATCATTAGATTATATACTACATACACTAAGCATATCATCGCATATTACTACACTACATAAGCATATATCGCATTACTACAACACATGCATACCATAAAATTCTGCACTAAATGAATTCTACACTAGGCATATCATCACAGTACTACAACATGCATATCATATCAACTACTACACTAATTAAGCATGCATATCATGTAATTACCACACTAAGTAACATACCATGAGATGTTGTTTAACATTCGTCCTTGTGAGGCGGGTCACGAATGGCATCCCGACGTAGTCTTCACGTAGCGGAAGCATGTCCCAGAGGTTGCCGGTTTCCTCATCGCTCAGCCTCACTCCTTGGGCATAGAGGGCTTCATCAAGTGGGTTCTCATCATCATCTGAATCCTCACCATCGTCCTCCTCATGAACTTCATCCTCACTATCAGCAATCAAATTCAGATAGATAACACAAATCCTGGGCCTTTCTCCTCTTAAGGAGAAGAGGATCCGTTCACCCCCACTAAGACGCAAGCGGGCGATGAAACGATCCCATTCATCTCCTCCAATCTGTGTTATCGTTCGCCCCTTATCGACCTGCATAGTGTACGGCCCCCCAAGAGCGTCGAAGGTCACGGTGTCTCCGACGAGCTCATTGAATGCCAATCTCACATTGCATGGGACGATCTGTGCAAGAAAAAAACAAATAACAGACACAATGCATTAGTGGAAATAGAAAAAAACAAAAATAACTCAGAAGGTTCATATAAATTGTTACCGCTGCAAAAACAAAAGTAGGCTGGAAGTAGATGCCGAACAGCGTGGCAGTACAAAGGCTGGTCCGGCACTGTGACTTGCACCGTCCACATGGTGCTTCCTCCATTCTACACAGAACATGTTGAACTCTAAGTTGAATTGTACGCTACCATAGTACAATACAAAGATCACACATATAATAAATCATAGTGATAACCTAAAATGCAATACCTATTAAATCTGTTTACTATCATCTACCTAAAAAAGCAATGCCAATGACAATGGCAATGCCAGTATTATCTACCTAATAAATCCCAATCCAATCCAATCCAATGTCAGTACTACATACTATAGTGAAGAACGGATGAATTATTTTGATTTATTTTTTTACACATAGGGCCTCATTTTGATTTGCACAGGGCCTCTCTTTTCCCTGGTACGGCTCAGATCCTACACTACGACATCCATCAATCTATGAAAGAACCATCATATCGATCAACAAATCATCTACCGCGTGTACCAATTAAAATTTCTGGATCAGATCCGCGTCCGGAGGGAGACGCACGCGGTTGGGGAAGGGAAGAAGATTCGCGAGGGGGATGAGGGGAGATCTCACCTACTTGCCGGAGTTGGCGGCGGCCACGTAGATCCGGCGGCGAAGAGAGGCATCGTCTGGAGATGGCGGCGGCGGCGCTTGTCGAGAAGGGGACAAAGAAAGTTGAAAATGATGTGGAGTAGTAGGTGCACTTAGCCAAATGTGGTACATGTGGTGGCGTGTTTGTGTGGATGACAAGGGGACCCCACGTGTCAGTAACCATAGAAAAAATGGCATTTCCAACTGCCTCACGGGGATTCGAACCAGGGCCATGCGGGTGTGAGGTAAAGGGTCTAGCCAGTTCGGCTGATGCAGTGTGTTCGGCAGAACCAATTTGCCTCTCCTTAAGACATTTATCCAGACACAGACGCACGGAAAAAAACCATGCACCAAGGCTGCGCTTCATGTGTGGCATAAGTGGTCCTATATAGCTGCAACTAGGACCAATGTTGATATATGTTGTTATTAGCTAGGGTACCAACACTATATAATGGCTTATGTGATCGTTGCTAGTAAAGAAACCATGATCCATGTTGGCCCAAGTGGCACGTTTGAGTGCAACATGTCAATATTGGTGCATTTGGCCCTTATGGCATCCGTGAGGCCAAAGAGACCATGATTAGTGAAAACACATGAAGATTGCTACATGACGGGCCGTTGGTGTGTCTTGGTATGCACTGTGCGTGCAATGTGACTACAAAAAGTTGTTGCATGTCGAGACGTAGTTTATCGGTGCATGTGGATCCTATAGGCTTATTTGTTCCTTGTATGTGGGCATGGTGCGTGTTGGCCCAAGTGACATGTGTCAGTGCATTGTGACATCTATTGGTGCATCTGGCCCTTATACCAATTATTTGTGCAAATAGATCAAGATTGATACATGTCGGTCCATTGTCGCATCTTGGAGTGGAATGTGACTAGAAGAATTGGTGAATGATTTGGACCCCTTTTGGCATGTGTGAGTCCAATGAGACCAATGTTGTTGCGTGTTGGTCAAGATGGTATCGACACGTGCAGTGTGAATATTACTGGTACATGTCCGTCGTTATAGCATCTGTGTGTCGAAGGAGAACAAGTTTGGTGCATGCTCTTGTGTGCCAACATGTTATGTGGGAACAAAAAAACTGTCAATAGTTCATTTCTATGGGCCCAGAAACAATGAGAATTATTTCTGGAGTACCTATTTGTAAATTTTGCACAGTTCTAGTTGGGTGCTGATGTGGAATGTTTTTTTCCCGCAGTGCACTTACAAACAGGACTCACTTGTCAGAAATCATGTCAACCCACCCAAAATGGCGGATTAGACCTTGCTGCAACAAATTACCCCAATATGTGTTTTTTTGCAACAAACCTGTAAAGTAGGTGTTCTATGCAAAAGTAACACCAAAAGTAGGTGGTTTGTGCAATTTCCTCGCTAAACCACAGGTTAAAAAATATACAAATTCATGACAAAAAAATTTAAAGCGGTTGGGGCGTGCACGAGCGCACGACGCCACACGTCTAGCCTCGGTCACTCCAAACGTCCACCCACACGCCAAATAAAGTCCGCCTCCCCCACCCCCGTCTCCCCCACTCCCCCACCCCTGCTGCTTTTCTTCCCCAAATCAGCAAAAACCCTCTCCTCTCACCTCGAACCCTACCTCCTACGAGCCAGCAACCACCTCCCTTGCCCTTCGTCGTCGGAAGATGAAGGCCGGCCGTGAAGACACGACAGTGGAGAAGGATGCAGTGGTAGAAGCAGTGGAGAAGCATGTTGTGGTCATTGCCGCCGCGGTTGGCGCGGCCGACGGCGCCGTCACGGCGATGGGAGGCGGTGCACTATCTGCTGTGACTGCTCCGGCCGCCGTCGCAACGGTCGAGCTTGTGGTCGGGGAGCAGGTGGAGGAGGAGGTGGCGGTGGATCTGGAGGAGCAGAGGGCCAAGCGAAAGTGCGAGCAGTACGAGCTCATCTACAAGTACTACGAGGAGGCCGAGCTCGACGCTCAGGAAGTGCAGGACGAGGCTGTTGAGTTCGACGAGGAGGTCGACGAGCTCTCGGAGGTACTACTCTGTTCTGTTCTATTCTCCTACTCTGTTTTTGGGGTTTTCTCCCATGGGGTTTTCTCCTAAATTGCATGCAGCACGGATTAGATTTCGTCCAGATAGGTTATGTTTCTTGATCTCTCCCTTAGGGTTAGGATTAGTACTAGTTGTTTCATACATTTGGAAGAAAACCCCTTCAATCTAAAACCTGGCATGGAACAGTAGTCATGTAGGCCTAAAATCCCCCTGTGCGTGCAATTATTTTGTGAAGATGAGTAAGAATATGATTTAGAAACTGATTATGAATCAGTTCTGCTGTAGAAAACGGTGTATTTCTTAGGTATCACCTCTTTGATTCGTATAATTTCCAAAACGCAGGAATAGGGAAAACGTGGGATTAGAGTGGCATGTCATCTTGAATCCTACAGGATTGTATGAGTGTTTGATTGTGCATACTAAAAACGTAGGATTCTTTCAGACAGGTTTGAGTGGATGGAAAATTTCCTACAAATTTGTTTATTTCATGACAGTCAACAAGAGGATCAATGATTAATATCTAGAACTTGAAAAGTTGACATGCAACAGTAAATATTTATCAACGGTGCTTGAGCTTCTATAAATGTTAACTTTTAAAACATGTACTTTGGAAACAACTTTGAATATTTGCTGTTGGATGAAGCCAATCCAACGATGGATAGATGGTAAATCCCAGCATTGTTGGCCATTCGATATCTTATTTACTACAAAAGAAAAATTCCAAGCATGCGTACTATCTAGAATATTCCATTTGTAAGCTTAAGCACAATGCTACATATGCACAAACAACCTCATAGCACTATGTTTCTCCATTGTTATAGAATCTTGGATACTTTAACAGTGCAAACTCTTTTCTTCTAAATGAATGGCTAATGCTTTGAACTTTGTGAATCTGAATGCATATTATGCACAAACATTATCACTTTATTAAAGAAAACACACACAAAAAATCCATTGCTACAGTAGCATAGCAATGTAAAGTGCATCTGAAATAATTGACATCAACTGTTGCTTTCACGCCCAATGCACGTGTGCCTCGCTAGTAACCAACAATACTATCAATGATGAGAGTTTAAATTAGTAGAACCCCTGTTACAACTATGCTCTATTCCTCAATTGTGCAACCCATTATCTGGTTTTGCTATTCATGAAACTATGCTCCGTTCTTCAATAGTGGCAACCGATTATCTGGTTTTGGTATGCATGAAACAGGACCACATCATCGAGTTATGCATCTGGTCAGTACTGATGCATGCAGTAACAATTTACGGCCACTGCCTGCCATTAACAACAAACATGGATTAGTTCTTCTCTTGCACAAATCAATCCATGAAACTATGCCACATCAGTAATCATGCATGCCAAGTCCATGCAATAGTACATTTCTAGCAACAAGATTTTCTATTGCATTCTTACTATATAGAATTTTTCATTACTAAGCGTAATCATAATGCTCCATATGCACAAAGCTGATACCACATTTTCTCATTTCTTATAGAATCTTTCATACCTTAACAGTGCAAACTTTTTCTATCTGCTTCATGATTTCCATATAATGAAGTGGACTATGCTTATTATTTGCAATCTGATTGCCAAATCTGTTGAGACCTTGTAAACAGTACATTTATTTAGTTGTCAGAAAAACTAGTTTATTTGATGAAAATCATGAAGCCTTACAGCTATATTGTGAAGACATTTTCTGATTGCAGTCAGTAATTCATTGCAGAATTTCTTATGTACGCACCCTATGTAATTATTAGCAACAAGGATGAGTAATTAAATCCATAATTTCTTATGTTCGCAACCGATGTATCTCAGTCAAAAATTTCTCTTTTTATACATAATTCATGACATGATTCATATGATTTGTTGTCTTCAAAATATCAAGTGAGGGCAATCTTTTCTTTGTTGATGCGGTAGTTTTACTTTGTAGTATGTACTCATCTAGTTTGAATATAATTAAATTAGATATTGTCTGGTATCTCTTTATGATAAACCAGATCATACAAAATATTGTTGCAAGAAATGACAAGAAATGATCCTGTTTTTGGAATTATCTATTTTCAGTATGAAATAAAATATGTGCTTGAATGCAGTAAAATGATTTGTTCATACCCTAAAACCTGAACCCTTTAGTTAATTGTCAACTTAGATTGTACAAATAGGAGTACTTCTTTACAGGGGAGAACAGGTACGCATGCAAAGCAAAGAAAAAAGAACAAGAAAGATAACAAATAATACATAAACATATATTGCAATACATGAGGTACATGTTGTGTGAATCATCTGATTGATCATATTTTTGTGTTCCTTCTTTCGGAATGTACTTGATACTCTTATGGAATGCTACATTTCTGTATTCCTAATCTGACATAGCTGTCGATCAACTAACAGACAGGAAGATGACGATGATAGTAAGGAGAGCAAGGACAGCAAGAGCCGCTACGTCCTCCGGAGGCTGCGGAATGGGGGAATCCCATACCGTAGCGGCTCCGACAGGCTCTACTGCAACATAGCCTGCCCCTTCTATTGCGCGACAATCAAGAGCGACTACGACAGCCTGATCATGCATGGCACTGATATCGGCCGTGGTAATGGGAGGAACTGCAAGCCCCACGTCCGGGCTGAACATGCCGCTTTTGGTGCCTTCCTCGGGAAGTACGCGAAGGGGCATCTGCCATTCTACCTCCCGAGGCCTCCTCGTCCGGCCAAGATGAACACTAATGGCGCACTATACATGTGGCGCGTCATGTGTAGATACGTCATTAGTAACCAAAACAGTAATGGCGCACCAGGTGAAAAGTGCGCCATTACTAAGTTTGACCAAGGTTTGACCCAGTCATACACATAGTAATGGCGCACTTTTTATAGGTGCGTCATTACTAAGTTGACATAGTAATGGCGCACCTTTACAAAGTGCGTCATAATTATGTGTATGACTGGGTCAAACATTGGTCAAACTTAATAATGGCGCACTTTGCATAGGTGCGTCATTACTATGTCAAACTTAGTAATGACGCACCTATACAAAGTGCGCCATTACTAACTTTGACCAAGTCATACACATAGTAATGGCGCAGTGCGCCATTACTAAATGCACCCATCTGGGACTGCCTTTTCAGTTTTAAAAATAATAAAAGAAAAAGATGGAAATGTCAAAAAATAAAAGAATATAAGTTTCCCATGTGATATGTGGTCTAGTTGTAATTTCGGCTTTATTTGCAAAATCTCTCTGGAATTTAGTAAAATGGGCATAACTTTTGCATACGAACTCGGATTAAAAAGTTTTTTATATGAAAAATCATCTACTTAAAAAGTTACATCCGAATTCAACTGGGGGAACCCCGTTGAAGATTTTTAGAATCACCAAAAACCTAACCGAATAAAAGATACGGGGCTTTTAAGATCTAGAGGGTTTAGGGCATGTCAGGAGAAGGGAGAGGTGGGCGGAGAAAGGGCTGGTGACGGCAAGGTGGAGCAGCCTAGTTTAGTTGAGGACTCCAGCGCGGCTCCCGGACCGCACGGTGGTGGAGCTCGTTGTGGCTAGGGTTGTTGCGCGGCGACCGGCACAACTAGATCTGCGTGTCAGGAGAAGGGGGAGGTGGGCGGAGAAGAGGCTGATGACGGCAAGGTGGAGCAGAGGACTGCGGCGCGGCTCCCGGACCGCACGGTGGTGGAGCTCGTCGTGGCTAGGGTTGTTGCGCAACGACCGACGCAACTAGATCTGCGTGTCAGGAGAAGGGGGAGGTGGGCGGAGAAGGGGCAGGTGACGGCAACGTGGAGCAGCCTAGTTTAATTGAGGACTGCGGCGCGACAAGAGGAAATGGAGATATGGAGGATGGAATGATGGCGCACGATGGGGGCTAATCATATTTCAATTCAATTCAGCTTCAAGTACAAGGTAACGTTTTGTATATGGTATTTGCAAAGCTTTAATCATGGACACTCACAGACCCCCCGTTCCTAAATATATAAGTCTTTTAATAAGAGATTTCACTAGTAGAAAACTACATACGGAGCAAAATGAATGAATCCATCCACGTTCGAAAGTATGTCTATATTCATCCGTATGTAGTCTTTTAGTAAAACCTCTTAAAAGACTTCTATTTGGGATTTCTTTTCTAACATACTATATTCTTCTGGCATATATTTCTTTTAGCGAATACCTCCATGTGACTGTACAGTAAAACACAGAATGGATGTTTCTCAAAAAAAAAAAACTGAAGTAATTGCAAGTTGTACCCTACTAGCACAGAATGAGAAAACACTACCCAAGATACATATCATTTAAAATCCATTAATAACACATCCAAACATAAAGGAGGGTCCAAGAAATACATCGCAACATTTGATTCTAAACTGTTTGCCACGCCCCAACACAACAGCCTCGAGCTGGCTGATAAGTCTACTCACCAGAATCACAGAAACGAACCGGGGTCTCCAACATAATGGTGACCAGCCGGGCCAGCACCGGGAGACGCGCCCGAAGCCAGAAAATGTTGCCTCGGAGTACATGAAGAACAATATCATCTAACATTATGCTCACATCTTCGGCTCGGCATGAGACCAGATCCTGCAATACGCCCAAGGCTTCCTTAAAGCACTTCGCCAGATGTAAGAGCTTAGTTGCTGAGTTCTGCATGACTAGGAGGGCTTCCAGGAAGCCCCGTTCCAGCTTGGACTCCTGAACCATGAGCCGGGGTAACACATCATGCTCGAGCTTTTGGATTTCCAGCGACAAGGTTGCCACCACCGAGAGGGAATCCAGCTCCGGGCATGCCCAGGACATCGGCTCCTTGGTCAGCGGCCAGAGGAGTGCATACGACTCGCGCGCTATGCGCACCGACTCCAGAGAGACAAGCTTCACATCCATGTGCTCATTGGAGTGGCCCAGCTCATCGGAGCGGGCCTGCAGGGCTTGGATTTGGGCATGGGAGTGGATTTCATAGAGCATCTTTTCCTTTTGGCGGCGAAGAAGACTGCAGCAGCAGAACAGTTGGTTGCTGCTACCTGGTACAGACAGCAGAAACAGAGGAGAATTTAATGCCAGGAAGAGACCATACAGCACCAATCCAAGCTTCTACTTAATTAGTTAGGACAGCATGTATATATTTGCTTTGTGCGACAGAATAGTTATTAATATGAAGTGAAAGCAGCAATTCAACCATGTACTATACTGATAGGCAACTAAACAAAATGAATGAATACACTCAATCACCCAAAACAGAAAAATAATTAACAGAGGGAATATATATAATTTGGTTCAAAGTACCATAGAGATGCCATCATTCATTGTATTATTGTGAGCAAGAAAATTGCATCTCCAGAATTAATGCCTCACCATCAAGGAAACAAAAACTAAACAGCTGGGAAATAAAAAATTGCATCCCATGTGCAAGGGCATAGTGAGGACAGAAAACCAAACCAGCATTTACAGAACTCCTCAAGAAGAAGACTAGAGATTGGTTGGTTGGCAAAAGATACATCATCATTGGCAAATATTAGTATCACATAAAATAAATAAACTTCCAAACAACAGAGCTGGAAAGCAGCGCATATGACTACAGGTTAAGTGCTGCCTGTGCATAAATATTTTAGGATCCCAAAAAATATTGTTACCTATCCAAACAGAGCTAGAACATGAATATGCAACAAATCTACTACGCTCAAACACAGTTGATAAAACAAAAAATTTAACATTCTGGCATAAACTGAAATCGAACAACATAGCATGAATTCCATCCAAATTAATATTCGTTTTCTAGCTTGATTTTGTTGTTTTTCGTCCTAATTTGAAACTTCCCCACCAAAAATAGCCCCAATTTTTTTTTGTGATTTGTTGGCATGATGAAGTTTTGTTGATTTTGATCCATGGATTTGCTTGGTTTCGAGTGGATCTAGCATTTCCCCAAGTTTCCCCATCTTTCATCCACAAAATCCCTCGGATTTCGCCCCCGAAATCATCAATTTCCGCCCAAAATCGCGACAGGCACAGTTGAAGAATTCATACACCATTTGAGAAACCAAAATCTGACCACAGCCAACCAAGCAAACCCTAACTAAAACGTCAGATTGATTCCTTATTACGGATAATCGAACCCTAGCTAGGTGGTGTTACCAAACAAACAAACCCTAACTAATTAAATCCTACTATCCTAGTCGAGGTAGGGTTCCTCATACGAATGAATACTCAAAGCCAGGCAGGAAAGGATACAAGACGGCGCTGGATCCGAGACCTATGAACCCTAAGCGCCTACCAACCACAATCGGAACGAGCAACTCCGGAGGGAGACCACGCTGGCTGGATCCGAGACCTACGAACCAGCGCCGCGCCTACCAACCAATCGGAACTCCAAGCTGATCGGGATGTACAAGTGCGGGCGGGCGGGCGTAAGATCTGGAGAGGACGAGGCGTCGGGTGATGCTGATTGGGTCGATAGACAGGTTGCGGGTAACGGCGGCGAGGCGATGGAGTGCGGGGGAGAAACGGAGGCGGGCGAGGGCAAGAGGGGTTCGGGGGTAAAAAGCACAGAGCCGTGCCTGGCCCGTTTAACCCAGGCCGTGCCGTGCCGGGCCGGGCCGGCCCATTTGGCCAGGCTTGGTCCAGGCACAAGAAATCAGAGATGGCGCTCGTGCTCACACTAGCTCGGCAGCAACCCACTAACGCTTCGCTCAGTCACTTCGAAGGTCTAGCGCTTCCCTCAATCATCTGGATCACTAGCTATTTAAAAGCCAGTAATTACCAGTTTAATATTTTTTAACAGATTTAGAAAATCATTATATTTCAAAAATGTTCATGAAAGAAGGAAATTCATAACATTTTGAAAATTTTGTAAATCCAAAAAAATGTCGGCAGTTTCAGAATATATTCTAAACCCGAAAAAAAATCACGAATTGGGAAAAAATATTCATGAATTTGAAAATGTTAACGCATTTGAAAGAAAGTCACAAATTTTAAAATAAAAATTTAAAAATCGTTCATGTATTAGAAAAAACGATCACAAATTTTTTAAAAAATATGAATTTTAAAATTAAATGCAGATAAAAATGAAGACATATACATAAATTTAAGAAATTGATACAAAAAAGTAAATGAAAAAACAAAAAAGACTAACCGATAAAAACCAATAGATATTTTAGAACATTTAAATAATGTAATTGTATTAGAATAAGTAAAATAATAATAGTTTCGGACACATACGAGATGAAACAAGATTCTTTAGAACATTTTTAAATAAATAAAATATGAGGGAAAAAAGGAGCTACCGCTCCTGATGACACTAGCTCAGGCTAGGCCCAGTAAGGCTTCGCTCACCCGGTTGAAAGGTCTACTGTTTCCCTCGCTCAGTGGCGAGTAGAAAGCCTACAACAAGCGGTCTAATAAATCGTTGTTTCTTGTTTCTTTTATTTAGATAATTATTTTACTTAAAATATATTCTCGAAATAAAAAATTCCGAAAGTTTATAATATTTTCGATTTCCAAAGACATGTTGGCAATTTACAAAAATGTGCATGATTTGTTTTGAAAAAACAAAATAGCTAAAAATATTCATGAATATGAAAAATGTTCATGCATTTGAAAGAACTTGATGATTGTTTTAAAACATAATGAATTTCAAAATTTGTTAATGTATTTGGTATAATATTCACGAATTTAAACAATGTTCTTGCATTTAGTAAATGAACATGTATTTAAAATAGAGAGGGAATTAAGATATGTTCACTTTTAAAAAATTGAAATGAAAAAAGTAAAAGGAAAACCCAAAAATTCTGAATGGATATTTTAGAATATTTTTATTACATGATGAAATATTTTTCCCCATGTTTCATAGCGTTGAACACACATGTAACCTTTGGAAAACACTTTGCCCTCTGTTCTCAGGGTTCAAGCCAACAAGAATTGTACTCCCGGGATTGCTTCTTACTAGTTCTACCTCGTAACCAAAGACCTTGATGTACTCGTCTTTCATCCTCGTTAGTAGTTTCTCTAACACTAAATTTTTGGCAGCCTTACACTTTGATGTTGATAGATTAACAAAGGAATCTTTCAGAACAATAGATTTAACGCTACTTGTTGGGGAAAGTTGCAGAAAACAAAAAATTTCCTACTCGTTTCACCAAGATCATCTAGGAGTTCATCTAGCAACGAGTCATTGGATGCATCTACATACCTTTGTAGATCGCGCACGGAAGCGTTCAAAAGAACGGTGATGATGTAGTCGTACTCGACGTGATCCAAATCACCGATGACCAAGCGCCGAACGGACGGCACCTCCGCGTTCAACACACGTACGGGACGGGAGACGTCTCCTCCTTCTTGATCCAGCAAGGGGGGAGGAGAGGTTGATGAAGATCCAGCAGCACGACGGCGTGGTGGTGGATGCAGGGCGTCACAGTAGCAGGGCTTCGCCTATGCTACAAGAGGGAGAGACGTAACGGGGGGGAGGGAGGCGCCAGGGGCTGGGGTATGAAGTCCCTCCTCTCCCCCACTATATAAACAAGATGCAAAACATGATAAACATCACATGCAATCATATGATAAACGTGACATGATATGGCCAATATCACATAGCTCCTTTGATCTTCATCTTGGGGCTCCATGATCATCTTGTCACCGGCTTGACACCATGATCTCCATCATCATGATCTCCATCATCATGATCTCCATGAAGTTGCTCGCCAACTATTACTTCTACTACTATGGCTAACGCGTTTAGCAATAAAGTAAAGTAATTTACATGGCGTTTCTCAATGACACGCAGGTCATATAAAAGAATAAGGACAACTCCTATGGCTCCTGCCGGTTGTCATACTCATCGACATGCAAGTCGTGATTCCTATTACAATAGCATGAACATCTCATACATCACATATAGATCATTCATCATTCATCACAACTTTGGCCATATCATATCACGAACCACTTGCTGCAAAAACAAGTTAGACGTCCTCTAATTGTTGTTTGCAAGTTTTACGTGGCTGAATTAGGGTTCTAGCAAGAACGTCTTCTTACCTACGTTAAAGCCACAACGTGATTTGTCAACTTCTATTTACCCTTCATAAGGACCCTGTTCATCGAATCCGCTCCAACTAAAGTGGGAGAGACAGACACCCGCCAGCCACCTTATGCAACTAGTGCATGTTAGTCGGTGGAACCGGTCTCACGTAAGCGTACGTGTAAGGTTGGTCCGGGCCGCTTCATCCCACAATACCGCTGAAGCAAGAAAAGACTAGTAGCGGCAAGAAAGTTGACAAATCTACGCCCACAACAAATTGTGTTCTACTCGCGCAAGAAGAACTACGCATAGACCTAGCTCTGATACCACTGTTGGGGAACGTTGCAGAAAACAAAAAATTTCCTACTCGTTTCACCAAGATCCATCTAGGAGTTCATCTAGCAACGAGTCATCAGATGCATCTACATACCTTTGTAGATCGCGTGCGGAAGCGTTCAAAGAACGATGATGATGTAGTCGTACACGACGTGATCCAAATCACCGATGACCAAGCGTCGAACGGACGGCACCTCCGCGTTCAACACACGTACGGGACGGGAAACGTCTCCTCCTACTTGATCCAGCAAGGGGAAGGAGAGGTTGATGAAGATCCAGCAGCACGACGGCGTGGTGGTGGATGCAGGGCGTCACAGTAGTAGGGCTTCGCCTATACTACGAGAGGGAGAGACGTAACGGGGGGGAGGGAGGCGCCAGGGGCTGGGGTATGAAGTCCCTCCTCTCCCCCACTATATATAGGGGTGCCAAGGGGGGGCGCCGGCCCTAGTAGATGAGATCTACTAGGGGGGCGGCGGCCTAGGGTGGGGGGCTTGCCCCCCAAGCAAGGGGGCGCCCCCTCTAGGGTTTCCCCTCAACCCTAGCCGCATGGGCCCTAGGGGGGTGGCGCCCCAGCCCACTATGGGCTGGGTTCCCTCCTACTTCAGCCCATGGGGCCCTCCGGGATAGGTGGCCCCACCCGGTGGACCCCCGAGACCCTTCCGGTGGTCCCGGTACAATACCGGTGACCCCGAAACTTGTCCCGATGGCCGAAACAACACTTCCTATATATAATTATTTGCCTCCGAACCATTCCGGAACTCCTCGTGACGTCCGGGATCTCATCCGGGACTCCGAACAATATTCGGGTTACTGCATATACATATCTTCACAACCCTAGCGTCACCGAACCTTAAGTGTGTAGACCCTACGGGTTCGGGAGACAAGCAGACATGACCGAGACGACTCTCCGGTCAATAACCAACAGCGGGATCTGGATACCCATGTTGGCTCCCACATGCTCCACGATGATCTCATCGGATGAACCACGATGTCGAGGATTCAATCAACCCCGTATGCAATTCCCTTTGTCAATCGATATGTTACTTGCCCGAGATTCAATCGTCGGTATCCCAATACCTCGTTCAATCTCGTTACCGGCAAGTCACTTTACTCGTACCGTAATGCATGATCCCGTGACCAGACACTTGGTCACTTTGAGCTCATTATGATGATGCATTACCGAGTGGGCCCAGTGATACCTCTCCGTCATACGGAGTGACAAATCCCAGTCTTGATCCATGTCAACCCAACAGACACTTTCGGAGATACCCGTAGTCTACCTTTATAGTCACCCAGTTACGTTGTGACGTTTGGCATACCCAAAGCACTCCTACGGTATCCAGGAGTTACACGATCTCATGGTCTAAGGAAAAGATACTTTGACATTGGAAAACTCTAGCAAACGAACTATACGATCTTGTGCTATGTTTAGGATTGGGTCTTGTCCATCACATCATTCTCCTAATGATGTGATCTCGTGATCAATGACATCCAATGTCCATAGTCAGGAAACCATGACTATCTGTTGATCAACGAGCTAGTCAACTAGAGGCTTACTAGGGACATGTTGGTGTCTGTTATTCACACATGTATTACGATTTCCGGATAACACAATTATAGCATGAATAAAGACAATTATCATGAACAAGGAAATATAATAATAATGCTTTTATTATTGCCTCTAGGGCATATTTCCAACACTACTAACATAGCATCTTTTGGCACAAGGGTCGGTCAGTGCGCATCTTTTTTCTCACATAGAATCTTCTTGCATATGCAGGCTGTAGAGTGCGAGAAGCTCCTCTGGATGCGTTTTCTTACCCTCTCCCATTAATTGCAACGTTTTGCTCAAAACAATGATTTGCTGTAGTCAATTAAGGTTTATCCGTGAGCCAATCACCATCTCCTTCTCTTGGGCAAAGATAATGCTACCCCGACCTCTGGTTGTGTCTTGCCCTCATCATCATCAGACCATAGTTCCTTCTCTTGTGTTCTGAACTAGATCCAAAACGTGATGGTGGAGGTGTGATAAGAGCAGCTTGAACAGCCTTTGTATATTTGCACTTAATTACTATTTTAGCAATATAGCTAAAAAAGCCCGTGCATTGCAACGGGAGAAAAAACATAACACACGCTCTTAACCCAACAATAATCACTCAAGACCACAATAGGTCCATCTCCTTTATTTTAGCGAGGCACTAATACAGCTCAAAGCAGAGAATAAACTATGTATAATCCAATCTAATAAGCAGCCAGTCATACATTTCAAAGAAGATTGTCAAACACGCATAAACAAATCATCCATTTCGAAGAAAATAACACATCAAGACTCCTAAAAAGATAGAAAGATTGCTAACTGCAGGGCATGAAGTACATCGAGTGGACGGCGAAGAAGAGCACCTGAGATGGATACCCACGAGGTAGGTTGTCCAATTCCAAAGGAACAACAGCCATGCACCCGGCAATGACCCTAGCACCAAACCCTAACCACCACCTTGAACCAGCTGGTGTGAGATGTGTGATTAAGGGCCTCTGGTTCAATGAAATGAATGTTGGCATCATTGTCACTGCTGAAGACATTAAGCAATAATCAATATAAAAGCCTATGAGGCATATACGATGTGAGGTCAGGAAAAATAAAGCAATGTGGGAGGGAGACAATTACCGAACCATCTTCCATTCAAGGTAAAGGAAGGGCTTCTTAAAGTCGTAGTTGCTCTTGGCGGGAACTTCGTAGTACTAAGGTTTCTTCTTCCTGTGGAATGTGACCACTTTGTTAAAGAACAATCATAACAGAGGCGGTCAACGACATGGATAAATAACTCTGGAAGGGCATAACAACAAAATATCTGAACGCCAAGCACAGTGCAAGAAACACAATTACTGCACATACTTACTTGAAACCGATTGAATAACCCAAACATTTGAGAGTTATGTGAACAAATAAGTCTTCTTTATATATGCATTCAAAATTGGAAATATGATGAAATTCTACCGGTGTCTTATTTCTATGTTCAGCGAAGATTCTAGAAAAATGGCATTATAAATAAAAATATGTTGACATTAAATATACCAAAATTGGATAATGCATCACTACCATCCAATGGGCAGCATTGCAAATAAAAATAAATACAAAAGTATGCCACCATAACGCAAATAGCTAGACCAACGACATATATATTTGGAACTGGCATTAACAACAACTAGAACAGCCAACTATTAATTCTACATCATTCTTGAGGCCAATTCCAATCTGGTAACAAAAGGAAACCATGGCATCACACTCACACACACACGGACTGTAAACAAAGTAAAACTAAATATGGCACTGCAGATTCTGAAATTACTAAGGTCATCCAAAAGATTCATTGCTTAACATTACAAAATAACAAAGAAATTTGCAATTGTGATCGAGCAAACCTACTGCTGCTACTCCTTGCTGCCATAGTGCTATTCATTGATGTTCAATGCAAGTATCACGCTATCAAGCACAACAGAGTAAGCGCAAAGTAAAATAGAGATAAGAGGAATAAAGAAGAGGCTACCAGTGTGCAATGGAAGCTGGAGTATGGAGAGGATGAGGTCTTTGCCATGCCTCACCATGTGCAGCCTCCCCTTCACCCCCATCCCGTCCCAATCCGCACCTCCTCCCTGCGCCGCCGCCACCAATCCACGCTAGGAGCCTAGGGTTTGCACAGGACGGCCAGGGGTGCCAAGATCAGCATGCGGACACCGACCCTGAGCCCCAAGCAACGGCAACAGCCGGAGCAACCACCCCATGCCATTGTCGATCCTCTCTACAGGGTGGTGTTCATGATCCCCACATCCACCTCCGCCGCCGCTGGCCATGTTACCTGGGTGAAGAGGACGGATCCAAGAAGCCGTCAATGAGAAGAGGGAGCACGAGAGGAGCACCAGGGGAGCCATAGTCGCATCCGCATAAACCCACCGCAGTCGCTCCTGGCTTCGCTGCCCTTCATGGCCGTGAGTGGCTAGCACAAGGGAGGGCCGCTTTCGATTCCATGAGGAGGAGTAGGGAGGCACGATGGGGATGGGAAGCGGGAGAACAAGGATGAGTGGGTGAGAGGGGATGAGCCAGAGGTGGCGGCCGGAGGGGAGGAGGCAGAGATGGCGGCGGCGGGGGAGTGGGGGCAGGAGGAAGGGGATGGGGAGGCGCGGCTGGGAAGAGTAGAGGGGGCACGAGTGCGGGAGGAGGCAGGCAGCTAGGTCTCCGCTGGAGCCGCTTCCTTTTATACGCCAACTGATGAAATGATGAAAATGCCCTCGACTGGAATTACAAGCGATGGCACGAACGAGAGGTAACTATTCATTGCTACAGCGCCTTCTTTGATCCGACGACCCAGATCGTCCACGCGCAAGATCTGACGGTCGCAATCGCATCAAGCAAACGTAACGGACGACCGGATGTTGCTAAACTCTGAGGAGGCCGGGTTCTCCCGTGATTCTTGTTTCTGGATTAGCATATGAGACCTCCTCTTCAGTGTGTCAGGCGGCAGCAAATTGGAGCTGGTCCTTGTGCTCGCGCTGGTTAGGCCTGGCTCAGTAAGACTTTGCTTAGTCACTCGATC
Organism: Triticum urartu; assembly: GCF_056163025.1. NCBI lineage: Eukaryota > Viridiplantae > Streptophyta > Magnoliopsida > Poales > Poaceae > Triticum > Triticum urartu. Next base: position 643,801,022 of record NC_141877.1, on the reverse strand, counting down.
TATCTAGCGCTTCTCTCACTCCCTGCTGGGTAGCCAGTGAAAAGTCCACAACTACTCATTTAATAAAAATAAGAATTTAATCTCTTTTATATATTTAAAAAATTCTTAAATTTAAAAAATGTTCATGAAATAAAAATGATAATAAATATGGTCGTGAATTCAAAAAAGTGTTGACGAATTTGAAAAAATCCCGAATTAGGAATCAATGTTGAAGAATTTCAAAATTTTACAAAACAGTGGATGGATTTTAAAAAAGATTCAAGAATTCAAATATCCATAAATTTGAAAACAATTGTACATAGATTAAAAAAAGATAGTGAAATGAAAAAATGTTATGTTTTAAAAACAGTGAAATGAAATAAATAAAAGCAAAAACTAAAAAAATTGAATAGATATTTTCATAGTAAGTATAGAAATAAATAAAAAGAGAGAAAAAAGGGGGGGTCTAAGTGAAGCGTACCTACTACGTTGCTTGTTTCTCTAGGGGTGCTACCTACTACGTTGCTTGTGGGCGGTAAAAAAAGAGTATAGCAGTTCTAGCGAGTGACGGGACGAGCCGTGCTTTGTGCTCTGGCTAAGTACTAGCTATGCCGCGCGGTGACACGGCATGCCCTGTTTATTCATTGCCTTGAAATTGGTTCGATGTTGCTAATGAAATTTGTCATGTTGTGTGAGGTGTTGCTGAGTTGACATTCCTTTTTTTTCAATCGGTTGTGATTCAATATAGAAGATATGTGTGTGAAATTGTACAGTCATAATAAGGCAAGTAATGATGCTGTTAGTAAATTGCCTTGATATTTTCAATTGTAAATACCTCTTCCCACATAGAATTTGTGTGATATACTCCTCTATTACAGTTTGCACTAAAAAGAAACAAAGAAGTTGAACAAATGTTCAACAGAAACTACTGTCAAATCTAAAGTTAATTCACTGAGAAGAGTATGAGGAGATATTCTATACATGCTACTTATTTCATTGAGAGGAGCATGATGAGATGTTACATGCTAATTGATTTCTCTTTTCGCCTGTTTGGAGTAGTGTGACTGATTTTATCCCTAAAACTCCCAACTCTTCATAACAGAACAAAACTATAAGTTTTAGATCACATTATTAAATATCTTGAAGAATTCAATGATAAGAAGAATGCTATTTCATTTTACAACACAAGAAAGGAACAAGTAGCTAGATGCATCAACACTATAAATGGACAAACTAAATTAAAGACTACTTTGTGATCCCAAACCATGAAATAAAGTAATTCAAGGTTCTTACAGAAGATAGTGGAAGCACGACAGGGGAAGGGACTTTGATCGTTGTAAACTAGCCAATGATAACACAGAAAAAAGAAGATCATAAGATATTTGCACAAAATAATTAGAAGAAATCACTTGCGTTACATGAGTTCTGATGTGAATCCGTATCAAATTTTCACTCAACTTTCCGTCATACAAAAATGGCCGCCTTCACTCAGTTTGGCCTAGCCGCGCACAGCCGCGATCACACGAGAGTTGTGCCGATGCGTTTACGTGTCCGTCGTCAACACTAACTGTTTTGGCCAATTCTGACCTGTTTCGTGGACTATTACTCACTGTTTTGGGGTCCCGAAACGATTTCCATGGTTTTTGAAGAACCCCAAGGTGCGCTTACGTGTCGGTCGGCAACAATCACAGTTTTGGCCGATTCTGGCCCGATTCTTGGACTATTACTCACTGTTTTGGGGTCCCGGAGTGATTTCCACGATTAACGAACCCCGGGGTGCGTTTACGTGTTGGTCATCAACACTAGCGGTTTTTTTCGATTCTGGTCCGTTTCGTGCACTATTACTCACCATATTGGGGTCCCTGAGCGATTTCCACGATTGACGATCCCCGGGGTGCGTTTACGTGTCCGTAGTCAACACCCACAGTTTTGGCCAATTCTGAGCCGTTTCGTGGACTGTTACTCACCGTTTTGGTGTCCCGAAACGATTTCCAAAAATTTTGAACCCTAAGGTGTGCTTAGGTGTCGGTCATCAACACTCGCAGTTTTGGCCGATTCTAGCCCGTTTCGTAGACTATTACTCACTTTTTGGGGGGCGGGAGGGATTTCCATGATTAACGAACCCAGGGGTGCGTTTACTTGTTGGTCATCAACACTCGCAATTTTTGTCGATTCTGGTCCGTTTCGTGCACTATTACTTACCGTTCTGGGGTCCCAGAGCGATTTCCACGATTGACGATCCCTGGGATGCGTTTACGTGTCCGTTGTCAACACTCACAGTTTTGGCCAATTCTGACCCGTTTCGTGGACTTACTCACCGTTTTGGGGTACCGAAACGATTTCCATGGTTGTTGAACCCCAAGGTGCGCTTACGTGTCGGTCAGCAACAATCACAGTTTTGGCCGATTCTGGCCTGTTTTGTGGACTTACTCACTGTTTTGGGGTCTCGGAGCGATTTCCACGGCTGGCGATCCCCGGGGTGCGTTTACGTGTCGGTCATCAACACTCACAAGTTTGGCCGATTCTGGTCCGTTTCGTGGACTATTACTCACCGTTTTGGGGTCCCAGAGCGATTTCCACGGTTGACGATCACCGGGGTGCGTTTACGTGTCGGTCATCAACACTCACAATTTTGGCCGATTCTGGTCCGTTTCATGGGCTATTACTCACCGTTTTGGGGTCCCAAAGCGATTTCCATGGTTGTTGAACCCCAAGGTGCGCTTACGTGTCGGTCAGCAACAATCACAGTTTGGGCCGATTCTGGCCCGATTCTTGGACTATTACTCACTGTTTTGGGGTCCCGGAGTGATTTCCACGATTAACAAACCCCGGGGTGCGTTTACGTGTAGGTCATCAACACTCACAGTTTTGGCCAATTCTGGTCCGTTTCATGCACTATTACTCACCGTTTTGGGGTCCCAGAGCGATTTCCACGATTGACGATCCCCGGGGTGCGTTTACGTGTCCGTCGTCAACACCCACAGTTTTGGCCTATTCTGAGCCGTTTCGTGGACTGTTACTCACCGTTTTGGTGTCCCGAAACGATTTCCATAGTTTTTGAACCCTAAGGTGTGCTTAGGTGTCGGTCATCAACACTCGCAGTTTTGGCCGATTCTGGCCCGTTTCGTGGACTATTACTCACTTTTTTGGGGGTCGGGAGGGATTTCCACGATTAACGAACCCCGGGGTGCGTTTACCTGTCGGTCATCAACACTCGCAATTTTTGTCGATTCTGGTCCGTTTCGTGCACTATTACTTACCGTTCTGGGGTCCCAGAGCGATTTCCACGATTGACGATCCCTGGGATGCGTTTACGTGTCCGTCGTCAACACTCACAGTTTTGGCCAATTCTGACCCGTTTCGTGGACTATTACTCACCGTTTTGGGGTCCCGAAACGATTTCCATGGTTGTTGAACCCCAAGGTGCGCTTACGTGTCGGTCAGCAACAATCACAGTTTTGGCCGATTCTGGCCCGTTTCGTGGACTATTACTCACTGTTTTGGGGTTTCGGAGCGATTTCCACGGCTGACGATCCCCGGGGTGCGTTTACGTGTCGGTCACCAACACTCACAGTTTTGGCCGATTCTGGTCCGTTTCGTGGACTATTACTCACCTTTTGGGGGTCCAGAGCGATTTCCACGGTTGACGATCACCGGGGTGCATTTACGTGTCGGTCATCAACACTCACAATTTTGGCCGATTCTGGTCCGTTTTGTGGACTATTACTCACCGTTTTGGGGTCCCAAAGCGATTTCCATAGTTGTTGAACCCCAAGGTGCGCTTACGTGTCGGTCAGCAACAATCACAGTTTTGGCCGATTCTGGCCCGATTCTTGGACTCACCGTTTTGGGGTCCCGGAGTGATTTCCACGATTAACGAACCCCGGGGTGCATTTACGTGTAGGTCATCAACACTAGCGGTTTTTTCGATTCTGGTCCGTTTCGTGCACTATTACTCACCGTTTTGGGGTCCCAGAGCGATTTCCACGATTGACGATCCCCGGGGTGTGTTTACGTGTCCGTCGTCAACACCCACAGTTTTGGCCAATTCTGAGCCGTTCGTGGACTGTTACTCACCGTTTTGGTGTCCCGAAACGATTTCCATAGTTTTTGAACCCTAAGGTGTGCTTAGGTGTCGGTCATCAACACTCGCAGTTTTGGCCGATTCTGGCCCGTTTCGTGGACTATTACTCACTTTTTGGGGGGCCGAGAGGGATTTCCACGATTAACGAACCCCGGGGTGCGTTTACCTGTCGGTCATCAACACTCGCAATTTTTGTAGATTCTGGTCCGTTTAATGGATTATTACTCACTTTTTGGGGGTCCCGGAGGGATTTCCACGATTAACGAACCCCGGGGTGCGTTTACCTGTCGGTCATCAACACTTGTAGTTTTTGTCGATTCTGGTCCGTTTCGTGCACTATTACTTACCGTTCTGGGGTCCCAGAGCGATTTCCACGATTGACGATCCCTGGGATGCGTTTACGTGACCGTCGTCAACACTCACAGTTTTGGCCAATTCTGAGCTGTTTGTGGACTATTACTCACTGTTTTTGGGTCCCGAAACGATTTCCATGGTTGTTGAACCCCAAGGTGCGCTTACGTGTCGGCCAGCAACAATCATAGTTTTAGCCGATTCTGGCCCGATTCTTGGACTATTACTCACTGTTTTGGGGTCCCGGAGTAATTTCCACGATTAACGAACCCCGGGATGCGTTTATGTGTAGGTCATCACACTAGCGGTTTTTTTATTCTGGTCTGTTTCGTGCACTATTACTCACCGTTTTGGGGTCCCAGAGCGATTTCCACGATTGGCGATCCCCGGGGTGCGTTTATGTGTCCGTCGTCAACACCCACAGTTTTGGCCAATTCTGAGCCGTTTCGTGGACCGTTACTCACCGTTTTGGTGTCCCGAAACGATTTCCATAGTTTTTGAACCCTAAGGTGTGCTTAGGTGTCGGTCATCAACACTCGCAGTTTTGGCCGATTCTGGCCCGTTTCATGGACTATTACTCACTTTTTTGGGGGCCGGGAGGGATTTCCACGATTAACGAACCCCGGGGTGCGTTTACCTGTAGGTCATCAACACTCGCAATTTTTGTCGATTCTGGTCCGTTTCGTGCACTATTACTTACCGTTCTGGGGTCCCAGAGCGATTTCCACGATTGACGATCCCTGGGATGCGTTTACGTGTCCGTCGTCAACATTCACAGTTTTGGCCAATTCTGACCCGTTTCGTGGACTATTACTCATCGTTTTGGGGTCCTGAAACGATTTTCATGGTTGTTGAACCCCAAGGTGCGCTTACGTGTCGGTCAGCAACAATCACAGTTTTGGCCGATTCTGGCCGTTTCGTGGACTATTACTCACCGTTTTGGGGTCCCAGAGCGATTTCCACGGTTGACGATCACCGGGGTGCGTTTAGGTGTCGGTCATCAACACTCGCGATTTTTGCATATACCATGATTAAATTGCATATGATACACAAGTCTTTCGATACATAAGATACACGAGCCTTTGGATGTACCACGATTAAATTCCATATGCTACAAGTACAAACAGATTGTAAAGCATTTCAATTAACTGTTTCATATACCAGGATGCAGTTTAAGATTGTCAATACGCCGCTAGTGAAATGCATAAGTAACTTGGAGAAGTTTTTGCGGATGGAATAAAGAGCGAAACAGAAAACAAGGGCATTAGGGACTTGGCTAACTTACGGCCGGCCGTATTATAGTCTTACGGTACGGCCTTGCCGTTTTAGGTAAGAATACCATTATTGTATTCTCTTTTTTTGGCAAGATGCTATTTAAGGCTGTATGTTGGCGCTTGCAGCAAGAAATTTTCCCGCCCTCGCGGCTTGCGAGCCCAGGCCCAGATACGAGCACGAATTATAGGAACAAAAGGCAAATCTGTCTCAGAAAAATGCTTTTAGGTACTGCATGTATATGTTCATAAAAAAGACAATGCATTTAGCAAAAGCAAATTTGCATCCGCAGTTTTTTTTTAAAAAAGCACAACATGTACATCTAGTCCCTAGGAAAAACATAGGTTTGCACATTCTTCTCTATACATGGCACATATCTTGTTTCTCTGTTCGACTGTACATAGTCTGCATCTTGGCATCCTGCATGTTAAAAAAAAACATTTGTCATAAGTTTGTTGCCTACATGTCAAGATATAGAAGCACATGTTGCATGCAAGGGACCATCTTAATGAGCTACTTCCAGATTTACAACAAAAAGGCTAATTTGCCATTTTAAAATAACATTATTGCCTAATAAGTGGCATTTAAATTGCCTAACAAATGACCCTTAAAAACAAGATCATCCCTAATGGTTGAAAATCTAGTATATAACCATGTCAAATGTGACGCAATTGAGCCTATCAGGAAAAAGTACATGTTGCCATGCAACTGATTTAATAAAGCAATAAAAAGACATCATAACAAACTTTCCACCATGTAGAAATTGCAGCCAGTGAGTATTTCAGTTATATAATTTCAGTTTGAATTGAGCAATCACACTAAATTAAGAGTATAGACTGCAGTGTCAAAAAATAGCAATACTAATCTTAATGAGTAATAGTGAGGAACTGGCCTGGTTAGAATGCCTTGTTGCTGCCAACAAATCAACACCTCCCCTACTGCCCCCTCCCATGCATAAACATGTAGGTCCAGCTGAGGACTCACCTAAAATCTGCAGTCTTAGGGGCTGTAAAAGGCAGAAGCACCATTCCAAGGTGTGCGATAGGGGGGCTGCAAAGGACAGAATTTGGTCAAGGTGAAGCCTGCAAGTGAAATAAAAGCAAGTTATGCCAAAATCAGAGTACAAATTGGACAACCGAGTGTTTCCATGTATGCTTAGAAATCAGAAGCTCAAATGAAGCAAATATGGTAATGTTATAGTGGAATGTATTTTTTTCAGGCAATTAGGCAATATTATCTTCGTAATGTAAGCAGTTTATAAATTCTGAATATGCAAGTATAGTTCATGAATGAGCTAGCTAGCTATTGCATCTTGCAATGAGGTAGTTAGATGGAGATGGAATAGGGCTTACGGGTGTATGAAGTGCTCGAAGAGAGAAGTGCAAAGGATAGAGATGCTCAGGGAGGGAGGCTGTGATGGGAAGCTAAGCGCCGCACAACATCATGCCGAGCTGTTGTAGCCTGTGGAACGTGCAGCTATCGGAGCTGGTGCTCGATATACCAAAGACGAGACCCCACGGTGCGGCCCCTAGCGATAGCAACATCCCCATCCATGACTAGCGCCCAGCTCACCACGCACACCTGCGCCACAAAACCGAAGAGCCAAGCATGAAGGATGAGGCGGAGTGTTGGGTCCATTGAAACACAAATCAAAGTTACGAATGCTACTTTTTCATATTATAGGCAATAATAGTGCTAAGTGTTAGACAATAGTAGGTTCTAGATTAGGAAAAATAGTATTCTTGATTAAGCAATAATAATGAATATAAAAAATGCTAAAGCTAACTATAAGATGCTTGATAATATATTTCTAAGTTACTAGGTAATGTAACTTAAAATGCTAAATCTAACTATTTCCTGATGCAACACTATACAGATTCGTTGCTTAATGGTGGAACTGTATTTTGGAGCTTATAATTGCTTAATGAAGGATTGAAATACTCTACTTGATGTCAGGTGGTTATTAGAATATTGTCTAAAAAATTGCTAGGTCCATATTAGGCAAAACTGTATTATTCACCTGATTATGTGAAGTACTATCCATGATGGAGAAATTGGTTTTTCTTATGCAGAATAGTATTTTTTTTCCATAACATAGAACTATGTTATGGAATAAGGAATATACCAATATCATTGCCTAATGCATAAATGTCTCTTAACCTGACATAAAAGTAATTTTGCCTAATGAAAAATTATACTAATGCCTAATGTGTATCAATATCATTTCATAATGCTAACTAGTTCTTAGTTCTAGTTTTATTGTGAAAACATGAAACAATATGGAATAGCATGCCATAATTTAATCTAGGATAATGCAGCATGCTCCATATTTGCATAACCATGCAGTTTTTTTGGCTAATGCAGTACATGAGGCACACCCAGATTTGTAACGAAAGGCTAAACTGCCTATTTAGGAGCACAATGTTGCCTAACAAAAATGACACTAAATTGCCTAACAAACACATGAAGCAATAAACACAGTTTATTTGCATAAAAGACGCCTTGGCTGTGCTACCTAGCTAGAAAACTAATACAAACAGTTCGCAATCACCGGCTCAGACACAACACATGCAAAAAGCACAAAAAGCTATATAAATGCTTCCACAGTATTACAATTGAAGTAACACCATTACTTCCGTAAAATCTCTGATTCCCAGCTAAAGTAACAAGCTAATCTGAAAGCAATAGTCCAGCGTCGGAAGAACTGTAAGCCTCCAGAGGACCAAAACCACACCTCTGGATTATTTTTGTACAAAAAATGCATCTGCCTACCGAAACAATGACGGAGCAAAAGAATTAACAGGTCCAATCCACTCCCAATTATGCGCAAAAATAGTTGAGTTGTCGCGGGGGAGACAAAGGAAGAACGACGGCGCAATGCTCACCTTAGTGGGGAAGATGGATGCAGAGCACCAGAGGAGGTGGCGTCCTCAGAACTGCGACCGTTGATGCCTGATCCACGGAGGGCGCGCGAGCTGGAGTCATAACCAACGATGCACTACAAAAATAATTATATATTATAAATTAGGCAAAACAAGTGAATAAGCTAGGCAAAATAGTGTTAAGAATTAAGCAACAAACCATGGATATGCCAAAATAAATGAAACGGGCAGCTATCGGCATGGGGTTCAGAGCTGTGGGATACAGATAGGAATAAATGCATCATTGGCAATGGGATGTGCAAACAAAAATTGCAATATAGTTTGAAATTTTCTGATATCAACATCAAAGTAGGCATATGCAGTTTTGCAAAAATAAATAAATAAATATAATCTCCTAGTGTTTTCCATGAGGTCATCAACATTGGTTTCACGCTGCACACATTTAAAAACTGGGAACAAAGGAATTAACCTTAGGAATTGGAAGCATAAATAAATATTAGCTTTGGAAAACAAATACCTTAACAGGGGAATCCCACAAGCAAAAACAAGCAGCGAGGGTGATTGGAAAAGAAGACAAGCAAATTCACTTTACAAAGAAACTGTCAATATGAGAAAAATATGATGATGTGAATCTGGTTTACCAATGAAGTTGTCCCAAAAAGTGCCAAAAGGTTTGGTACGCTATCTGAAATGATAGCCTTAATTCACTAGGAAACCGGCCAAATTTGATACCTTTAGTCAGGCAAGTTTAATGTCACTAGTTAAGAAATTTAATATCACTAATTAAGTAATTTAATATCTTTAGTCAGTCAAGTTATTAGTAATTTGGTAGCAATTATGTGTGTCCAACACCAAAAAGAAAAAGCCAATAACCTCTGTTAGACTATAGCAGAATCGGTTGTACTCATTTCAGGATGATTTGAATCATTTGCACGATAGCTAGGTTTAGTATTAATAGCGTAGAAAAACACTCAGTCCCAATACTTGTAACAATCTAACATCATATGCATTCAAGATGTGAAGCTGCACTTTGAGGAGAATCTCAACCATACTTGTGTACTCCAATGGACCAAGCGAGATGAGAGAAGTAGATATCATTTGCATGCTTCCATCACTAGCCACCCAGAGTTGATACAGCAAAGCATCAGCAACTGAGAACACAGCGAAGCTAAGTAGATACTGGAGAAATCACTTGCCTGTGTGCCAGCTTCACCAACAAATCTCTAGACACCTTCGCCAACAAAATCACTGCTGCAATAAGAACCGAGTCAGAGGACACATTGAGAAATCACTGCTGCAAAAAAATGAGTCAGAGGAGAGGAAACGTTGGTGTTGCACACCAGATGGGGGAGAGCAGTGGACGGGGGTGGGGACGCCTACAGCAGCAGCAGCATCGCACGGAGAAGGCGAGGTTTGCTGCCGCCTCTCGCTGGGCGCGGACTGCGGCGTCAGATTGCGTTCTGGGCCAGAGGGAGGCGATGTACGTCTGCGCATAGGGCTGTGGCTGGAGGGTGCGCTGCTGCGGCGTGGCTCCCGGACCGCACGATGGTGGAGCTCGTCGTGCCTAGGGTTGTTGCGCGGCGACCAGCGCAACTAGATCTGCCGCAGTCCTCAACTAGATCTGCGTGTCAGAAGAAGGGGAAGGTGGGCGGAGAAGGGGCTGGTGACGGCAAGGTGGAGCAGCCTAGTTTAGTTGAGGACTGTGGCGCGGCTCCCGGACCGCACGGTGGTGGAGCTCGTCGTGGCTAGGATTGTTGCGCGACGACCGACGCAACTAGATCTGCGTGTCAAGAGAGGGGGGGAGGTAGGCAAAGAAGGGGCTGGTGATGGCAACGTGGAGCAGCCTAGTTTAGTTGAGGACTGTGGCGCCACAAGAGGAAATGGAGATATGGAGGATGGAATGATGGCGCACGGTGGGGGCTAATCACATTTCAATTCAATTCAGCTTCAAGTACAAGGTAACGTTTTGTTTATGGTATTTGCAAAGCTTTAATCATGGACACTCACAGATCCCCCGTTCTTAAATATATGTCTTTTAAGAGATTTATAGAAAACTACATATGGAGCAAAATGAATGAATCCATCCACGTTCAAAAGTATGTCTATATTCATCCGTATGTAGTCTTTTAGTGAAACCTCTTAAAAGACTTCTATTTGGGATTTCTTTTCTTAACATACTATATTCTTCTGGCATATATTTCTTTTAGCGAATACCTCCATGTGACTGTACAATAAAACACAGAATGGATGTTTCTCAAAAAAAAACTGAAAGTAATTGCAAGTTGTACCCTACTAGCACAGAATGAGAAAACACTACCCAAGATACATATCATTTAAAATCCATTAATAACACACCCAAACATAAAGGAGGGTCCAAGAAATACATCGCAACATTTGATTCTAAACTGTTTGCCACGCCCCTAAGAAATACTCATCACAACAGCCTCGAGCTGGCTGATAAGTCTACTCATCAGTACTCATCAAGATCACAGAAACGAACCGGGGTCTCCAACACAGCGGTGACCAGCTGGACCAGCGACAGGACACGCTCCTCAAGCCAGGCAATGTTACCATTACCTTTGAGTACATGATCAGCAGTATCCTTTAGCATTATGCTCAGCTTTTTGACTTGGGCTAAGACCAGATCGTCCTCGGCAAGCAATACGCCCAAGGCTAACATAAAGCGCTTCCTCAGATCTAAGAGCATAATTGCTGAGTTCTTCATGAGTAGGAGGGCTTCCAGGGCGCCCTGTTCCAGCTTGGCTTCCTGAACCTTGAGCTGGGGTAACGCATCATGCTCGAGCATTTTGATTTCCAGCGACAGGCGTGCCACGACCGAGAGGTTTTCCAGCTCCGGGCATGCCCAGAACACAAACCCCTTGATCAGCGGGCAGAGGAGTTCATACGACTCGCACGCTATGCGCACCGACTCCAGAGAGACAAGCTTCACATGCATTATGTCTTCGGGGTGGCCCAGCTCATCGGAGCGGGCCTGCAGGTCTTGGATTTGGGCATGGGAGTGGATTTCGTAGAGCATCATTTCCTTTTGGCGGCGAAGAAGGCTGCAGCAGAAGGGTTGCTGCTACCTGGTACAGACAGCAGAAACAGAGGAGAATTTAATGCCAGGAAGAGACCATACAGCACCAATCCAAGCTTCTACTTAATTAGTTAGGACAGCATGTATATATTTGCATTGTGCGACAGAATAGTTATTAATATGAAGTGAAAGCAGCAATTCAACCATGTACTATACTGATAGGCAACTAAACAAAATGAATGAATACACTCAATCACCCAAAACAGAAAAATAATTAACAGAGGGAATATATATAATTTGGTTCAAAGTACCATAGAGATGCCATCATTCATTGTATTATTGTGAGCAAGAAAATTGCATCTCCAGAATTAATGCCTCACCATCAAGGAAACAAAAACTAAACAGCTGGGAAATAAAAAATTGCATCCCATGTGCAAGGGCATAGTGAGGACAGAAAACCAAACCAGCATTTACAGAACTCCTCAAGAAGAAGACTAGAGATTGGTTGGTTGGCAAAAGATACATCATCATTGGCAAATATTAGTATCACATAAAATAAATAAACTTCCAAACAACAGAGCTGGAAAGCAGCGCATATGACTACAGGTTAAGTGCTGCCTGTGCATAAATATTTTAGGATCCCAAAAAATATTGTTACCTATCCAAACAGAGCTAGAACATGAATATGCAACAAATCTACTACGCTCAAACACAGTTGATAAAACAAAAAATTTAACATTCTGGCATAAACTGAAATCGAACAACATAGCATGAATTCCATCCAAATTAATATTCGTTTTCTAGCTTGATTTTGTTGTTTTTCGTCCTAATTTGAAACTTCCCCACCAAAAATAGCCCCAATTTTTTTTTGTGATTTGTTGGCATGATGAAGTTTTGTTGATTTTGATCCATGGATTTGCTTGGTTTCGAGTGGATCTAGCATTTCCCCAAGTTTCCCCATCTTTCATCCACAAAATCCCTCGGATTTCGCCCCCGAAATCATCAATTTCCGCCCAAAATCGCGACAGGCACAGTTGAAGAATTCATACACCATTTGAGAAACCAAAATCTGACCACAGCCAACCAAGCAAACCCTAACTAAAACGTCAGATTGATTCCTTATTACGGATAATCGAACCCTAGCTAGGTGGTGTTACCAAACAAACAAACCCTAACTAATTAAATCCTACTATCCTAGTCGAGGTAGGGTTCCTCATACGAATGAATACTCAAAGCCAGGCAGGAAAGGATACAAGACGGCGCTGGATCCGAGACCTATGAACCCTAAGCGCCTACCAACCACAATCGGAACGAGCAACTCCGGAGGGAGACCACGCTGGCTGGATCCGAGACCTACGAACCAGCGCCGCGCCTACCAACCAATCGGAACTCCAAGCTGATCGGGATGTACAAGTGCGGGCGGGCGGGCGTAAGATCTGGAGAGGACGAGGCGTCGGGTGATGCTGATTGGGTCGATAGACAGGTTGCGGGTAACGGCGGCGAGGCGATGGAGTGCGGGGGAGAAACGGAGGCGGGCGAGGGCAAGAGGGGTTCGGGGGTAAAAAGCACAGAGCCGTGCCTGGCCCGTTTAACCCAGGCCGTGCCGTGCCGGGCCGGGCCGGCCCATTTGGCCAGGCTTGGTCCAGGCACAAGAAATCAGAGATGGCGCTCGTGCTCACACTAGCTCGGCAGCAACCCACTAACGCTTCGCTCAGTCACTTCGAAGGTCTAGCGCTTCCCTCAATCATCTGGATCACTAGCTATTTAAAAGCCAGTAATTACCAGTTTAATATTTTTTAACAGATTTAGAAAATCATTATATTTCAAAAATGTTCATGAAAGAAGGAAATTCATAACATTTTGAAAATTTTGTAAATCCAAAAAAATGTCGGCAGTTTCAGAATATATTCTAAACCCGAAAAAAAATCACGAATTGGGAAAAAATATTCATGAATTTGAAAATGTTAACGCATTTGAAAGAAAGTCACAAATTTTAAAATAAAAATTTAAAAATCGTTCATGTATTAGAAAAAACGATCACAAATTTTTTAAAAAATATGAATTTTAAAATTAAATGCAGATAAAAAATGAAGACATATACATAAATTTAAGAAATTGATACAAAAAAGTAAATGAAAAAACAAAAAAGACTAACCGATAAAAACCAATAGATATTTTAGAACATTTAAATAATGTAATTGTATTAGAATAAGTAAAATAATAATAGTTTCGGACACATACGAGATGAAACAAGATTCTTTAGAACATTTTTAAATAAATAAAATATGAGGGAAAAAAGGAGCTACCGCTCCTGATGACACTAGCTCAGGCTAGGCCCAGTAAGGCTTCGCTCACCCGGTTGAAAGGTCTACTGTTTCCCTCGCTCAGTGGCGAGTAGAAAGCCTACAACAAGCGGTCTAATAAATCGTTGTTTCTTGTTTCTTTTATTTAGATAATTATTTTACTTAAAATATATTCTCGAAATAAAAAATTCCGAAAGTTTATAATATTTTCGATTTCCAAAGACATGTTGGCAATTTACAAAAATGTGCATGATTTGTTTTGAAAAAACAAAATAGCTATAAAATATTCATGAATATGAAAAATGTTCATGCATTTGAAAGAACTTGATGATTGTTTTAAAACATAATGAATTTCAAAATTTGTTAATGTATTTGGTATAATATTCACGAATTTAAACAATGTTCTTGCATTTAGTAAATGAACATGTATTTAAAATAGAGAGGGAATTAAGATATGTTCACTTTTAAAAAATTGAAATGAAAAAAGTAAAAGGAAAACCCAAAAATTCTGAATGGATATTTTAGAATATTTTTATTACATGATGAAATATTTTTCCCCATGTTTCATAGCGTTGAACACACATGTAACCTTTGGAAAACACTTTGCCCTCTGTTCTCAGGGTTCAAGCCAACAAGAATTGTACTCCCGGGATTGCTTCTTACTAGTTCTACCTCGTAACCAAAGACCATGATGTACTCGTCTTTCATCCTCGTTAGTAGTTTCTCTAACACTAAATTTTTGGCAGCCTTACACTTTGATGTTGATAGATTAACAAAGGAATCTTTCAGAACAATAGATTTAACGCTACTTGTTGGGGAACGTTGCAGAAAACAAAAAATTTCCTACTCGTTTCACCAAGATCATCTAGGAGTTCATCTAGCAACGAGTCATTGGATGCATCTACATACCTTTGTAGATCGCGCACGGAAGCGTTCAAAAGAACGGTGATGATGTAGTCGTACTCGACGTGGTCCAAATCACCGATGACCAAGCGCCGAACGGACGGCACCTCCGCGTTCAACACACGTACGGGACGGGAGACGTCTCCTCCTTCTTGATCCAGCAAGGGGGGAGGAGAGGTTGATGAAGATCCAGCAGCACGACGGCGTGGTGGTGGATGCAGGGCGTCACAGTAGCAGGGCTTCGCCTATGCTACAAGAGGGAGAGACGTAACGGGGGGGAGGGAGGCGCCAGGGGCTGGGGTATGAAGTCCCTCCTCTCCCCCACTATATAAACAAGATGCAAAACATGATAAACATCACATGCAATCATATGATAAACGTGACATGATATGGCCAATATCACATAGCTCCTTTGATCTTCATCTTGGGGCTCCATGATCATCTTGTCACCGGCTTGACACCATGATCTCCATCATCATGATCTCCATCATCATGATCTCCATGAAGTTGCTCGCCAACTATTACTTCTACTACTATGGCTAACGCGTTTAGCAATAAAGTAAAGTAATTTACATGGCGTTTCTCAATGACACGCAGGTCATATAAAAGAATAAGGACAACTCCTATGGCTCCTGCCGGTTGTCATACTCATCGACATGCAAGTCGTGATTCCTATTACAATAGCATGAACATCTCATACATCACATATAGATCATTCATCATTCATCACAACTTTGGCCATATCATATCACGAACCACTTGCTGCAAAAACAAGTTAGACGTCCTCTAATTGTTGTTTGCAAGTTTTACGTGGCTGAATTAGGGTTCTAGCAAGAACGTCTTCTTACCTACGTTAAAGCCACAACGTGATTTGTCAACTTCTATTTACCCTTCATAAGGACCCTGTTCATCGAATCCGCTCCAACTAAAGTGGGAGAGACAGACACCCACCAGCCACCTTATGCAACTAGTGCATGTTAGTCGGTGGAACCGGTCTCACGTAAGCGTACGTGTAAGGTTGGTCCGGGCCGCTTCATCCCACAATACCGCTGAAGCAAGAAAAGACTAGTAGCGGCAAGAAAGTTGACAAATCTACGCCCACAACAAATTGTGTTCTACTCGCGCAAGAAGAACTACGCATAGACCTAGCTCTGATACCACTGTTGGGGAACGTTGCAGAAAACAAAAAATTTCCTACTCGTTTCACCAAGATCCATCTAGGAGTTCATCTAGCAACGAGTCATCAGATGCATCTACATACCTTTGTAGATCGCGTGCGGAAGCGTTCAAAGAACGGTGATGATGTAGTCGTACACGACGTGATCCAAATCACCGATGACCAAGCGCCGAACGGACGGCACCTCCGCGTTCAACACACGTACGGGACGGGAAACGTCTCCTCCTACTTGATCCAGCAAGGGGAAGGAGAGGTTGATGAAGATCCAGCAGCACGACGGCGTGGTGGTGGATGCAGGGCGTCACAGTAGCAGGGCTTCGCCTATACTACGAGAGGGAGAGACGTAACGGGGGGGAGGGAGGCGCCAGGGGCTGGGGTATGAAGTCCCTCCTCTCCCCCACTATATATAGGGGTGCCATGGGGGGGGCGCCGGCCCTAGTAGATGGCATCTACTAGGGGGGCGGCGGCCTAGGGTGGGGGGCTTGCCCCCCAAGGCAAGGAGGCGCCCCCTCTAGGGTTTCCCCTCAACCCTAGCCGCATGGGCCCTAAGGGGGTGGCGCCCCAGCCCACTATGGGCTGGGATCCCTCCCACTTCAGCCCATGGGGCCCCCCGGGATAGGTGGCCCCACCCGGTGGACCCCCGGGACCCTTCCGGTGGTCCCAGTACAATACCGGTGACCCCGAAACTTGTCCCGATGGCCGAAACAGCACTTCCTATATAAAATTCTTTACCTCCGGACCATTCCGGAACTCCTCGTGACGTCCGGGATCTCATCCGGGACTCCGAACAACATTCGGGTTACTGCATATACATATCTTCACAACCCTAGCGTCACCGAACCTTAAGTGTGTAGACCCTACGGGTTCGGGAGACAAGCAGACATGACCGAGACGACTCTCCGGTCAATAACCAACAGCGGGATCTGG
The DNA here is from genome assembly GCF_056163025.1 of Triticum urartu. NCBI lineage: Eukaryota > Viridiplantae > Streptophyta > Magnoliopsida > Poales > Poaceae > Triticum > Triticum urartu. The sequence continues at coordinate 643,784,107 of NC_141877.1, read as the reverse complement.
ATACCCATGTTGGCTCCCACATGCTCCACGATGATCTCATCGGATGAACCACGATGTCGAGGATTCAATCAACCCCGTATGCAATTCCCTTTGTCAATCGATATGTTACTTGCCCGAGATTCGATCGTCGGTATCCCAATACCTCGTTCAATCTCGTTACCGGCAAGTCACTTTACTCGTACCGTAATGCATGATCCCGTGACCAGACACTTGGTCACTTTGAGCTCATTATGATGATGCATTACCGAGTGGGCCCAGTGATACCTCTCCGTCATACGGAGTGACAAATCCCAGTCTTGATCCATGTCAACCCAACAGACACTTTCGGAGATACCCGTAGTCTACCTTTATAGTCACCCAGTTACGTTGTGACGTTTGGCATACCCAAAGCACTGCTACGGTATCCGGGAGTTACATGATCTCATGGTCTAAGGAAAAGATACTTGACATTGGAAAACTCTAGCAAACGAACTATACGATCTTGTGCTATGTTTAGGATTGGGTCTTGTCCATCACATCATTCTCCTAATGATGTGATCTCGTTATCAATGACATCCAATGTCCATAGTCAGGAAACCATGACTATCTGTTGATCAACGAGCTAGTCAACTAGAGGCTTACTAGGGACATGTTGGTGTCTGTTATTCACACATGTATTACGATTTCCGGATAACACAATTATAGCATGAATAAAGACAATTATCATGAACAAGGAAATATAATAATAATGCTTTTATTATTGCCTCTAGGGCATATTTCCAACAGTCTCCCACTTGCACTAGAGTCAATAATCTAGTTACATTGTGATGAATCGAACACCCATGGAATTCTGGTGTTGATCATGTTTTGCTCTACGGAGAGGTTTAGTCAACGGATCTGCTACATTCAGGTCCGTATGTACTTTACAAATCTCTATGTCTCCATCTTGAACATTTTCACGAATGGAGTTGAAGCGACGCTTGATGTGCCTTGTCTTCTTGTGAAACCTGGGCTCCTTGGCAAGTGCAATAGCTCCAGTGTTGTCACAGAAGAGCTTGATCGGCCCCGACGCACTGGGTATGACTCCTAGGTCGGTGATGAACTCCTTCACCCATATTTCTTCATGTGCTGCCTCCGAGGCTGCCATGTACTCCGCTTCACATGTAGATCCCGCCACGACGCTCTGCTTGCAACTGCACCAGCTTACTGCCCCACCATTCAAAATATACACGTATCCGGTTTGTGACTTAGAGTCATCCAGATCTGTGTCGAAGCTAGCGTCGACGTAACCCTTTACGACGAGCTCTTCGTCACCTCCATAAACGAGAAACATTTCCTTAGTCCTTTTCAGGTACTTCAGGATATTCTTGACCGCTGTCCAGTGTTCCTTGCCGGGATTACTTTGGTACCTTCCTACCAAACTTACGGCAAGGTTTACATCAGGTCTGGTGCACAGCATGGCATACATAATAGAACCTATGGCTGATGCATAGGGGATGACGCTCATCTCTTCTATATCTTCTGCCGTGGTCGGACATTGAGCTGAGCTCAATTTCATACCTTGTAACACAGGCAAGAACCCCTTCTTAGACTGATCCATATTGAACTTCTTCAATATCTTATCAAGGTATGTGCTTTGTGAAAGACCTATGAGGCGTCTCGATCTATCCCTATAGATTTTGATGCCTAATATATAAGCAGCTTCTCCAAGGTCCTTCATTGAAAAACTCTTATTCAAGTAGGCCTTGATGCTGTCCAAGAGTTCTATATCATTTCCCATCAAAAGTATGTCATCTACATATAATATGAGAAATGCTACAGAGCTCCCACTCACTTTCTTGTAAACGCAGGCTTCTCCATAAGTCTGCGTAAACCCAAACGCTTTGATCATCTCATCAAAGCGAATGTTCCAACTCCGAGATGCTTGCACCAGCCCATAAATCGAGCGTTGGAGCTTGCACACCTTGTCAGCGTTCTTAGGATCGACAAAACCTTCCGGCTGCATCATATACAATTCTTCCTTAAGGAAACCATTAAGGAATGCCGTTTTGACGTCCATTTGCCATATCTCATAATCGTAGAATGCGGCAATTGCTAACATGATTCGGACGGACTTTAGCTTCGCTACCGGTGAGAAAGTCTCATCGTAGTCAACCCCTTGAACTTGTCGATAACCCTTAGCGACAAGTCGAGCTTTATAGATGGTCACATTACCATCCGCGTCTGTCTTCTTCTTAAAGATCCATTTATTTTCTATGGCTCGCCGTTCAACGGGCAAGTCAGTCAAAGTCCATACTTCATTTTCATACATGGATCCTATCTCGGATTTCATGGCTTCCAGCCATTTGTCAGAATCCGGGCCCGCCATCGCTTCTTCATAGTTCGAAGGTTCACCGTTGTCTAACAACATGATTTCCAAGACAGGGTTGCCGTACCACTCTGGTGCGGAACGTGTCCTTGTGGACCTTCGAATTTCAGTAGGAGCTTGATCAGAAGTATCTTGATCATTATCATTAACTTCCTCTCTAGTCGGTGTAGGCACCTCAGGAACATTTTCTTGAGTCATGCCATTTTCCGGTTCAAGAGGCAATACTTCATCAAGCTCTACTTTCCTCCCGCTTACTTCTTTCGAGAGAAACTCCTTCTCTAGAAAGGATCCATTTCTGGCAACAAAGATCTTGCCTTCGGATCTGAGGTAGAAGGTATACCCAACAGTTTCTTTAGGGTATCCTATGAAGACGCATTTTTCCGACTTGGGTTCGAGCTTTTCAGGTTGAAGTTTCTTGACATAAGCATCGCATCCCCAAACTTTTAGAAACGACAGCTTAGGTTTCTTCCCAAACCATAATTCATACGGTGTCGTCTCAACGGATTTCGACGGAGCCCTATTTAAAGTGAATGCGGCAGTCTCTAAAGCATAGCCCCAAAAAGATAGCGGTAAATCAGTAAGAGACATCATAGATCGCACCATATCTAATAGAGTGCGATTACGACGTTCAGACACACCGTTACGCTGAGGTGTTCCAGGCGGCGTGAGTTGTGAAACTATTCCACATTTTCTTAAGTGTGTGCCAAACTCGTGACTCAAGTATTCTCCTCCACGATCTGATCGTAGAAACTTGATTTTCCTGTCACGTTGATTTTCAACCTCACTCTGAAATTCCTTGAACTTTTCAAAGGTTTCAGACTTGTGTTTCATTAAGTATATATACGCATATCTACTCAAATCATCAGTGAGGGTGAGAACATAACGATAGCCACCGCGAGCCTCAACACTCATTGGACCGCACACATCAGTATGTATGATTTCCAATAAGTTGGTTGCTCGCTCCATTGTTCCTGAGAACGGAGTCTTGGTCATTTTACCCATGAGGCATGGTTCGCACGTGTCAAATGATTCATAATCAAGAGACTCTAAAAGTCCATCAGCATGGAGCTTCTTCATGCGTTTGACACCTATGTGACCAAGGCGGCAGTGCCACAAGTATGTGGGACTATCATTATCAACTTTACATCTTTTGGTACTCACATTATGAACATGTGTAGCATCACGTTCGAGATTCATAAAGAATAAACCATTCACCATAGGAGCATGACCATAAAACATATCTCTCATATAAATGGAACAACCATTATTCTCAGATTTAAATGAGTAGCCATCTCGAATTAAACGAGATCCCGATACAATGTTCATTCTCAAAGCTGGCACTAAATAACAATTATTAAGGTTTAAAACTAATCCCGAAGGTAGATATAGAGGTAGCGTGCCGACGGCGATCACGTTGACCTTGGAACCATTCCCGACGCGCATCGTCACCTCGTCCTTTGCCAGTTTCCGCTTATTCCGCAGCCCCTGCTTTGAGTTACAAATGTGAGCAACTGCACCGGTATCAAATACCCAGGAGCTACTACGGGCACTAGTAAGGTACACATCAATTACATGTATATCACATATACCTTTTGTTTTGCCGGCCTTCTTGTCCGCTAAGTATTTAGGGCAGTTCTGCTTCCAGTGACCGCTTCCCTTGCAATAAAAGCACTCAGTCTCGGGCTTGGGTCCATTCTTTGGCTTCTTCCCGGCAGCTTGCTTGCCGGGCGCGGCAACCTCCTTGCCGTCCTTCTTGAAGTTCTTTTTACCCTTGCCTTTCTTGAACTTAGTGGTTTTATTGACCATCAACACTTGATGTTCCTTCTTGACTTCTACCTCCGCTGATTTCAGCATTGAGAACAACTCAGGAATGGTCTTTTGCATCCCCTGCATGTTGAAGTTCATCACAAAGCTCTTGTAGCTTGGTGGAAGCGACTGGAGGATTCTGTCAATGACCGCATCATCCGGGAGATTAACTCCCAGCTGAGACAAGCGGTTATGCAACCCAGACATAGTGAGTATGTGCTCACTGACAGAACTGTTTTCCTCCATCTTACAGCTGAAGAACTTATCGGAGACTTCATATCTCTCGATCCGGGCATGAGCTTGAAAAACCATTTTCAGCTCTTCGAACATCTCATATGCTCCATGTCTCTCAAAACGCTTTTGGAGCCCCGGCTCTAAGCTGTAAAGCATGCCGCACTGAACGAGGGAGTAGTCGTCAACACGTGTCTGCCAAGCGTTCATAACGTCTTGGTTCTGTGGGACGGGAGGATCACCTAGCGGTGCTTGTAGGACATAATCTTTCTTGGCAGCTATGAGGATGATCCTCAGGTTCCGGACCCAGTCCGTATAGTTGCTGCCATCGTCTTTCAGCTTGGTTTTCTCTAGGAACGCGTTGAAGTTGAGGACTACGTTGGCCATTTGATCTACAAGACATATTGTAAAATATTTTAGACTAAGTTCATGATAATTAAGTTCATCCAATCAAATTATTAATGAACTCCCACTTAGATTAGACATCCCTCTAGTCATCTAAGTATTACATGATCCGAGTTAACTAGGCCGTGTCCGATCATCACGTGAGACGGACTAGTCAACATCGGTGAACATCTTCATGTTGATCGTATCTTCTATACGACTCATGCTCGACCTTTCGGTCTCCTGTGTTCCGAGGCCATGTCTGTACATGCTAGGCTCGTCAAGTCAACCTAAGTGTTTGCATGTGTAAATCTGTCTTACACCCGTTGTATGTGAACGTCTGAATAAAACACCCGATCAACACGTGGTGTTTCAAAACAGCAAACTGTCGCAACGGTGCACAGTTAGGGGGAACACTTCTTAAAATTATTATGAGGGATCATCTTATTTACTACCGTCGTTCTAAGTAAACAAGATGCAAAACATGATAAACATCACATGCAATCATATAATAAACGTGACATGATATGGCCAATATCACATAGCTCCTTTGATCTCCATCTTGGGGCTCCATGATCATCTTGTCACCGGCTTGACACCATGATCTCCATCATCATGATCTCCATCATCGTGTCTCCATGAAGTTGCTCGCCAACTATTACTTCTACTACTATGGCTAACGCGTTTAGCAATAAAGTAAAGTAATTTACATGGCGTTTCTCAATGACACGCAGGTCATATAAAAGAATAAGGACAACTCCTATGGCTCCTGCCGGTTGTCATACTCATCGACATGCAAGTCGTGATTCCTATTACAATAGCATGAACATCTCATACATCACATATAGATCATTCATCATTCATCACAACTTTGGCCATATCATATCACGAACCACTTGCTGCAAAAACAAGTTAGACGTCCTCTAATTGTTGTTTGCAAGTTTTACGTGGCTGAATTAGGGTTCTAGCAAGAACGTCTTCTTACCTACGTTAAAGCCACAACGTGATTTGTCAACTTCTATTTACCCTTCATAAGGACCCTGTTCATCGAATCCGCTCCAACTAAAGTGGGAGAGACAGACACCCGCCAGCCACCTTATGCAACTAGTGCATGTTAGTCGGTGGAACCGGTCTCACGTAAGCGTACGTGTAAGGTTGGTCCGGGCCGCTTCATCCCACAATACCGCTGAAGCAAGAAAAGACTAGTAGCGGCAAGAAAGTTGACAAATCTACGCCCACAACAAATTGTGTTCTACTCGCGCAAGAAGAACTACGCATAGACCTAGCTCTGATACCACTGTTGGGGAACGTTGCAGAAAACAAAAAATTTCCTACTCGTTTCACCAAGATCCATCTAGGAGTTCATCTAGCAACGAGTCATCAGATGCATCTACATACCTTTGTAGATCGCGTGCGGAAGCGTTCAAAGAACGGTGATGATGTAGTCGTACACGACGTGATCCAAATCACCGATGACCAAGCGCCGAACGGACGGCACCTCCGCGTTCAACACACGTACGGGACGGGAAACGTCTCCTCCTACTTGATCCAGCAAGGGGAAGGAGAGGTTGATGAAGATCCAGCAGCACGACGGCGTGGTGGTGGATGCAGGGCGTCACAGTAGCAGGGCTTCGCCTATACTACGAGAGGGAGACGTAACGGGGAGAGAGGGAGGCGCCAAAGTTCAGGTATGAAGTCCCTCCTCTCCCCCACTATATATAGGGGTGCCATGGGGGGGCGCCGGCCATAGTAGATGGCATCTACTAGGGGGGCGGCGGCCTAGGGTGGGGGGCTTGCCCCCCAAGGCAAGGAGGCGCCCCCTCTAGGGTTTCCCCTCAACCCTAGCCGCATGGGCCCTAAGGGGGTGGCGCCCCAGCCCACTATGGGCTGGGATCCCTCCCACTTCAGCCCATGGGGCCCCCCGGGATAGGTGGCCCCACCCGGTGGACCCCCGGGACCCTTCCGGTGGTCCCGGTACAATACCGGTGACCCCGAAACTTGTCCCGATGGCCGAAACAGCACTTCCTATATAAAATTCTTTACCTCCGGACCATTTCGGAACTCCTCGTGACGTCCGGGATCTCATCCGGGACTCCGAACAACATTCGGGTTACTGCATATACATATCTTCACAACCCTAGCGTCACCGAACCTTAAGTGTGTAGACCCTACGGGTTCGGGAGACAAGCAGACATGACCGAGACGACTCTCCGGTCAATAACCAACAGCGGGATCTGGATACCCATGTTGGCTCCCACATGCTCCACGATGATCTCATCGGATGAACCACGATGTCGAGGATTCAATCAACCCCGTATGCAATTCCCTTTGTCAATCGATATGTTACTTGCCCGAGATTCGATCGTCGGTATCCCAATACCTCGTTCAATCTCGTTACCGGCAAGTCACTTTACTCGTACCGTAATGCATGATCCCGTGACCAGACACTTGGTCACTTTGAGCTCATTATGATGATGCATTACCGAGTGGGCCCAGTGATACCTCTCCATCATACGGAGTGACAAATCCCAGTCTTGATCCATGTCAACCCAACAGACACTTTCGGAGATACCCGTAGTCTACCTTTATAGTCACCCAGTTACGTTGTGACGTTTGGCATACCCAAAGCACTGCTACGGTATCCGGGAGTTACATGATCTCATGGTCTAAGGAAAAGATACTTGACATTGGAAAACTCTAGCAAACGAACTATACGATCTTGTGCTATGTTTAGGATTGGGTCTTGTCCATCACATCATTCTCCTAATGATGTGATCTCGTTATCAATGACATCCAATGTCCATAGTCAGGAAACCATGACTATCTGTTGATCAACGAGCTAGTCAACTAGAGGCTTACTAGGGACATGTTGGTGTCTGTTATTCACACATGTATTACGATTTCCGGATAACACAATTATAGCATGAATAAAGACAATTATCATGAACAAGGAAATATAATAATAATGCTTTTATTATTGCCTCTAGGGCATATTTCCAACAGTCTCCCACTTGCACTAGAGTCAATAATCTAGTTACATTGTGATGAATCGAACACCCATGGAATTCTGGTGTTGATCATGTTTTGCTCTACGGAGAGGTTTAGTCAACGGATCTGCTACATTCAGGTCCGTATGTACTTTACAAATCTCTATGTCTCCATCTTGAACATTTTCACGAATGGAGTTGAAGCGACGCTTGATGTGCCTTGTCTTCTTGTGAAACCTGGGCTCCTTGGCAAGTGCAATAGCTCCAGTGTTGTCACAGAAGAGCTTGATCGGCCCCGACGCACTGGGTATGACTCCTAGGTCGGTGATGAACTCCTTCACCCATATTTCTTCATGTGCTGCCTCCGAGGCTGCCATGTACTCCGCTTCACATGTAGATCCCGCCACGACGCTCTGCTTGCAACTGCACCAGCTTACTGCCCCACCATTCAAAATATACACGTATCCGGTTTGTGACTTAGAGTCATCCAGATCTGTGTCGAAGCTAGCGTCGACGTAACCCTTTACGACGAGCTCTTCGTCACCTCCATAAACGAGAAACATTTCCTTAGTCCTTTTCAGGTACTTCAGGATATTCTTGACCGCTGTCCAGTGTTCCTTGCCGGGATTACTTTGGTACCTTCCTACCAAACTTACGGCAAGGTTTACATCAGGTCTGGTGCACAGCATGGCATACATAATAGAACCTATGGCTGATGCATAGGGGATGACGCTCATCTCTTCTATATCTTCTGCCGTGGTCGGACATTGAGCTGAGCTCAATTTCATACCTTGTAACACAGGCAAGAACCCCTTCTTAGACTGATCCATATTGAACTTCTTCAATATCTTATCAAGGTATGTGCTTTGTGAAAGACCTATGAGGCGTCTCGATCTATCCCTATAGATTTTGATGCCTAATATATAAGCAGCTTCTCCAAGGTCCTTCATTGAAAAACTCTTATTCAAGTAGGCCTTGATGCTGTCCAAGAGTTCTATATCATTTCCCATCAAAAGTATGTCATCTACATATAATATGAGAAATGCTACAGAGCTCCCACTCACTTTCTTGTAAACGCAGGCTTCTCCATAAGTCTGCGTAAACCCAAACGCTTTGATCATCTCATCAAAGCGAATGTTCCAACTCCGAGATGCTTGCACCAGCCCATAAATCGAGCGTTGGAGCTTGCACACCTTGTCAGCGTTCTTAGGATCGACAAAACCTTCCGGCTGCATCATATACAATTCTTCCTTAAGGAAACCATTAAGGAATGCCGTTTTGACGTCCATTTGCCATATCTCATAATCGTAGAATGCGGCAATTGCTAACATGATTCGGACGGACTTTAGCTTCGCTACCGGTGAGAAAGTCTCATCGTAGTCAACCCCTTGAACTTGTCGATAACCCTTAGCGACAAGTCGAGCTTTATAGATGGTCACATTACCATCCGCGTCTGTCTTCTTCTTAAAGATCCATTTATTTTCTATGGCTCGCCGTTCAACGGGCAAGTCAGTCAAAGTCCATACTTCATTTTCATACATGGATCCTATCTCGGATTTCATGGCTTCCAGCCATTTGTCAGAATCCGGGCCCGCCATCGCTTCTTCATAGTTCGAAGGTTCACCGTTGTCTAACAACATGATTTCCAAGACAGGGTTGCCGTACCACTCTGGTGCGGAACGTGTCCTTGTGGACCTTCGAATTTCAGTAGGAGCTTGATCAGAAGTATCTTGATCATTATCATTAACTTCCTCTCTAGTCGGTGTAGGCACCTCAGGAACATTTTCTTGAGTCATGCCATTTTCCGGTTCAAGAGGCAATACTTCATCAAGCTCTACTTTCCTCCCGCTTACTTCTTTCGAGAGAAACTCCTTCTCTAGAAAGGATCCATTTCTGGCAACAAAGATCTTGCCTTCGGATCTGAGGTAGAAGGTATACCCAACAGTTTCTTTAGGGTATCCTATGAAGACGCATTTTTCCGACTTGGGTTCGAGCTTTTCAGGTTGAAGTTTCTTGACATAAGCATCGCATCCCCAAACTTTTAGAAACGACAGCTTAGGTTTCTTCCCAAACCATAATTCATACGGTGTCGTCTCAACGGATTTCGACGGAGCCCTATTTAAAGTGAATGCGGCAGTCTCTAAAGCATAGCCCCAAAAAGATAGCGGTAAATCAGTAAGAGACATCATAGATCGCACCATATCTAATAGAGTGCGATTACGACGTTCAGACACACCGTTACGCTGAGGTGTTCCAGGCGGCGTGAGTTGTGAAACTATTCCACATTTTCTTAAGTGTGTGCCAAACTCGTGACTCAAGTATTCTCCTCCACGATCTGATCGTAGAAACTTGATTTTCCTGTCACGTTGATTTTCAACCTCACTCTGAAATTCCTTGAACTTTTCAAAGGTTTCAGACTTGTGTTTCATTAAGTATATATACCCATATCTACTCAAATCATCAGTGAGGGTGAGAACATAATGATAGCCACCGCGAACCTCAACACTCATTGGACCGCACACATCAGTATGTATGATTTCCAATAAGTTGGTTGCTCGCTCCATTGTTCCTGAGAACGGAGTCTTGGTCATTTTACCCATGAGGCATGGTTCGCACGTGTCAAATGATTCATAATCAAGAGACTCTAAAAGTCCATCAGCATGGAGCTTCTTCATGCGTTTGACACCTATGTGACCAAGGCGGCAGTGCCACAAGTATGTGGGACTATCATTATCAACTTTACATCTTTTGGTACTCACATTATGAACATGTGTAGCATCACGTTCGAGATTCATAAAGAATAAACCATTCACCATAGGAGCATGACCATAAAACATATCTCTCATATAAATGGAACAACCATTATTCTCAGATTTAAATGAGTAGCCATCTCGAATTAAACGAGATCCCGATACAATGTTCATTCTCAAAGCTGGCACTAAATAACAATTATTAAGGTTTAAAACTAATCCCGAAGGTAGATATAGAGGTAGCGTGCCGACGGCGATCACGTTGACCTTGGAACCATTCCCGACGCGCATCGTCACCTCGTCCTTTGCCAGTTTCCGCTTATTCCGCAGCCCCTGCTTTGAGTTACAAATGTGAGCAACTGCACCGGTATCAAATACCCAGGAGCCACTACGGGCACTAGTAAGGTACACATCAATTACATGTATATCACATATACCTTTTGTTTTGCCGGCCTTCTTGTCCGCTAAGTATTTAGGGCAGTTCTGCTTCCAGTGACCGCTTCCCTTGCAATAAAAGCACTCAGTCTCGGGCTTGGGTCCATTCTTTGGCTTCTTCCCGGCAGCTTGCTTGCCGGGCGCGGCAACCTCCTTGTCGTCCTTCTTGAAGTTCTTTTTACCCTTGCCTTTCTTGAACTTAGTGGTTTTATTGACCATCAACACTTGATGTTCCTTCTTGACTTCTACCTCCGCTGATTTCAGCATTGAGAACAACTCAGGAATGGTCTTTTGCATCCCCTGCATGTTGAAGTTCATCACAAAGCTCTTGTAGCTTGGTGGAAGCGACTGGAGGATTCTGTCAATGACTGCATCATCCGGGAGATTAACTCCCAGCTGAGACAAGCGGTTATGCAACCCAGACATAGTGAGTATGTACTCACTGACAGAACTGTTTTCCTCCATCTTACAGCTGAAGAACTTATCGGAGACTTCATATCTCTCGATCCGGGCATGAGCTTGAAAAACCATTTTCAGCTCTTCGAACATCTCATATGCTCCATGTCTCTCAAAACGCTTTTGGAGCCCCGGCTCTAAGCTGTAAAGCATGCCGCACTGAACGAGGGAGTAGTCGTCAACACGTGTCTGCCAAGCGTTCATAACGTCTTGGTTCTGTGGGACGGGAGGATCACCTAGCGGTGCTTGTAGGACATAATCTTTCTTGGCAGCTATGAGGATGATCCTCAGGTTCCGGACCCAGTCCGTATAGTTGCTGCCATCGTCTTTCAGCTTGGTTTTCTCTAGGAACGCGTTGAAGTTGAGGACTACGTTGGCCATTTGATCTACAAGACATATTGTAAAATATTTTAGACTAAGTTCATGATAATTAAGTTCATCCAATCAAATTATTAATGAACTCCCACTTAGATTAGACATCCCTCTAGTCATCTAAGTATTACATGATCCGAGTTAACTAGGCCGTGTCCGATCATCACGTGAGACGGACTAGTCAACATCGGTGAACATCTTCATGTTGATCGTATCTTCTATACGACTCATGCTCGACCTTTCGGTCTCCTGTGTTCCGAGGCCATGTCTGTACATGCTAGGCTCGTCAAGTCAACCTAAGTGTTTGCATGTGTAAATCCGTCTTACACCCGTTGTATGTGAACGTCTGAATAAAACACCCGATCAACACGTGGTGTTTCAAAACAGCAAACTGTCGCAACGGTGCACAGTTAGGGGGAACACCTCTTGAAATTATTATGAGGGATCATCTTATTTACTACCGTCGTTCTAAGTAAACAAGATGCAAAACATGATAAACATCACATGCAATCATATAATAAACGTGACATGATATGGCCAATATCACATAGCTCCTTTGATCTCCATCTTGGGGCTCCATGATCATCTTGTCACCGGCTTGACACCATGATCTCCATCATCATGATCTCCATCATCGTGTCTCCATGAAGTTGCTCGCCAACTATTACTTCTACTACTATGGCTAACGCGTTTAGCAATAAAGTAAAGTAATTTACATGGCGTTTCTCAATGACACGCAGGTCATATAAAAGAATAAGGACAACTCCTATGGCTCCTGCCGGTTGTCATACTCATCGACATGCAAGTCGTGATTCCTATTACAATAGCATGAACATCTCATACATCACATATAGATCATTCATCATTCATCACAACTTTGGCCATATCATATCACGAACCACTTGCTGCAAAAACAAGTTAGACGTCCTCTAATTGTTGTTTGCAAGTTTTATGTGGCTGAATTAGGGTTCTAGCAAGAACGTCTTCTTACCTACGTTAAAGCCACAACGTGATTTGTCAACTTCTATTTACCCTTCATAAGGACCCTGTTCATCGAATCCGCTCCAACTAAAGTGGGAGAGACAGACACCCGCCAGCCACCTTATGCAACTAGTGCATGTTAGTCGGTGGAACCGGTCTCACGTAAGCGTACGTGTAAGGTTGGTCCGGGCCGCTTCATCCCACAATACCGCTGAAGCAAGAAAAGACTAGTAGCGGCAAGAAAGTTGACAAATCTACGCCCACAACAAATTGTGTTCTACTCGCGCAAGAAGAACTACGCATAGACCTAGCTCTGATACCACTGTTGGGGAACGTTGCAGAAAACAAAAAATTTCCTACTCGTTTCACCAAGATCCATCTAGGAGTTCATCTAGCAACGAGTCATCAGATGCATCTACATACCTTTGTAGATCGCGTGCGGAAGCGTTCAAAGAACGGTGATGATGTAGTCGTACACGACGTGATCCAAATCACCGATGACCAAGCGCCGAACGGACGGCACCTCCGCGTTCAACACACGTACGGGATGGGAAACGTCTCCTCCTACTTGATCCAGCAAGGGGAAGGAGAGGTTGATGAAGATCCAGCAGCACGACAGCGTGGTGGTGGATGCAGGGCGTCACAGTAGCAGGGCTTCGCCTATACTACGAGAGGGAGACGTAACGGGGAGAGAGGGAGGCGCCAAAGTTCAGGTATGAAGTCCCTCCTCTCCCCCACTATATATAGGGGTGCCATGGGGGGGGGGGCGCCGGCCCTAGTAGATGGCATCTACTAGGGGGGGCGGCGGCCTAGGGTGGGGGGCTTGCCCCCCAAGGCAAGGGGGCGCCCCCTCTAGGGTTTCCCCTCAACCCTAGCCGCATGGGCCCTAAGGGGGTGGCGCCCCAGCCCACTATGGGCTGGGATCCCTCCCACTTCAGCCCATGGGGCCCCCCGGGATAGGTGGCCCCACCCGGTGGACCCCCGGGACCCTTCCGGTGGTCCCGGTACAATACCAGTGACCCCGAAATTTGTCCCGATGGCCGAAACAGCACTTCCTATATATAATTCTTTACCTCCGGACCATTCCGGAACTCCTCGTGACGTCCGGGATCTCATCCGGGACTCCGAACAACATTCGGGTTACTACATATACATATCTTCACAACCCTAGCGTCACCGAACCTTAAGTGTGTAGACCCTACGGGTTCGGGAGACAAGCAGACATGACCGAGACGACTCTCCGGTCAATAACCAACAGCGGGATCTGGATACCCATGTTGGCTCCCACATGCTCCATGATGATCTCATAGGATGAACCACGATGTCGAGGATTCAATCAACCCCGACATCTTGAGCTTGTGGTGGAAGATCATCTTGAGCTTGTGTCCCCTTGAAGGAAGTATCATACTTCTCTTGTTGAGGAACAAACTTTGTCTTGGGGTATTGATCTTCTTCCCACTCAACTCCATTGGCATTGAACTTTCGTTCAAAGCCAACACCTTGATTCTTCCGGTGCATTCCTTGCTTGCGCACAATCTCCTCGAATTGCTTACTCCCGGCAAGGCTTTTGTACACTCCTTTCTCTATAATTCCCTTCAATAAGCTATTTTCTTGCTCAAGTGTAACTTGGCTACGAGAATCATTAGTGGAATCAAGAGAACTACTAGAAGCAACAATATTGGATTTAGCATGTTCATTGTTACTACTAGAGGAAGAATATTTCTTGTTCTTGTTACTAGACTTGACTTGAGGCATGTAAGTGGATAAGAGTAAACACTTGGCAATGTAAGAAGAACTTTTCTTGCGGAGATCATCATTGATTGCTTTTAAGAACTCATGCTCTTGCTCAAGATTGAGCTTTTCAAAGCGTAATTTCTCATGAGCTCTTAAAAGTTCTCGATGATCTTCGAAGATAGTTTCATGAGCTAACTTAAGAGTGTTTAGTTCTTTAGTTAGAGCCTCAATCTTCTCCTTATCATTGTCATTCATTTTATCTTGATTAGCATGATTAATTGAAGTTTCATCATAGTATTCATCACTAGAGTTGTCAACAAGCAAATCATCATCACCTAACAAGTCATCTTCATCACTATTAAAATCAACATACTCGGGGTGTGTTACCTTAGGACCTTTGGCCATGAAGCATCTTCCAATTCCTTCATTTGGTGAGTCAAATATGTCATAGGAGTTGGTTGACACAAGTGCTAGACCGGCAACACCTTCATCTTGAGTATATTCGGAATCGGAGTGATAACTTCTCTCGGAGTGGCTGTCGGAGTTGGAGCCGGATACCCATTCACCAACATGAGCTTGATGTCTTCGTTTTGTGTAGCTCCTTGATGATTTTTCCTTCCTTTCCGAATCCTTGCTTCTCCGTGAGTATCTTCGTTCATAACGATCATCTCTACTCCTTCTCTCTCTTGATGGTGATTCTTTGCTTCTTCTTTTTGGAGAGTCTTCTCTTCTCTTGTAGGGAGTCGTACACTCATTGGAGTAGTGTCCGGGTCTTCCACAATTGTAGCAGTTTCGCTCTCGACTAGAAGATCTTTTGTCATTGTAGGACCTTGACTTGAAGTTTCTATCTTTGCTTCTACTCTTGTAGAATTTGTTGAAGTTCTTCACCATTAAGCTCAATTCTTCATTGAAGTTTTGTTTCTCACTTGATGATGCAGGGGCTTCACATGAGGCTTTGTAGGCACCACTTGATTTGTTGTGAAGTTCCTCTTTATCCTTAAGTGACATCTCATGAGCAACAATTCTTCCAATCACCTCCGTTGGCTTGAGATCTTTGTAATTGGGCATCATTTGGATCAATGTGCACACGGTATCATATTTTCCATCCAAGGCTCTTAGAATCTTCTTGATGATGAATCTATCGGTCATCTCTTCACTTCCTAAGCCGACAATCTCATTTGTGATGAGAGCAAGCCTAGAGTACATTTCAGCGACACCTTCACCATCCTTCATTTTGAACTTGTCAAGTTGACTTTGAAGCACATCCAACTTGGATTCCTTGACGGAGTCGGTACCTTCGTGCATATCAATCAAAGTGTCCCAAATTTCCTTTGCATTCTCAAGACGGCTGATTTTGTTGAATTCTTCGGGGCACAATCCGTTGAAGAGAATATCACAAGCTTGAGCATTGTATTGCAACATCTTCAACTCATCCGCGGTAGCTTCACGGTTTGGTTCTCTCCCATCAAAGAAGTCACCTTGCAAACCAACACACACAATAGCCCAAACGGCGGGGTTATGTCCAAGAATATGCATTTTCATTTTATGCTTCCAACTAGCAAAATTAGTACCATCAAAGTAAGGACCCCTACGGTGATAATTTCCCTCGCTAGACGCCATACTCTCCTAGGTTGTGAAACCAAGGCTATGACCACCAAAAGCTATGGAGATCAAAGCAAATGGAGACCAAAGCTCTGATACCACTTGTAGGATCGAAAGTATGTCTAGAGGGGGGGTGATTAGACTACTTGACCAAATAAAAACTTAACCTTTTCCCAATTTTAGTTCTTGGCAGATTTTAGCTATTTTAGAACAAGTCAAGCAATCATCACACAATTCAAGCAAGCATGCAAAGAGTATATTAGCAGCGGAAAGTAAAGCATGCAACTTGCAAGAATGTAAAGGGAAGGGTTTGGAGAATTCAAACGCAATTGGAGACACAGATGTTTTTCCCGTGGTTCGGATAGGTGGTGCTATCCTACATCCACGTTGATGGAGACTTCAACCCACGAAGGGTAACGGTTGCGCGAGTCCACGGAGGGCTCCACCCATGAAGGGTCCACGAAGAAGCAACCTTGTCTATCCCACCATGGCCATCGCCCACGAAGGACTTGCCTCACTAGCGGTAGATCTTCACGAAGTAGGCGATCTGCTTGCCCTTACAAACTCCTTGGTTCAACTCCACAATCTTGTCGGAGGCTCCCAAGTGACACCTAGCCAATCTAGGAGACACCACTCTCCAAGAAGTAACAAATGGTGTGTTGATGATGAACTCCTTGCTCTTGTGCTTCAAATGATAGTCTCCCCAACACTCAACTCTCTCTCATAGGATTTGGATTTGGTGGAAAGAAGGTTTGAGTGGAAAGCAACTTGGGGAAGGCTAGAGATCAAGATTCATATGGTAGGAATGGAATATCTTGGTCTCAACACATGAGTAGGTGGTTCTCTCTCAGAACATATGAGTTGGAAGTGTATATGCGTTCTGATGGCTCTCTCCCCGAATGAAGAGGAGGTGGAGGGGTATATATAGCCTCCACACAAAATCCAACCATTACACACAATTTACCAATCTCGGTGGGACCGAATCAACAAACTCGGTCGGACCGAAAAGGTAAACCTAGTGACCGTTAGAGATTTTCGGTGGGACTGACATGCAACTCGGTGTGACCGATTTTGTTAGGGTTTGGGCATAACGTAATCTCGGTGAGACCGATTACACAAACTCGGTGAGACCGATTTTGGTAATAAGCTAACCAGAGAGTTGGTCGGGTAAACTCGGTGGGACCGATCTGCTCTTTCGGTGAGACCGAAAAGTTACAAAAAGGAAACAGAGAGTTTACATTGCAATCTCGGTGGGACCGATCCGCTCTTTCGGTGAGACCGAAAAGTTACGAAAGGGAAACAGAGAGTTTGCAATCCCATCTCGGTGAGACCGAGATCCTTATCGGTAGAACCGAATTGCTAGGGTTTGGCAGTGGCTTATGACATGTGAAACTCGGTGGCGCCGGATAGAAAGAATCGGTAGGACCGAGTTTGGCTTAGGGTTTAGGTCATTTGTGGATATGGGAAAGTAGTTGAGGGTTTTGGAGCATATCACTAAGCACATGAAGCAAGAGGCTCATTAAGCAACACCTCATCCCTCCTTGATAGTATTGGCTTTTCCTAAAGACTCAATGTGATCTTGGATCACTAAAATATAAAATGAAGAGTCTTGAGCTTTTGAGCTTGAGCCAATCCTTTGTCCTTAGCATTTTGAGGGTTCCACTTTCACATCCATGCCATGCCAATCATTGAGCTTTCCTGAAATAATCATCTTGGAATAGCATTAGCTCAATGAGCTATATGTTGTTATGAATTACCAAAACCACCTAGGGATAGTTGCACTTTCAGGTGGTGTACGGGGAGGCCCGGCGGCGCACGTGGAGGGAGGTGCAGCAGCGCTGCGTCCGCGTGGCCGCCGCCCTCGCCACACGGTTCGGCGTCGCCCGCGGTGACGTGGTGAGTATGGAACTGCCGTCTGTTGGTGTTAATCTTGTTGTTTAGGAGTTTATTATGTTTTATTTCTGTTTGAGTTTGTTGAGTCTGAGTCTAGTATAGCGATGCATGCCATCATGGTGAAGTGGACTGATGGATTAGCAGAGGTGAGACCTGATCGTCAGTCAAGTGAACCAGGAGTTGTGAGTACATGCAAGTACTAGTTAGATTTAGTCAAGAACTAGCTTAGTGGTCGTTCTGTTAGTGTGAAGCTGCATGCACCCGTGTAGTGTGGAGTCCCAGTAGCCAAGTCGTGATCAGATGGACGTGGAGCTAGAGAAGCGGATCGCGGTGCCGTTGTGGACTAGCTCCTTCGTGGCAGTGACTCAACGTGTGTGCGTGTGGGTAGTGGTGAGTAGAAATCGGAGCAAGCCGGTGTGTGGCTTGGTCGGTACGTTTGCTCCCCTTTAAAAGGAGTTGTAATCAGTTTGTTTGATTAAGCAAAAAAAGAACAAGAGAAAAGCGGCAGAAGTGCGTTGCCACCAAAAGCTCTGTGTGTTCTTGTGTGCTGTGTGTGTGCCTGCCTGAGTTCATCTCCTATCCTGGGTAGAGATTACATTTGGTATTCAGAGCCATGGTGACTGAAGGTTCACGCACTCCGTCGCCGGGTCGCCGCCATGTCTCGGCCTCGTCGGTGGTGCGCCGAGGCCGGAGCCCGACACGGCGTGGCTGCCGCGAGGTGGTGGTGCAGCAGGAGGTCGTCCACCAGGCCAGCAGCACCGTCGTCTACCCGCCGCTGGCGGCGACGAACTACTTCGAGTGGTCGCTGATCATGAAGGTGAACATGGAGGCCCAACGCGTGTGGGACGCCATCGAGGGAGGCGGGACATTCAGCCAGGACAGGGCGGCGCTTGCGGCAATTCTGCGAGCCGTGCCGGAGGAGATGCACTCCACGCTTGCCGTGAAGGCGACGGCAAAGGAGGCATGGGATGCCATCAAGATCATGCGGGTCGGCGATGCCCGCGTCCATGAGGCCAAGGCGCAGACTCTTCTCAAGGAGTTTGATGTCGTCCGCATGAGGAGCGGGGAGACCCTCGATGAGCTCGCCATGCGCATGAACGGGATCGCCAACAAGCTGCGCACGCTCGGTGAGAACCTCGACGAGGTGAAGGTCGTGAAGAAGCTTCTCCGCATCATGCCGTCCAAGTATACCCAGGTAGCCATTGCCATTGAACAGCTTCTTGATCTTAAAACCATGTCCATGGAAGAGCTTGTGGGAAGGCTCAAAACGGCGGAGAACCGGAGCGACTTAGACGAGGGCGCCAGCAACTACGACCAGGGTGGTGGGAGTCGCCTGCTCCTCACGAAGGAGGAGTGGCTTGCTCGCCACCGCAGCGGCACCGGCAAGAAGAAGGGCAACTTCGACATACGCAAGGTGCGTTGCTACAACTGTCAAGAGTACGGGCATTACTCCAAGGACTGCACCGAGCCAAGGAAGCAGCGGGCGCTTCTTGCTGCCGCGACAGCCGACGACGAGCCGGGGCTGCTGTGATGCTACGGCATGGGAGTTCCCGATAAAAGACAACAAGATTAAGGGGGTGATTGTTGGTGTTAATCTTGTTGTTTAGGAGTTTATTATGTTTTATTTCTGTTTGAGTTTGTTGAGTCTGAGTCTAGTATAGCGATGCATGCCATCATGGTGAAGTGGACTGATGGATTAACAGAGGTGAGACCTGATCGTGAGTCAAGTGAACCAGGAGTTGTGAGTACATGCAAGTACTAGTTAGATTTAGTCAAGAACTAGCTTAGTGGTCGTTCTGTTAGTGTGAAGCTGCATGCACCCGTGTAGTGTGGAGTCCCAGTAGCCAAGTCGTGATCAGATGGACGTGGAGCTAGAGAAGCGGATCGCGGTGCCGTTGTGGACTAGCTCCTTCGTGGCAGTGACTCAACGTGTGTGCGTGTGGGTAGTGGTGAGTAGAAATCGGAGCAAGCCGGTGTGTGGCTTGGTCGGTACGTTTGCTCCCCTTTAAAAGGAGTTGTAATCAGTTTGTTTGATTAAGCAAAAAAAAAGAACAAGAGAAAAGCCGCAGAAGTGCGTTGCCACCAAAAGCTCTGTGTGTTCTTGTGTGCTGTGTGTGTGCCTGCCTGAGTTCATCTCCTATCCTGGATAGAGATTACACCGTCACGCTCCCATCCGCCGTTGTCGCTCTCTGCCTTTTGCTTGCTCTCTGCACGTCCGGCCCGGGATCTATCTGAGAGTGAAAAATAGTCAGAGTGATAGTAAGAACTTCTCTGTTTTTTCACTATCCGGAGTGTGCAGGTGGCTGTGCTCAGCCCGAACGTGCCGACGATGTACGAGCTGCACTTCGCCGTGCCCATGGCCGGCGCCGTCCTCTGCACGTTCAACACGCGCCACGACGCGCCCATGGTGTCCGCCCTGCTCAAGCACTCCGGCGCCAAGGTGTTCCTCGTCGAGTCCAGCCTCCTCGACGTCGGGAGAGCCGCCCTCAAGCGCCTCGCCGACTCAGAGCCCGGCGCCGCCAGCATTCCGGTCCTCGTAACCATCTCGGACGACGCCGGCCAAGACTCCGGCCGGGCGGCGGACTACGACTACGAGGGTCTCATAAAGAGCGCTCCGTCTGAGTTTGACATCCGGTGGCCCGCGGACGAGCTGGACCCGATCACGCTCAACTACACGTCCGGCACGACGTCGCGGCCCAAGGGCGTGGTGTACAACCACCGCGGCGCCTACCTCAACACCATCGGCACCGTCCTCGCCTACGACATCACCCCGATGCCGACCTACCTGTGGACGGTGCCCATGTTCCACTGCAACGGCTGGCACCTGCCGTGGGGCGTGGCCATGCAGGGCGGCACCAACGTCTGCCTCCGCCACTTCACCGCCGCCCTCATCTTCTACAGCATCGCGCGCCACGGGGTGACGCACATGGGCGGCGCGCCCACGGTGCTCAACATGATCGTCAACGCGCCGGCCGCGGACCGGAGGCCGCTGCCGGGCACGGTGCGCGTCATGACGGGCGGCGCGCCGCCGCCGCCCCGCGTGCTTGCCGGGATGGAGGAGCTCGGCTTCGCGGTGTACCACATCTACGGCCTCACGGAGACGTACGGCCCGGCCACCGTGTGCACGTGGATGCCGGAGTGGGACGCGCTGCCGGCGGAGGAGCGCGCGCGGCTCAAGGCGCGGCAGGGGTTCCAGCACGTCGCGATGGAGGAGGTCGACGTCAAGGACCCGACGACCATGGAGAGCGTGCCGCGCGACGGCGAGGCGGTGGGCGAGGTGATGTTCCGCGGCAACACCGTCATGAGTGGATACTACAAGGACATCACCGCCACCAAGGAGTCCATGGGCGGCGGGTGGCTGCACACCGGCGACCTCGCCGTGCGGCACCCGGACGGGTACATCCAGCTCAAGGACCGGGCCAAGGACATCATCATATCAGGCGGCGAGAACATCAGCTCCATCGAGGTGGAGTCGGTGATCTTCAGCCACCCGGCGGTGCTGGAGGCGGCGGTCGTGGCGAGGCCCGACGACCACTGGGGGGAGACGCCATGCGCGTTCGTCAAGCTGAAGGACGGTGCTATTGCCACGGAGGCAGAGATCATCGGTTTCTGCCGGGAGAGGCTGCCGCACTACATGGCGCCGAAGACGGTGGTGTTCGAGGACTTGCCCAAGACCTCGACGGGGAAGACGCAGAAGTTTGTCCTCCGGGAGAAGGCCCGGGCCATGGGCAGCCTGACCAAGACCGGAAACAGCAGCAAATTGTGACATTTGTAGTGTTGAAAATGATGTGACATGTCGATTAAAATCGAAGCCATTCGGTTGTTAATTAGCACCTCATTTCAAACTGAAACTTTTTACACTCAAACAGAGCAAGCTAAGCACACACAGGCAACAACAGGCACCAAAATTACAGCCAGAACACACGGCATCCATAGAATCTCAAGCAATATGTGCAAACTCGTACGCTCAAACAGAGCAAGCTAACTCACTAAGCACACACAGGCAACAACAGGTCACAGAGCAACAGTTTTGCGGCAATACCTAACGAGCTAATCTTTCAACTCCTCACCATAGCTATCCAGTAATTTCTTCAATCTGCTGCTCTCACTGCTAAATTGCCTGACTTATGGGAAAAGCCATGCTACAGTACCATATGCATATCAGCGAACAATAATAGTGCATTCGGCAAAGAGCTGCTGCCTGAGGATTTCCCTCCCCATTTCTGATAGAATCATCGGCGAAATCCTCCGTCGGTCCTCGGGCCATCGTTCTATCTTCAGACGCTTGGCTGAACGGCGTTTGAATGGGCCTGAAGGTGCCTTTCTTCACGATGGCACACGACCCTGTGCTTCAGCTCTCCGCGGTTTGTTGTGAGCTCATCCAATATTTCAGCGTCGATCCTGCTGTCGCAGCTTCCTGAAAACGAGCCATCTTCCTCCTGTATGAGGAACCAAAAGTTTCAGATTAACAAATAAAGGAAGATGGACACCTTGGGGCATTTCAGAGAATGAAACAAAACTTAAAAGCTATCGGAGAAATGCAAGCTGAACTTATATATACCAGTAGTGTGTGTTCATGTTGGACCCCTTCAAGTTCTTCGTACTCCGCCGCGTCCAGTTCCCGCAAGTCATTGGGCTCAAAGAACTTGGGGAGTAGGTACTGCCTAATGAGAATCATGAGGAAGAAAGGCAGCGGGAAGAGAATTCCGGCTATTGGTATCCATGTCGTGCCGAAGCATAGCAAGAAATACACAATCTGGAAGATCGTGAAGACATATATCGTTCTCCGAGACACCGACTCCACGAATGATGCATGGGGACCTTCCAAGACCCTGCAATGGTTACAATACCGCGGGTTAGTGTGATATGTTGCATACCGAGAGGAAGCACTCATAAAGTTCATTTGTTCAGATGCATGAGATGAGCAGATAGATTCAGATTAGACATTACTTGTAGCGTCGGCTTGCTCCAATGCACAAAAATTGTATCCTTTCCCAAAACTGGTTCCCGGGTAGACTATCAATGGCCATGTAGGCAAAGTAACCCCAGAGGACCGAAGTCGGTATCATCTTGATAACCGGCATAGCTGCAACACAGCCACCAACCAGTAGGGATTGCAGCAGGTTGCTTAGTCTCTGCTCGTTAACACGAACGGGCAAATGTGCTTCGATATGTTTTCTAGGATCAAATTCTCGAGCCAATTTTCCATCCTCGTCGCCCTCACGCAGCACAGCATCCTTCAAGCTCTTCAAGTCGTTGTCAACAGAATCAGCCTGCATGACAGATATTTTTAGCCGAGAAGTCACTCTGGCAACTGTTGCAATATTGTTCGCTACAAAAAGACTTATTTGTTGTGTATGACATGAAGGGGAAATAAGATAGTAAGATGACTAAGATTGAGAAACTCACATCCTGTTTATTATCCATTTCAATGAACACTTCATGCATCTTGCCATAGATTTCCAAACTGCTTGCATGGTTCGACATGCCCTCTTTGGCAGTTTGAAGCATCTTTTTGCGCATTAACTAAATTGACAGAAAAAAGAGAAGTGGGATGAGCAAAACTGGCTACTGTAGCAAATGATGCAAATCAGTCTGAGTCTCACTCACCTGCCCCTTGAGGACAGCAAGGCTTCTTGTATGCATGGGGGACTGAGGGAGTACTCCATTTGCTGGAGGAATGCCAATCAAACCGCATAGTAGGACCTGCACCATTCACATATATACTATGAGAAAAGGAAACATGACCTGGTGAATCAGAATTTGGAATTAAAACGTAGTCCGGTCTGAAGATCATTTCAGAGGTGTCACATAGGTCCTCAAACTATGAAAATTGTCATTCAATTCCTCGAACCACAATGTGTGTCATCCAGGTCCCCGAACTATTTCAGAGGTGTCACATATGCATACACTTATTGCACTTCGAGGACCTTCGAGGACCTGTATGACACTTTTTTCATAGTCCGAGCAACTCTGAAATAGTTTGAGGACCTAGGATGCACTTCACTCTTGACCCCTGTTCAAGAATTCATCCGATTAACCAGTTAACTTGCCGATTAATCCCTACTCATAGGGTCATCGAGTAGCCGATAAATTGATAAATCGTCCGATTAATTGATTAAATGGCCGATTAACTTGCCGATTAGCCTATTAATCCCCTACTCGCCAGCCAACCGAGCAGTTACTAGTTAACGATTTCCTCAACAATGCTCTTGACTATTAGAGGTTCTTAACAAAACCGTGAAAAGGCTCACAAAAGAAGAGTTTGCAAATAGAATGAGTTAGACACCACATACCATGAATCCAAGTACCAAAATGTCGTAATGGTAGGCAGAAGGTTTTTTCAAATTGAACTCCTGTTGCTGAGCCAACTGTGAAGCTACACTATGATCAAAGAAGTAAAGTCCAGCAACCATCAAAGCAGGCACGATGGCTGCAAATATATATACTGGAGGGACAGAAAATAAATCCTGAAAGTAAACACCAAAAAGAAACATTCATGAGACCCATGGCACTCAATATTTATAAGCTTTACTAAGTTTGAACTATGGAGACCATGAAAAACATCTATACATGTAGAACCACAAGCAATTTGACTTGATACCTTTGCTACAGTCCAATGCCCCAGTGAACTTGACTCCCAGGGAAGTGGACTGAAGAGCCTCCTAGGCACTCCTGAAGGGACACCGCTCGGTAGTGCGTGCGAAAATGCTGTCCACACGATCACCATAAGCGGGACACCATAATCGGCGATGAAGCTCCTAATCCATCCTGCAAGCGGCAACTTAAAGGCAAGATGATCAGTGAACATGGCAGAGAGTTTGATAGGTTTGAGCTTAACTAATAGATAGACACAACAAGATAAATGGCGTAAACGTGTGACCAACCTATGCCATACAGCCATGACCTTGCCCGCCTAGTCTTGAGTGCACTGTATAGCAGGCCAATTGAGAAGATGACACCAAGTAGGCCATTGACATATATCCACTGGAACTGGTAAGTAGCCGAACTGCGGTCAGAGATCTCAGCATCTTTCGGCATACTGAACTCACTCACGATTCCCTGCAATACATAGATAGTCCCCGTATTAAGTATTCTCCGCACGGTGAAAATAATAATAACTAGGATTAATTTACTAGACATGATGGCATACCTTGATAGCTTCTTGCAGAAAGAGAACGGTGATCAACATCCCGAAAAGTTCTCCTGCAACCCTCGTGAATCTGCTTATAACATTGGAAGCATTGAACATTGCCAAGAGAAACAGCATGATGGCAGTCCAAATGCAGACCCTGCACTTCAAGAGAGAGCATGCATGTCACATGATGGAGGTGGAATCTGTTTTAGTACCTACTACTACGTACCATCCAGCCCAAGCCAAATATAGCCGTTCTCCCAGCCCTGGCTGCTTCTTGGCAAAGTTGTAGAGATACGTGTACATGATAATAGTAGGCTCTGCGACTCCAACGATCATCATGGGTTGCCCACCAAGAATCGCATGTATTATCCCACATATCGCCGTAGATGCCAAAGTTTCAACTGTGCTGAGAATACCATCTGAAACAGATCACATCTTTAGTGCTACAGATTGCGTGAAAATTTTAAACTTCCCCATGTGTAGTAGAGTGTGGAAATTAAGAGGGCAAGAATTTACTTGTTAAGCAATTTTACAATGGTTCTTCTTACCTCTAGAGGGGTCAGAGTTGTAATGAGTCCTGGCCTTTGATTATTGATGCTTTTTATTGCAAAAAGATTATACTGGATCCTCCAATTAATGCATTGTGGCATAAAAAGGGAACTACTAATGCACATTATTGTCTTTCCTAAGCAAATCAGACACTTTATTCACCAAATCAAGGTGATTAAATTACTATATTTATTTGCGAAAACGGAATTAAATTAGTGAACTCCATGTATATGGAGATGAAACATTCTAAGAAAATTTTACATCTTGTGGTACAAAGATCTAACATATCTGAAAAGATTCTAACGTTTAGAAAAACAAACTAAATATGGATGGATGGCTCAAAGAAATTGTGTGTGCCTTAAAAAATCCAAACAAAACAAATCAAATTTAATTTTGTATGCGGAACAAAACCGTTGTCAATGGATTCTCAATTTTTTGTTTTGAATAAACTGATATCTGACTAAAAACAAATGCATAATTTAAATTGTATGCAAAAGTTCCATTCATATGTCAAATTTGTAGTTTATCAAACTTGCAAACATGTTGATGCATATACAAGTTAAAGTATGTATACTATTTTCTGAATTTTATTTATTTATTTATTTTCATGTGATAGTCGATATGGCAAGAGTTATAGCAATATAGTATTTTCATATTATTAATCCCTGTCTTTCTCCTTTTCTAAAAAATCCCTGTCCTTCCAAAATCCAAAATTTATTGCCTATTTAGTGATCTTACCTCTTAGAAGGTAAGAGAATCATATGGCCTTGGATCAAGAATATAGACGGCTAAAATTGTTTGGGACTATTTATCTTACTTGTTTCGTTGCTGAGCTGCTCTCCGAATGCGATGACAGGGAGTGCGGAGGCGAAGAATATATACATGGTAGGGGCCAATATCCTGGCAAACGAACATTAGAAGTGAAGAAACATAAGCAAATCTCTTTGTAAACATGTAAAAAATTGATCTTGTTGGGCTTGTTTATATTATATACTCCCCTTGATTTGTTTTTATAAGACGTTTTGGACAGCTAGCTTTGAACTGTTTTAGGCACTGTCTAAATTGTCTAAAACGCCTGTAAACAGAGGAAGTACAAAATACAAGCAGAAAACTGACCCGAAGCCAGCTCGAAGGCCTGCAAGCCAGTCGTCCTTGTACCAAGGCGCTCTCCCTTTGACATCCGCGACCACTCCCTTGACGGGGCTCCGCAGTAGATCCATGAGCTGATGAGAGAAACAACCTCAACTCTTATATAAAAATAGGCATCAGATCAGAGGAGGGGAACAAATAGAACCTGGCGGTAGGTGCACCCATTTCTTTAAAAAAAATAGAGTAACCACAAAAATAGTCGAGAAATCATGAATTTGACAACAAACTTGCTCAAGCGTTACACTCGCGTAAAAATGTTTTGCGAAGAAATGACTTTCGTGGTATTGTTGGCAAAAAAAACAAAACCAACACTATATTATAGTTATACTATTGGTTGTATATTGTCCTGGAAAATTTGTTTTTTTCTGCTCAGATTTTTTATGGGAGTTTTTCGTTGTCGAAACTTTTGTACAAGTACGCCAGTAGGAAGTTCGTTTGAAAAAAGTTTCAAAGTTTTAACCTTTTCCTGAATTACTAATTTTTTCCCAGAAACTTTTCTTTAATCAGGTTCATTGAGAACCAGGGTATTTTCCTGGGATGGGATGGCTTAAACTCGAAGAGAAAATTCTGTTTGCTTTTGCTTAGACCAGAAAGAAGTTGATAGTAGCCGTAGTGCTAGCTACCAATAGAAACGACGCACGGGGTAAACTAATGTGCTCTACACACACGACTTGACGAGGAAGAACCGAAGAAGAGCTCATCACCTCAACTTGTTGTTACGAAAGACGTCAGGTCTAGTTACTGGAGTATATACAAGAATTTTGCTACAGAAACTCGAGAGGAAATCAGCCCAGTCGTGGACGTGGAGAGTGAATCACACAAGGCGAGCACGAAGCTGCAAAATTGTGAAATGAAAGAGAAACCGCCGGAAAAGCCAGCTCGTCACATGACCGGCTACTGCATCCATCCGTCCATCCAGACGGCGCGGAGGAAGGACTGCCGATCTTGGCTGCCCACAGACCTAGTACAGTACTAGATAGAAACCAAACCGAGCGGCGGACGGACGGGAGATTCTACGTACCGGTAATCCGAACGCGCGGCGGTGGCGGGGCTAGCTAGGATGAAGGGAGGAAGCGGCGCGGCGGTAGAAACAGCTGGTGTAGTGTGGTTGTGGTGCACAAAGGCGGCGGCGGCGGCGTGGTATCTCGGCCCCGGGCCAAGCGGTGGGCGGCTACTTATACGCGGGCGGGGCGAGACTTCCCTTGTGCGTGTCACTCACTGACGAGTGGGGAGGAAGGAAGGAAGTGGGAGGCGCCGACCCTCGGATCACGGCGGCTGCGGCGGTTCGCCCATGCAGATGTCTGCCCCGTGCCGTGCCGCGATCGGAATGCACGGCACTTGCATGTACTACGGCGGGCTCGGAGCCAGAGATAGTTGGTGGTATTGTACGTACGAGGTTGAACTTGGATCCCTGCCACTCCACTCCACCAAGTCCATCGGTCGGTCTTTCTCCCGAAAAAATAAAGTCCATCGGTCGGTACCACGTGACATACATACATGGTAAGCAATCCAAACAATTTAAAACAAAATTTATCGGTTGGTCATGCTGTTTTCAATTTCTCAGTTATACGTATGTACTATCTACTACAACGAGTTTAGAGCATCTCTAGCAGACCCCGTATAATTCCGAGCCGTATAAGGCATTTACAGTTCGACGAAGATATGTTTTGCGGATCGAAATCATACGCGGTAGAGTAGACCCCGTATATGAAAATGTATAATTTTTTAAAAAAACTTTCTCGGAAGAAATTGCAACCACACTAGTTCATCACATACTACATGATCATACACTAATTCATCACATACTACATGATCATACGTACTACATTCTACTACTACTACTAGAGGGGGGTGGGGGATCTCGCGGCGGCGAGGCTGAGGTCGATGTATCAAAATGGACGAGCTCGCGGCCAAGGATGGCGCGGTGGAGGAGCTCAGTCCTCCTTGTCGGAGCTGTCGACATCGATCAACTTCTGCCTCTGCTCCTCGCGAATGCGCCGCAACTCGTCGTCCTTGTCCTTCGCGGCAAGGTTGTTCGCGACCGCCTGCTTGAGGATGAGGTCTTCGAGCTCCTCGTCGTGGCGCTGACGCTCCGCCTCCTCGCGCAAACTCCGTTTGGCAATGGCGGCCACGACCACGTCGACATCGGCCACGAAATCTTCGGGCCCGACGACGTCTCGGCGCTCGATCTCCTCGGGCTCCTGCTTGACGGCGACGAGCTCGATCTTCTCTGGCTCCTCCGACCACTCCCTCTTCACGGGGAGAAGCGTCGCGCCGGAAGGGCCCCTCCTCTGTCTCGCGACGGAGGAGCATTGATGGCGGCTCGAGGCCCATGTTCGTCCACTTCCGTGCCGTGCGGACACAACGCTCGCGCTCGGGGTCGCCGCTGCCGCTGGAGTTCCACATACAGCCCCACATGACGTTTGGAGGCGGAAGAGGGCTCACCGGCGGCGAGAAAATGCGGGGGAGAGAGCCCGTATCTGTCCCACAAAACCCTAGATATACGGCAGCATTCATGGACTTCCGTGGTAGAATCTACCGTTCAGGTGTATTGCATTTTCATGAGCGTGATTTGTCAAAAAGTTTATTACTCTTTTCTGCCGATCATCCTCAACCTCAAGCACAAAACCACCTGTCGGAAAAAAAGAATCTCAGTCAACACTTAGCATGTGCTGTAGCCTTTAAGTATCCAAAGTTCTCGAACTTAGATGATGCCCTTAAATGGTCACATGACTCATTGAAACCAACTTTCTCCTTCCTACATTTTATCTCTACAGCAGTTATCCTGTATAATGATTTCTTTTTAGTCGCTACTCTCCTAACCGACGAGTCGGAGAGGATACGAATGTAAGATCTATGACCAGGCAGCTGCATCGAGTTTCTCTTCTTCCACTATCGGATCGGGTGTTTTCTCCGTTCGGTCGGCTTGGCCAGCCCGGAAGTAATACGAAGAGCTTCGGGGAGGGGGGGGCGGTTTGCGGGCTGCAATAAAAAAATTACGGGTCTGACAAGTATACATGCTTTGTTCTGAACAAAAAATTGAGCCGAGCCCATATACTCGCCGGAAATTTGTGGGTTCGCGAGATATACGGGGTCTGCTAGAGTTGCTCTTAGCCTGGCGCCGGTAAAGGAGGGGCGATAAAGGCGGCGCGCCTTCGGCTCGCTCTAGTGTTTGTAGTCGTCGCTAGGTAGTCAATTGATCTGGATGTAATTTTTATTATTTCTAGTGTTTTTTTTACTACCATGACAGTTCATGAATAGATTAGAAGTTTTCTCGCAGAAAAAAGAACTAGTGGGTGCAATTAGTAAATTTCGTACGAGTACACCGCACAGCAGGAGAGGTGTTCACCTATAGAAATCAGTTTTCTGCGTTTACACACCCTAATTAATAAATTTCGAGATGTTAACTTAAACAAGACAAAAAACGCTGCATGATCTAAGCAATGACGACATTTTAAGGATTCGCTAGCCGGGTCTGTTCACGTGAACAAAATGTGACCCATCACCATCAACGGTCGCCCGTGCTTTACACAAAATGTCATGGGGCCGTATGCGTGCTAGTACAAATTGGAGCACAGGTCTCTCTCAAAATAAAATAAAAATATAGAGTGCCAATAACCACAAGACAGATAAGTTTCGGTCGACCTAGGCTAGGACTAGGAGCAACGCTACACGCGCCACGCATGCATACATTTTTCTTTTCTGCCCGCGATTCACTACATTTACATGCATGCAGTTTTCTACAGCACCAAGAATACACAGGAACCTTCTCGCAAAAAAAGAGAGAAAAAAAAAATACCCAGGAACCCTAAAAAAACGGTCCAGAAACGTATACAATTCTCACGAGAAACATATACGTATAATTTTCTGTTCTGTTCCCATCCACCAAAAAGACAGCCATCACGTTTTGTACGTACTCGGGCGGCCACCGCAGAAAAGTCACAAATCTCCATGGAAACCAGCGCTCAGGTATGCATGCGTCGTCGTACCGTATCTAGCGGACGGAAGCAGGAGGAGCGCCCCGACGGCGGATGAAACAAACGGATAGATACATAGGGACCGTGTGGAAAATAGCTAGAGCAACTCTAGCAGATCCCGCATCCGGCGCGAACTCGTATAATTCCGGCGATTATACAGGCTCGATACATTTTTCTGACCAGACTAGAGCCCGCATCGATGTCCGGCCCGTAAATTTTTTGCCGCAGCCCGCAAACGCAACCCCCGAGCCACTATAACTGCGGGTTTGCGGGGCAGATGCGGGTCGAAACCCTATCCTCCCGCCGCCGCGTTCCCCTTCAATTCCCCCGACGCCGCTCGATTTCTCGCCACCGGCGAGCCTTGAACCACCATGGCCGACTCGGGGGATGAGGCGGAGTGCCGCCGCCACACCAGATCTGACGCCGTGCGCAAGCGGGGGGCGCGTCGGTGGCTCAACCAGGGTGCCCGGCCGCCGCCGGCATTTGACCGGCGCGAGCTCGACGAGTTCGAGCTCGAGCGCGCCCGTCACCGCCGCGCCTCCTCCGGCAACTGGTCCGCGGGGAGCTCATCCGGCCACGGGTCCGCGTGGTGCTCATCCGCGGGCGCATCGAGCTTGCGGCTCGTTCCGGTGAAGAGGGAGCCGGAGGAGGCCGTGCCCGATGCGCCGCCGCGCCGAGGCGTCATCGGACCTGAGGACTACCTCCCACCGGGGCAAGAGGAGCTCCTCGAGCGCGTCGTCCTCGAGCGGTCGGCGAGAGATCAGGAAGAGATGGAAGAGCGCATCCGGCGCGAGCTCGAGTACGAGCGGCTCTTCCTCGAGACGGGCCTCACGGCATCGCAGGCGCACGCATCGAAGGAGGCCGACCTGCGCGTGATGAAGGAGGAGCAGGCGAAGCTCTTCGTCGACCTCGACTCCGACTCCGACTCCGATTGATCGCGCCGGTGGGCAGATACCGCAGGAGCTCCGGTGAGCTCAATTTTGTTGCAGTGGTGCGGTAGCGTAGGCCCTATCTACCATATCTAACCTTTATGTATGTATGTGGCTTGTATGAACTTATATGCGAAGAAGAACCATCTATGCGAGCGAGCTCCGGCGAGCTGTTGCTTAAATTTCTCGCGTGAAACAACTTTTTTTTTAAAATTTAGGGGTTTGTTTGCGATTTCTAGTCTGCCGCCGCAAATTTCGGCCTGCATAACCGCCCTCGTGCGACCTGCAAACACATTTTGCAGGTCGGCAAAATGTGAGGTCTGCTAGAGTTGCTCTTAGATTTAGGTCTGAACCTGAGCCTCTTTAGAGCTCAGAGCTTCTCGGCTGTTCGATTGGAATCATCTCACGACATAGACCGTCGGATCTCGATCCAAATCGCTGTGAGTCATTGAATATTTACCCCATCAATTTCAGTCGTCGGATAAATTCCGAATGCATAAAAATGTAAGAACATCTACAACCGGACCCATCATATCCATCTCAAACGCCCGGACAGGCCGTTCGGTCACTATCACGAAAACGCGACCCAACTAGACCCCTCATATCCTTCTCAAACGCCCGGAGCACCCCCTCATATCCATCTCAAATATAAGGACGATATGAGGGCTCGCGGACGCGCCCGGGCATGCCCGGTGAATCCGCCACGTATGACGCGACCCCATCCCATATCACTTTTTCTTTTTCTTTATTCATTCTTTTCTTTCTCGCTCTTCTTGCCCACCAATCACGTGCAAGTGACCGGACATATGAAAAAAAAAAGTGTGGCTGTGCGAACGAAAAAGTAAGGGTTCAAAACAGACACGCTCGGTCACTGACCGGGCGCGTCCGAGAGCGTTTGAGGGGTTGAATTAGAGGTACGTGGCTAAAGATGCTCTAATATCCTTGCAACAAACGGGGCATTTTTGTCATTTCATATATGGGTTATAAAATAGCAACAGCATCGTGTTGAGTGAAAACCTAGTTAGTTATTCCATGGAGAAGATCTGGCCGTTGGAGACGTTGGAAGGCTCGGTGTGATGTGATCGATCGTTTGTTGGTGACTCTAGTTTAACCGCTGGTTTCCATTAATTAATTGAGCAATTTTTTTCTTCTTAATTAATTAATAAGGCAAAACTTTTACCTCCGTTTAAAAAAAAATGTAACCGCTGGGGCATGCAGTGTGTATTGTTTTTCGACAAAGGCTGAGGCATGTATGGCATGTGCAGAGGCCAACTACTGATGTGCAGCCTGGTGGCCGGCAACCTGCGAGGGCATGCAGGCTGGCTGGTGTCCATTAGTTGAGGAGTAGTCAATTTGAGGACCTTTGGGAGGCATCGTGCCCATGCATACGGACGAGCACGGGAGCGGTCAGTGTGGACGGCAGCGACTAGCTCGAATCGGCCGGTCCCTGCCTGTTGCTGCTAGGATAGCTAGGAATCCAAGTATGGAGTACCACAGAGTCGTGGAGAGTGCCTTGTGCGTAGTCAGTAGTCACGTCGCCCCTCCTCGATGTCTCGACGATATGTACTCCACTCAGAGCAAGCATCTCCATGGCGGTCCGCTCACTATTGTCGTCGACCATTTTTCACACAAATAGTACTCCCTCCATAAAGAAATATATGAGCATTTACATCAAACATTATCGCAAGGCAACGATTGGAGAATGCACGTCTCGATTTTGGGGCCGGACACCCGGGCTTTTCTTCTGCGGCCGAAAGGAGCGCACGGTCCTCCGCTGCAGTAGGCACGGTTCCGTGGAAGCCCTTGGCCCTTCGTCTCCGCCACAGAGGTCGTTTTCTGTCCCTTAATTTCCTCGAGTCCGAGGGAGGAGACGAAGAAAATGGGCTTCTCTCGGGACGGGAGGAATCGCATCGCAGGCACCGAGCGAGCGGGATGTTTTTGGAGAGTTCTCGGGGGAGGTCGTGCTCGGGCCGGGCGGTCTCTTCTCCGGGGTGACCGCGCCACGCCATTGCCCGTCCGTGCCTACTACCTACCTAGTACCTACACCTACCTAGGAATGGGATGGATGCAGATCGCAGAGTCATGGACTTGTGTGACAGCGCGGTCGTCTGGCGCCGGAAGCAGCCAGGCTACCCTTTGCTCGGTCTCCAAAAATTCCAAAAGACGCCGTGAAAGTGAAACAAAATCGGATCGTTGTAGAGTACAACCTCTACTTTTACTACTAGCCAATATTTCTTCTCGCCGCATCCTCCATAAAATAAAATGAAAATATTTCTTCTCGCCGCTGAATGGACCTATACATCGAGTGAGTCACTGTCAATGTGTGAAGCCTGCACGCACGGCATCCTGTATGCACAGTTTGTCACATCGTCCATCTTTCCACGACCGAACAGCTTCCAAGTTTCGACATCGTCCTTGCACGGCCGAATGGGTGAAAAATGCACCTCTGTAGTCCGGTCCTGGTCAAGCCGATCGTGCACGGGAACGGGCCTAGATATCCACTAGTGTAGTGTGGATACGTAGTACTACTGTTAAGTCTTCCGATCACACACGTTAGCGAGAAAAAAATGTGTGTAATGACATCATCATAAAGTTCAAAATAAAAACCGTGTGCATCAGCCCGAATCGTACGTGATCAAGGACTCATCGCACACGCTTGGCTAAGACCAGCCGCTGCGATACCGCGGGCACGTGTGATGTGAGAACATCACACATAGTAGTTAGATTGAGCGAATTGTGTGGGCTCGTGTACATAATTGTTAGAAAATCAATCATGTGTGATGTTGTTCGCAGGGTTACTAGGAAATGAACACGTGGGACCGTTATCACACGCGGGTGAATAAGAGTATCTCTAGCACATCTCGTATAATGCCAACCCGTAAAATACGTTTACAATTCGTTGAAAAACGGATTTGCGGGCCGACATGGACTGCGACTGAGCAGACATGCGAAAGTCCGCGTTGGTCCGCAAACCAAGAACCCCCGATAAGCGAATTTGACAGCGATTCCGGCAATTGAGTTCAAATTCAAACAATAAAACACAGTTTTCGCGCAAATAAAAGCATAGTTTTGTACGACAAACGCAAAAAGACTTCATGCAAAGGCGATGACCACGTCCATCATCATCTTGGTCGCTTTTCATCCGTCGTCATGATCTTCAATCCGCACCACCTACATCGATGCCATCGCCGGCACTTGTTCCAACTCCGGCACCGAAAGCATCGCCAGGTGCACTGAATGCATCAGCGGCATTGGATCTAAATCCCTATGAGAAAACATCGCCGGCACCGAAACATGCACCGCCCGCCTTGTGCAATATCATGCCATTCTTTGGTGATGTCGTCCATGTCACCGCGGTTCAATGTCATGATCCTATTCTCTTCGGCAAGAAGCTTGGACATGGCTTTGTTCTCAGCGACACGTGCTCTTCTCTCCTCAATGGCCGCCTTGCGCAACCCCTCGTCCTTGAGCAATTACCACTTCTCTTGCTTCTCTTGTGCCTTCTTCTCGGCGAACTCTTCCTGAAGGAAATATGCCCTAGAGGCAATAATAAAGTTATTATTTATTTTCTTATATCATGATAAAAGTTTATTATTCATGCTAGAATTGTATTAACCGGAAACATAATACATGTGTGAATACATAGACAAACAGAGTGTCACTAGTATGCCTCTACTTGACTAGCTCGTTAATCAAAGATGGTTATGTTTCCTAACCATTGACAAAGAGTTGTTATTTGATTAACGGGATCACATCATTAGTTGAATGATCTGATTGACATGACCCATTCCATTAGCTTAGCACCCGATCGTTTAGTATGTTGCTATTGCTTTCTTCATGACTTATACATGTTCCTATGACTATGAGATTATGTAACTCCCGTGTGCCGGAGGAACACTTTGTGTGCTACCAAACGTCACAACGTAACTGGGTGATTATAAAGGTACTCTACAGGTGTCTCCAAAGGTACATGTTGGGTTGACGTATTTCGAGATTAGGATTTGTCACTCCGATCGTCGGAGAGGTATCTCTGGGCCCTCTCGGTAATGCACATCACTTAAGCCTTGCAAGCAATGCAACTAAAGAGTTAGTTACGAGATGATGTATTACGGAACGAGTAAAGAGACTTGCCGGTAACGAGATTGAACTAGGTATTGGATACCGACGATCGAATCTCGGGCAAGTAACGTACCGATGACAAAGGGAACAACGTATGTTGTTATGCAGTCTGACCGATAAAGATCTTCGTAGAATATGTAGGAGCCAATATGGGCATCCAGGTCCCGCTATTGGTTATTGACCGGGGACATGTCTCGGTCATGTCTACATTGTTCTCGAACCCGTAGGGTCCGCACGCTTAAGGTTTCGATGACAGTTATATTATGAGTTTATACGTTTTGATGTACCGAAGGTTGTTCGGAGTCCCGGATGTGATCACGGACATGACGAGGAGTCTCGAAATGGTCGAGACATAAAGATTGATATATTGGACGGCTATATTCGGACACCGGAAGTGTTCCGGATGATTTCGGAGAAAACCGGAGAGCCGGAGGGTTACCGAAATCCCCCCGGGAGAAGTAATGGGCCATATGGGCCTTAGTGGAGAGAGAGAGAGGGGCAGCCAAAGGTGGGCCGCGCCTCTTCCCCCCTGGTCCGAATTGGACTAGGAGAGGGGGGGCGGCGCCCCCCTTTCCTTCTCCTTCCCCACTTCTTTCCCCCTCCTAGTAGGAGTCCTACTCCTACTAGGAGGAGGACTCCTCCTTGGCGCGCCATAGGGGCCGGCCGGCCTCCTCCTCTCTTGAACCTTTATATACGAAGGCAGGGGCACCCCAGAGACACACAAGTTGATCCTCATGATCATATTCTTAGCCGTGTGCGGCGCCCCCTGCCACCATAGTCCTCGATAATATTGTAGCGGTGCTTAGGCGAAGCCCTGCGATAGTAGTACATCAAGATCGTCACCACGCCGTCGTGCTGACGGAACTCTTCCCCGACACTTTGCTGGATCGGAGTCCGGGGATCGTCATCGAGCTGAACGTGTGCTAGAACTCGGAGGTGCCGTAGTTTCGGTGCTTGATCGGTTGGGCCGTGAAGACATACGACTACATCAACCGCGTTGTGCTAACGCTTCCGCTGTCGATCTACAAGGGTACGTAGATCACACTCTCCCCTCTTGTTGCTATGCATCACCATGATCTTGCGTGTGCGTAGGAAATTTTTTGAAATTACTACGTTCCCCAACAGTGGCATCAGAGCCTAGGTTTTATGTGTTGATGTTATATGCACGAGTAGAACACAAGTGAGTTGTGGGCGATATAAGTCATAGTGCTTACCAGCATGTCATACTTTGGTTCGGCGGTATTGTTGGACGAAGCGGCCCGGACCGACATTACGCGTACGCTTACGCGAGACCGGTTCTCCCGACGTGCCTTGCACATAGGTGGCTTGCGTGTGACAGTTTCTCCAACTTTAGTTGAACCGAGTGTGACTACGCCCGGTCGTTGTGAAGGTTAAAACAACACCAACTTGACAAACTATCGTTGTGGTTTTGATGCGTAGGTAAGATTGGTTCTTGCTTAAGCCCACAGCAGCCATGTAAAACTTGCAATAACAAAGTAGAGGACGTCTAACTTGTTTTTGCAGAGCATGTTGTGATGTGATATGGTCAAGACATGATGCTGATTTTATTGTATGAGATGATCATGTTTTGTAACCGAGTTATCGGCAACTGGCAGGAGCCATATGGTTGTCGCTTTATTGTATGCAATGCAATCGCGCAGTAATGCTTTACTTTATCAATAAACGGTAGCGATAGTCATGGAAGCATAAGATTGGCGAGACGACAACGATGCTACGATGGAGATCAAGGTGTCGCGCCGGTGACGATGGTGATCATGACGGTGTTGGGGAACGTAGCAGAAATTCAAAATTTCCTACGTGTCACCAAGATCTATCTATGGAGAGACTAGCAACGAGGGGAAGGAGAGTGCATCTACATACCCTTGTAGATCGCTAAGCGGAAGCGTTCAAGTGAACGGGGTTGATGGAGTCGTACTCGTCGTGATTCAAATCATCGATGACCAAGTGCCGAACGCACGGCACCTCCGCGTTCAACACACGTACAGCCCGGTGACGTCTCCCACGCCTTGATCCAGCAAGGAGAGAGGGAGAGGTTGAGGAAGACTCCATCCAACAGCAGCACAACGGCATGGTGGTGGTGGAGGAGCGTGGCAATCCTGCAGGGCTTCGCCAAGCACCACGGGAGAGGAGAAGGACTTGGGAGAGAGGGAGGGCTGCACCAAAGGCAAAGGTGTGTCTCAAGAGGCCCTCCTACCCTCACTATATATAGGGATCACAAAGGGGGGGTGCGCCAGCCCTAGGAGATACAATCTCCTAGGGGGCGGCGGCCAGGGGAGGAGTCCTTCCCCCCCAAGGCACCTAAGAGGTGCCTTCCCCTTCTGGGACTCTTCCTTTAGGGTTTCCCCAGGCGCATGGGCCTCTTGGGGCTGGTGACCTTGGCCCATGTAGGCCAAGGCGCACCCCCTACAGCCCATGTGGCCCCCGGGGCAGGTGGCCCCACCCGGTGGGCCCCCGGGACCCTTCCGGTGGTCCCGGTACAATACCGATGACCCCGAAACTTGTCCCGATGGCCGAAACAGGACTTCCTATATATAAATCTTTACCTCCGAACCATTCCGGAACTCCTCGTGACGTCCGGGATCTCATCCGGGACTCCGAACAACATTCGGTAACCACATACAAGCTTCCTTTATAACCCTAGCGTCATCGAACCTTAAGTATGTAGACCCTACGGGTTCAGGAGACATGCAGACATGACCGAGACGTTCTCCGGTCAATAACCAACAGCGGGATATGGATACCCATGTTGGCTCCCACATGTTCCACGATGATCTCATCGGATGAACCACGATGTCAAGGACTCAATCAATCCCGTATACAATTCCCTTTGTCTAGCGGTATTGTACTTGCCCGAGATTCGATCGTCGGTATCCCTATACCTTGTTCAATCTCGTTACCGGCAAGTCTCTTTACTCGTTCCGTAACACATCATCCCGTGATCAACTCCTTGGTCACATTGCGCATATGATGATGTCCTACCGAGTGGGCCCAGAGATACCTCTCCGTTTACATGGAGTGACAAATCCCAGTCTCGATTCGTGCCAACCCAACAGACACTTTCGGAGATACTTGTAATGTACCTTTATAGTCACCCAGTTACGTTGTGACGTTTGGCACACCCAAAGCACTCCTACGGTATCCGGGAGTTGCACAATCTCATGGTCTAAGGAAATGATACTTGACATTAGAAAAGCTTTAGCATACGAACTACATGATCTTTGTGCTAGGCTTAGGATTGGGTCTTTGTCCATCACATCATTCTCCTAATGACGTGATGCCGTTATCAATGACATCCAATGTCCATGGTCAGGAAACCGTAACCATCTATTGATCAACGAGCTAGTCAACTAGAGGCTTACTAGGGACATGGTGTTGTCTATGTATCCACACATGTATCTGAGTTTCCTATCAATACAATTATAGCATGGATAATAAACGATTATCATGAACAAGGAAATATATAATAATAACCAATTTATTATTGCCTCTAGGGAATATTTCCAACAGTCTCCCACTTGCACTAGAGTCAATAATCTAGTTCACATCGCCATGTGATTAACATTCACAGGTCACATCGCCATGTGACCAACATCCAAAGAGTTTACTAGAGTCAGTAATCTAGTTCACATCACTATGTGATTAGCACTCAATGAGTTCTGGGTTTGATCATGTTGCTTGTGAGAGAGGTTTTAGTCAACGGGTCTGAACCTTTCAGATCCGTGTGTGCTTTACAAATCTCTATGTCATCTCCTAGATGTAGCTACCACGTTCTATTTGGAGCTTATTCCAAATAACTGTTCTACTATACGAATCCAATTTACTACTCAGAATAATCTGGATTAGTGTCAAAGTTTGCATCGGCGTAACCCTTTACGACGAACTCTTTTACCACCTCCATAATCGAGAAAATTCCTTAGTCCACTAGTTACTAAGGATAACTTTGACCGCTGTCCTATGATCCATTCTTGGATCACTCTGGTACCCCTTGACTGACTCATGGCAAGGCACACTTCAGGTGCGGTACACAGCATAGCATACTGTAGAGCCTATGTCTTAAGCATAGGGGACGACCTTAGTCCTTTCTCTCTATTCTGCCGCGGTCGAGCTTTAAGTCTTAACTTCATACCTTACAACTCAGGCAAGGACTCCTTCTTTGACTGATCCATCTTGAACACCTTCAAGATCACGTCAAGGCATGTGCTCATTTGAAAGTACTATTAAGCGTTTTGATCTATCCTTATAGATCTTGATGCTCAATGCTCAAGTAGCTTAATCCAGGCTTTCCATTGAAAAACACTTTCCAAATAACCCTATATGCTTTCCAGAAATTCTACGTCATCTCCGATCAACAACATATATTCATCAGAAATTCTATAGTGCTCCCACTCACTTCTTTGGAAATACCAGTTTCTCATAAACTTTGTATACACCCAAAATCTTTGATCATCTCATCAAAGCATACATTCCAACTCCGAGATGCTTACTCCAGTCCTCAGAAGGATTGCTGGAGCTTTGCATACTTATTAGCATCTTTCAGGATTGACAAAACCTTCCGGTTGTATCACATACAACCTTTCCTCAAGAAAATCGTCGAGGAAACAATGTTTCGACATCCTATCTGCAAGATTTCATAAATAATGCAGTAATCGCTAATATAATTCCAACAGACTCTTAGCATCGCTACGAGTGAGAAAGTCTCACCGTAGTCAACTCCTTGAACTTGTCGGAAAACATCTTAACAACAAGTCGAGCTTTCTTAACGGTGATACTTACCATCATTGTCCGTCTTCCTTTTAAAATCCATATGTACCTAACAGCCTTACGACCATCAAGTAGTTCTTCCAAAGTCTACACTTTGTTTTCATATATGGATCCTCTCTCGGATTATATGGCCTCGAGCCATTTATCGGAATCCGGGCCCACCATCGCTTCTCCATAGCTCGTAGGTTCATTGTTGTCTAGCAACATGACTTCCAAGACAGGGTTACGTACCACTCTGAAGTAGTACGCATCCTTTTCATCCTACGATGTTTGGTAGTGGCTTGATCTGAAGTCTCATGATCAATATCATAAGCTTCCACTTCAATTGGTGTAGGTGCCACAGGAACAACTCTTTGTGCCCTGCTATACACTAGTTGAAGTAACGGTTCAATAACCTCATCAAGTCTCCACCATCCTCCCACTCAATTCTTTCGAGAGAAACTTTTCCTCGAGAAAGGACCTGATTCTAGAAACAATCCCTTATTGCTTTTGAATCTGAGACAGGAGGTATACCCAACTGTTTCGGGTGTCCTATGAAGATGCATTTATCCGCTTTAGGTTCGAGCTTATCAGCCTGAAACTTTTTCACATAAGCGTCGCAGTCCCAAACTTTTAAGAAATGACAGCTTAGGTTTCTCTAAACCATAGTTCATACGGTGTCATCTCATCGGAATTACGTGGTGCCCTATTTAAAGTGAATGTGGTTGTCTCTAATGCCTAACCCATAAACTATTGTGGTAATTTGATAAGAGACATCATGGTATGCATCATATCCAATAGGGTGCAGTTATGATGTTCGGACACACCATCACACTATGGTGTTCCAGGCTGTATCAGTTGTGAAACAATTTCCACAATGTCTTAATTCTGTGCCAAACTCGTAATTCAGATATTCATCTCTATGATCATATCATAGATATTTTATCCTCTTGTCACGACGATCTTTCAACTTCACCTGAAATTACTTGAACCTTTCAATAATTCAGACTCGTGATTCATCAAGTAAATATACTCAACATCTACTCAAATCATCTGTGAAGTAAGAACATAACGATATCCACTACATGCCTCAGCACTCATTGGACTGCACACATAAAAAATGTATTACTTCCAACAAGTTGCTTTCTTGTTCCATTTTACTGAAAACGAGGCTTTCAGTCATCTTGCCCATGTGGTATGATTTGCAT
The DNA here is from genome assembly GCF_056163025.1 of Triticum urartu. Lineage (NCBI taxonomy): Eukaryota > Viridiplantae > Streptophyta > Magnoliopsida > Poales > Poaceae > Triticum > Triticum urartu. Next base: position 643,742,299 of record NC_141877.1, on the reverse strand, counting down.
GTCTCAAGTGATTCAAAATCAAGCGAGTACAAAACGGTCCATTTGCATGGAGTTTCTTCATGCATATATACCAATAGACATGGTTCGCATGTCCCAAACTTTTCAAAAATGAGTGAGCCCAAAGATCCATCAACATGGAGCTTCTTCATGCGTTTTATACCGATATGACTTACGTGGCAGTGCCACAAGTAGGTGGTACTATCATTACTATCTTTTGGCATGAACATGTGTATCACTACGATCGAGATTCAATAAACCATTCATTTTAGGTGTAAGACCATTGAAGGTATTATTCAAATAAACAGAGTAACCATTATTCTCCTTAAATGAATAACCGTATTGCGATAGACATAATCCAATCATGTCTATGCTCAACACAAACACCAATCTCGATGGTAGAGGGAGCGTGCGATGCTTGATCATATCAACATTGAGAACACTTCCAACACATATCGTCAGCTCACCTTTAGCTAGTCTCCGTTTATTCCGTAGCTTTTATTTCGAGTTACTAACACTTAGCAACCGAACCGGTATCTAATACCCTGGTGCTACTAGGAGTACTAGTAAAGTACACATTAACATAATGTATATCCAATATACTTCTATCGACCTTGCCAGCCTTCTAATCTACCAAGTATCTAGGGTAATTCTGCTCTAGTGGCTGTTCCCTTTATTACAGAAGCACTTAGTCTCGGGTTTGGGTTCAACCTTGGGTTTCTTCACTAGAGCAGCAGCTGAATTGCCGTTTTATGAAGTATCCCTTCGTGCCCTTGCCCTTCTTGAAACTAGTGGTTTCACCAACCATCAACAATTGATGCTCCTTCTTGATTTCTACTTTTGTGGTGTCAAACATCACGAACATCTCAAGGATCATCATACATGTCCCCGATATATTATAGTTCATCACGAAGCTCTAGCAGCTTGGTGGTAATGACTTCGGAGAAACATCACTATCTTATCTGGAAGACCAACTCCCACTTGATTCAAATGATTGTTGTACTCAGACAATCCGAGCACAAGCTCAACAATTGAGCTTTTCTCCTTAGTTTGCAGGTTAAGAAAATCGTCGGAGGTCTTATACCTCTTGACGTGGGCACGAGCCTGAAATTCCAATTTCAGCCCTCAAAACATCTCATATGTTTTGTGACGTTTCAAAAACGTCTTTGGTGCCTCAACTCTAAGCCGTTTAACTGAATTATCATGTAGTTATCAAAACGTGTATGTCAGATGTTCGCAACATCCACAGACAACGTTCGAGGTTTAGCACACTGAGCGGTGCATTAAGGACATAAGCCTTCTAAGAAGCAATGAGGACAATCCTCAGTTTACGGACCTAGTCCGCATAATTGCTACTATCAACTTTCAACTAATTTTTCTCTAGGAACATATCTAAACAGTAGAACTGAAACGCGAGCTACGACATAATTTGCAAAATCCTTTTTGACTATGTTCAGGATAATTAAGTTCATCTTATGAACTCCCACTCAGATAGACATCCCTCTAGTCATCTAAGTGATTACATGATCCGAGTCAACTAGGCCGTGTCCGATCAACACGTGAGACGGACTAGTCAACGTCGATGAACATCTTCATGTTGATCGTATCTTCTATACGACTCATGCTCGACCTTTCGGTCTTCTGTGTTCCGAGGCCATGTCTGTACATGCTAGGCTCGTCAAGTTAACCCTAAGTGTTTTTGCATGTGTAAAACTGTCTTACACCCGTTGTATGTGAACGTAAGGATCTATCACACCCGATCAACACGTGGTGCTTTGAAACGACGAACTGTAGCAACGGTGCACAGTTAGGGGAGAACACTTCTTGAAATTGTTGTAAGGGATCATCTTATTTACTACCGTCGTTCTAAGCAAATAAGATGTATAAACATGATAAACATCACATGCAATCAAATAGTGACATGATATGGCCAATATCATATTGCTCCTTTTGATCTCCATCTTCGGGGCTCCATGATCATCATCGTCACCGGCATGACACCATGATCTCCATCATCATGATCTCCATCATCGTGTCTTCATGAAGTTGTCACGTCATCTATTACTTCTACTACTACAGCTAACGGTTAGCAATAAAGTAAAGTAATTACATGACGTTTATGTTGACACGCAGGTCATAAATAAATAAAGACAACTCCTATGGCTCCTGCCGGTTGTCATACTCATCGACATGCAAGTCGTGATTCCTATTACAAGAACATGATCAATCTCATACATCACATATATCATTCATCACATCCTTTGGCCATATCACATCACATAGCATACCCTGCAAAAACAAGTTAGACGTCCTCTAATTGTTGTTTGCATGTTTTACGTGGCTGCTATGGGTTTCTAGCAAGAACGTTTCTTACCTACGCAAAGACCACAACGTGATATGCCAATTGCTATTTACCCTTCATAAGGACCCTTTTCATCGAATCCGATCCGACTAAAGTAGGAGAGACAGACACCCGCTAGCCACCTTATGCAACTAGTGCATGTCAGTCGGTGGAACCTGTCTCACGTAAGAGTACGTGTAAGGTCGGTCCGGGCCGCTTCATCCCACGATGCCGCCGAATCAAGATAAGACTAGTAACGACAAGCATATTGAACAAAATCAACGCCCACAACTACTTTGTGTTCTACTCGTGCATAGTAACTACGCATAGACCTAGCTCATGATGCCACTGTTGGGGAACGTAGCAGAAATTCAAAATTTCCTACGTGTCACCAAGATCTATCTATGGAGAGACTAGCAACGAGGGGAAGGAGAGTGCATCTACATACCCTTGTAGATCGCTAAGCGGAAGCGTTCAAGTGAACGGGGTTGATGGAGTCGTACTCGTCGTGATTCAAATCACCGATGACCAAGTGCCGAACGCACGGCACCTCCGCGTTCAACACACGTACAGCCCGGTGACGTCTCCCACGCCTTGATCCAGCAAGGAGAGAGGGAGAGGTTGAGGAAGACTCCATCCAACAGCAGCACAACGGCATGGTGGTGGTGGAGGAGCGTGGCAATCCTGCAGGGCTTCGCCAAGCACCACGGGAGAGGAGAAGGACTTGGGAGAGAGGGAGGGCTGCACCAAAGGCAAAGGTGTGTCTCAAGAGGCCCTCCTACCCTCACTATATATAGGGATCCCAAAGGGGGGGTGCGCCAGCCCTAGGAGATCCAATCTCCTAGGGGGCGGCGGCCAGGGGAGGAGTCCTCCCCCCCCCCCCAAGGCACCTAAGAGGTGCCTTCCCCTTCTGGGACTCTTCCTTTAGGGTTTCCCCAGGCGCATGGGCCTCTTGGGGCTGGTGCCCTTGGCCCATGTAGGCCAAGGCGCACCCCCTACAGCCCATGTGGCCCCCGCGGCAGGTGGCCCCACCCGGTGGGCCCCCGGGACCCTTCCGGTGGTCCCGGTACAATACCGATGACCCCGAAACTTGTCCCGATGGCCGAAACAGGACTTCCTATAGATAAATCTTTACCTCCGGACCATTCCGGAACTCCTCGTGACGTCCGGGATCTCATCCGGGACTCCAAACAACATTCGGTAACCACATACAAGCTTCCTTTATAACCCTAGCGTCATCGAACCTTAAGTGTGTAGACCCTACGGGTTCGGGAGACATGCAGACATGACCGAGACGTTCTCCGGTCAATAACCAACAGCGGGATCTGGATACCCATGTTGGCTCCCACATGTTCCACGATGATCTCATCGGATGAACCACGATGTCAAGGACTCAATCAATCCCGTATACAATTCCCTTTGTCTAGCGGTATTGTACTTGCCCGAGATTCGATCGTCGGTATCCCTATACCTTGTTCAATCTCGTTACCGGCAAGTATCTTTACTCGTTCCGTAACACATCATCCCGTGATCAACTCCTTGGTCACATTGCGCATATGATGATGTCCTACCGAGTGGGCCCAGAGATACCTCTCCGTTTACACGGAGTGACAAATCCCAGTCTCGATTCGTGCCAACCCAACAGACACTTTCGGAGATACCTGTAATGTACCTTTATAGCCACCCAGTTACGTTGTGACGTTTGGCACACCCAAAGCACTCCTACGGTATCCGGGAGTTGCACAATCTCATGGTCTAAGGAAATGATACTTGACATTAGAAAAGCTTTAGCATACAAACTACACGATCTTTGTGCTAGGCTTAGGATTGGGTCTTTGTCCATCACATCATTCTCCTAATGACGTGATCCCGTTATCAATGACATCCAATGTCCATGGTCAAGAAACCGTAACCATCTATTGATCAACGAGCTAGTCAACTAGAGGCTTACTAGGGACATGGTGTTGTCTATGTATCCACACATGTATCTGAGTTTCCTATCAATACAATTATAGCATGGATAATAAACGATTATCATGAACAAGGAAATATATAATAATAACCAATTTATTATTGTTTCTAGGGCATATTTCCAACAGACGGTGCTTCGAAGATGGAGATCACAGGCACAAGATGATGATGGCCATATCATATCACTTATATTGATTGCATGTGATGTTTATCCTTTATGCATCTTATCTTGCTTTGATTGACGGTAGCATTATAAGATGATCTCTCACTAAAATTATCAAGAAGTGTTCTCCCTGAGTATGCACCGTTGCGAAAGTTCTTCGTGCTGAGACACCACGTGATGATCGGGTGTGATAGGCTCTACGTTCAAATACAACGGGTGCAAAACAGTTGCACACGCGGAATACTCAGGTTATACTTGACGAGCCAAGCATATACAGATATGGCCTCGGAACACGGAGACCGAAAGGTCGAGCGTGAATCATATAGTAGATATGATCAACATAGTGATGTTCACCAAAGAAACTACTCCATCTCACGTGATGATCGGACATGGTTTAGTTGATTTGGATCACGTGATCACTTAGACGATTAGAGGGATGTCTATCTAAGTGGGAGTTCTTAAGTAATTTGATTAATTGAACTTAAATTTATCATGAACTTAGTACCTGATAGTATCTTGCTTATGTATGTTTGATTGTAGATAGATGGCCCGTGCTGTTGTTCCGTTGAATTTTAATGCGTTCCTTGAGAAAGCAAAGTTGAAAGATGATGGTAGCAATTACACGGACTGGGTCCGTAACTTGAGGATTATCCTCATTGCTGCATAGAAGAATTACGTCCTGGAAGCACCGCTGGGTGCCAGGCCTGCTGCTGGAGCAACACCGAATGTTATGAACGTCTGGCAGAGCAAAGCTGATGACTACTCGATAGTTCAGTGTGCCATGCTTTACGGCTTAGAATCGGGACTTCAACGACGTTTTGAACGTCATGGAGCATATGAGATGTTCCAGGAGTTGAAGTTAATATTTCAAGAAAATGACCGGATTGAGAGATATGAAGTCTCCAATAAGTTCTATAGCTGCAAGATGGAGGAGAACAGTTCTGTCAGTGAGCATATACTCAAAATGTCTAGGTATAATAATCACTTGATTCAGATGGGAGTTAATCTTCCAGATGATTGCGTCATTGACAGAATTCTCCAATCACTGCCACCAAGCTACAAGAGCTTCGTGATAAACTATAATATGCAAGGGATGAATAAGACTATTCCCGAGCTCTTCGCAATGCTGAAAGCTGCGGAGGTAGAAATCAAAAAGGAGCATCAAGTGTTGATGGTCAACAAGACCACTAGTTTCAAGAAAAAGGGCAAAGGGAAGAAGAAGGGGAACTTCAAGAAGAACGGCAAGCAAGTTGCTGCTCAAGAGAAGAAACCCAAGTCTGGACCTAAGCCTGAAACTGAGTGCTTCTACTGCAAGCAGACTAGTCACTGGAAGCGGAACTGCCTCAAGTATTTTGTGGATAAGAAGGATGGCAAGGTGAACAAAGGTATATGTGATATACATGTTATTGATGTGTACCTTACTAATGCTCGCAGTAGCACCTGGGTATTTGATACTGGTTCTGTTGCTAATATTTGCAACTCAAAACAGGGACTACGGATTAAGCGAAGATTGGCTAAGGACGAGGTGACGATGCGTGTGGGAAACGGTTCCAAAGTCGATGTGATCGCGGTTGGCACGCTACCTCTACATCTACCTTCGGGATTAGTATTAGACCTAAATAATTGTTATTTGGTGCCAGCGTTGAGCATGAACATTATATCTGGATCTTGTTTAATGCGAGACGGTTATTCATTTAAATCAGAGAATAATGGTTGTTCTATTTATATGAGTAATATCTTTTATGGTCATACACCCTTGAAGAGTGGTCTATTCTTATAGAATCTCGATAGTAGTGATACACATATTCATAATATTGAAGCCAAAAGATGCAGAGTTGATAATGATGGTGCAACTTATTTGTGGCACTGCCGTTTAGGTCATATGGGTGTAAAGCGCATGAAGAAACTCCATACTGATGGACTTTTGGAACCACTTGATTATGAATCACTTGGTACTTGCGAATCGTGCCTCATGGGCAAGATGACTAAAACACCGTTCTCCGGTACTATGGAGAGAGCAACAGATTTGTTGGAAATCATACATACAGATGTATGTGGTCCGATGAATATTGAGGCTCGTGGCGGATATCGTTATTTTCTCACCTTCACAGATGACTTAAGCAGATATGGGTATATCTACTTAATGAAACATAAGTCTGAAACATTTGAAAAGTTCAAAGAATTTCAGAGTGAAGTTGAAAATCATCGTAACAAGAAAATAAAGTTTCTACGATCTGATCGTGGAGGAGAATATTTGAGTTACGAGTTTGGTGTACATTTGAAGCAATGCGGAATAGTTTCGCAACTCATGCCACCCGGAACACCACAGCGTAATTAATGGTGTGTCCGAACGTCGTAATCGTACTTTACTAGATATGGTGCGATCTATGCTGTCTCTTACTGATTTACCGCTATCGTTTTGGGGTTATGCTTTAGAGACAACCGCATTCACATTAAATAGGGCACCATCGAAATCCGTTGAGACGACACCTTATGAACTATGGTTTGGCAAGAAACCAAAGTTGTCGTTTCTGAAAGTTTGGGGCTGCGATGCTTATGTGAAAAAGCTTCAACCTGATAAGCTCGAACCCAAATCGGAGAAATGTGTCTTCATAGGATATCCAAAGGAAACTATTAGATACACCTTCTATCACAGATCCGAAGACAAGATTTTTGTTGCTAAATTCGGAAACTTTCTGGAGAAGGAGTTTCTCTCGAAAGATGTGAGTGGGAGGAAAGTAGAACTTGATGAGGTAACTGTACCTGCTCCCTTATTGGAAAGTAGTACATCACAGAAAATTGTTTCTGCGACACCTACATCAATTAGTGAGGAAGCTAATGATAATGATCATGAAACTTCAGGACAAGATACTACTGAACCTCATAGATCAACCAGAGTGAGAACCACGCCAGAGTGGTACGGTAATCCTGTTCTGGAAATCATGCTGCTAGATCATGACGAACCTACGAACTATGAAGAAGCGATGGTGAGCCCAGATTCCGCAAAATGGCTTGAAGCCATGAAATCTGAGATGGGATCCATGTATGAGAACAAAGTATGGACTTTGGTTGACTTGCCCGATGATCGGCAAGCAATTGAGAATAAATGGATTTTCAAGAAGAAGACTGACGCTGATGGTAATATTACTGTCTACAAAGCTCGACTTGTCGCAAAAGGTTTTAGACAAGTACAAGGGTTTGACTACGATGAGACCTTCTCACCCGTAGCGATGCTCAAGTCTGTCCGAATCATGTTAGCAATTGCCGCATTTTATGATTATGAAATTTGGCAGATGGATGTAAAAATTGCATTCCTGAATGGATTTCTGGAAGAAGAGTTGTATATGATGCAACCGGAAGGTTTTGTCGATCCAAAGGGAGCTAACAAAGTGTGCAAGCTCCAGCGATCCATTTATGGACTGGTGCAAGCCTCTCGGAGTTGGAATAAACGCTTTGATAGTATGATCAAAGCATTTGGTTTTATACAGACTTTTGGAGAAGCCTGTATTTACAAGAAAGTGAGTGGGAGCTCTGTAGCATTTCTGATATTATATGTAGATGACATATTACTGATTGGAAATGATATAGAATTTCTGGATAGCATAAAGGGATACTTGAATAATAGTTTTTCAATGAAAGACCTCGGTGAAGCTGCTTACATATTAGGCATAAAGATCGATAGAGATAGATCAAGACACTTAATTGGACTTTCACAAAGCACATACCTTGACAAGATTTTGAAGAAGTTCAAAATGGATCAAGCAAAGAAAGGGTTCTTGCCTGTGTTACAAGGTGTGTAGTTGAGTCAGACTCAATGCCCGACCACTGCAGAAGATAGAGAGAAAATGAAAGATGTTCCCTGTGCTTCAGCCATAGGCTCTATCATGTATGCAATGTTGTGTACCAGACCTAATGTGTGCCTTGCTATAAGTTTAGCAGGGAGGTACCAAAGTAATCCAGGAGTGGATCACTGGACAGCGGTCAAGAACATCCTGAAGTACCTGAAAAGGACTAAGGATATGTTCCTCGTATATGGAGGTGACAAAGAGCTCATTGTAAACGGTTACATTGATGCAAGCTTTGACACTGATCCGGACGATTCTAAATCACAAAGAGCTGTCAGTTGGTGCAGTTCAAAACAAAGCGTCGTGGCGGGATCTACATGTGAAGCAGAGTACATAGCTGCTTCGGAAGCAGCAAATGAAGGAGTCTGGATGAAGGAGTTCATATCCAATCTAGGTGTCATACCTAGTGCATCGGGTCCAATGAAAATCTTTTGTGACAATACTGGTGCAATTGCCTTGGCAAAGGAATCCAGATTTCACAAAAGAACCAAGCACATCAAGAGACGCTTCAATTCCATCCGGGATCTAGTCCAGGTGGGAGACATAGAGATTTGCAAGATACATACGGAGCTGAATGTAGCAGACCCGTTGACTAAGCCTCTTCCACGAGCAAAACATGATCAACACCAAAGCTCCATGGGTGTTAGAATCATTACTGTGTAATCTAGATTATTGACTCTAGTGCAAGTAGGAGACTGAAGGAAATATGCCCTAGAGGCAATAATAAAGTTATTATTTATTTCCTTATATCATGATAAAAGTTTATTATTCATGCTAGAATTGTATTAACCGGAAACATAATACATGTGTGAATACATAGACAAACAGAGTGTCACTAGTATGCCTCTACTTGACTAGCTCGTTAGTCAAAGATGGTTATGTTTCCTAACCATTGACAAAGAGTTGTTATTTGATTAACGGGATCACATCATTAGTTGAATGATCTGATTGACATGACCCATTCCATTAGCTTAGCACCCAATCGTTTAGTATGTTGCTATTGCTTTCTTCATGACTTATACATGTTCCTATGACTATGAGATTATGTAACTCCCGTGTGCCGGAGGAACACTTTGTGTGCTACCAAACGTCACAACGTAACTGGGTGATTATAAAGGTACTCTACAGGTGTCTCCAAAGGTACATGTTGGGTTGACGTATTTCGAGATTAGGATTTGTCACTCCGATCGTCGGAGAGGTATCTTTGGGCCCTCTCGGTAATGCACATCACTTAAGCCTTGCAAGCAATGCAACTAAAGAGTTAGTTACGAGATGATGTATTACGGAACGAGTAAAGAGACTTGCCGGTAACGAGATTGAACTAGGTATTGGATACCGACGATCGAATCTCGGGCAAGTAACATACCGATGACAAAGGGAACAACGTATGTTGTTATGCGGTCTGACCGATAAAGATCTTCGTAGAATATGTAGGAGCCAATATGGGCATCCAGGTACCGCTATTGGTTATTGACCGGGGACATGTCTCGGTCATGTCTACATTGTTCTCGAACCCGTAGGGTCCGCACGCTTAAGGTTTCGATGATAGTTATATTATGAGTTTATACGTTTTGATGTACCGAAGGTTGTTCGGAGTCCCGGATGTGATCACGGACATGACGAGGAGTCTCGAAATGGTCGAGACATAAAGATTGATATATTGGACGGCTCTATTCGGACGCCGGAAGTGTTCCGGATGATTTCGGAGAAAACCGGAGAGCCGGAGGGTTACCGGAATCCCCCCGGGAGAAGTAATGGGCCATATGGGCCTTAGTGGAGAGAGAGAGGGGCAGCCAAAGGTGGGCCGCGCCTCTTCCCCCCTGGTCCGAATTGGACTAGGAGAGGGGGGGCGGCGCCCCCTTTCCTTCTCCTTCCCCACTTCTTTCCCCCTCCTAGTAGGAGTCCTACTCCTACTAGGAGGAGGACTCCTCCTTGGCGCGCCATAGGGGCCGGCCGGCCTCCTCCTCTCTTGAACCTTTATATACGGAGGCAGGGGCACCCCAGAGACACACAAGTTGATCCTCGTGATCATATTCTTAGCCGTGTGCGGCGCCCCCTGCCACCATAGTCCTCGATAATATTGTAGCGGTGCTTAGGCGAAGCCCTGCGACAGTAGTACATCAAGATCGTCACCACGCCGTCGTGCTGACGGAACTCTTCCCTGACACTTTGCTGGATCGGAGTCCGGGGATCGTCATCGAGCTGAACGTGTGCTAGAACTCGGAGGTGCCGTAGTTTCGGTGCTTGATCGGTTGGGCCGTGAAGACGTACGACTACATCAACCGCGTTATGCTAACGCTTCCGCTGTCGATCTACAAGGGTACGTAGATCACACTCTCCCCTCTCGTTGCTATGCATCACCATGATCTTGCGTGTGCGTAGGAATTTTTTTGAAATTACTACGTTCCCCAACACTTCCTTTGTCTCCAGTGTGTTCGCTAACATCAACTCATTTGATAGCACCATGGCATCTTTCTTGTCCCGCAAGCTCGATGCTTCGTGTTCCCTCTTGATCTTCTCCTTTGTCTTCTTGTCACCATCGGGTTTGTTCAAGTTTCTTGGGCTATCATCATCTTCATCTTCATCCGTGTTCGTAAGTGAACCTCTCTTCGATGGAGATTCTCTATCAATCAACTTCCACTTGTCACACCCTTTGAGCAAGTCCCAACAATGCTCTAGTTTAATTGTTTTGCCTTCGGAAGCTTTCATGTCTTTGTATCTTTGTATCTTTGTTGGGCAATTTTCTCCTACACAATTAAAACAATGTCAAATGATGCAATTACTTCAAATGGTATAAATGATTTGCACAACATGGGACGTGAAAATGAACTCACACAGTCGGATTTCACGGTTCTACTTGGAGGTGCATTGCGAACTTGTTCCAAGCAAGCAGCCCCACGGCTACAAATCGGCTTGATCACATCCCAACGACCTTGGAGTGACCGAAAGGTGCGTGGAGTCCTATTGGGATGCTTCCCCATCTTGCGGAAGTATTGATCTTTGATTCTTTGCCAATACCTCTTGGCGGTTTGAGATGTACCGGTGCAAGCATCAAGAGACACCGCACTCCAAGGCTTGATCAAGATTTGGTCTTCCAACATCGTATAGTCCTTCGATCTCGCACTTTTTTTGCTTGCGCTTGCTCATACACCCCCTGATCTACCCCCCCACTTCATCTTCACCACCGTGATCATCCACGCCACCCTCCATTTCATTGTAATCGAAATCAGCAAACGGGGCTTGATCGATGTCGACGGTGTTGGTGTCCAACAAGTTGACGAACTCGGCAGTGGCATTGTTCGAACCACCGCTACAATGAGTGACATCAAGTCACGAGCTACCACAATGGAGAAAAGTGAAGCAAGTAGAAGGGATCGAAGATGCATACCTTTCGGCAATTTCATCGAACACCTCGCCTGCGGTGGAAGCAACGTCGTTGAACGCCATCTTCTGGGAACCTTTTGCCGGGGCAGAGGGAGTGGATGAAGGCGCCGACCTTTTCATAGGAACCTTCTTGCACTTCACGCCTGAAACCTTGCCCACCTTCTCCGGCGGCGGCCGGGCAGATCGCGCAGCGGCGGCGGCGCCCGACGCGCGTGCCTTCCCGGCTGGGCCAGCCAGATTTCCACCCTGCATGACCACGTTGCCCAGCCGCTTGCGGGCAGGCGCGGTGGTGCCTTGAGCGATGGCGGGGGCGACATGACCGGCAACGAGATCTACCGGAGGGGATTGTGCGTGCGCGACCTCCACTATGACGGGGGAAGGCTGGGAGGCTTCCATGGCGGCGAAGAATGGCCGGGGAAGATGAACCGGAGTGGGCGGTGGCGGGGCAATGGCGGTTGATGAGGGGGGGGGGAGCAGGAACGGCCGCGCAGAAATTTCCCTCGTGCCAAATCTCGTTGCGGATAGGGGGGCATGCTCGGGTCGGCCTCCCACCCCGTGAATCTAAAGGTTGAGGGCGAACTTTTGCCGCGTCCCGCAAATTTTTTTACGGGTCGGACGCGTTTGCGGTGTCTGATCCGGCAACATTTTTCACGTGGACCCATATTTTGGCGATTATTTTGCGGATCGCGGCATTATACGAGGTCTGCTAGAGATGCTCTAAACATAGTCATGTGCACATGTTTCATCGCCTGGTCTTCTCACGCCTCTATGTGGCTTGTCATGGTCGGGTGGAGTGAGAGGGTCATTGATGACTCGGTTCGGGAATGCCCTGAGTTTTTCTTGTGCAGCACTTACACAGCCAAAGAAGCGCATGGTGCTCCGCTGCAGTCTATAGGAGCCTACTGTGTTGTGGTAGGCACGGTTTTGTGGAAGCCCCCGACACTTCGGGCCTATTTGGTTTGAAGCCTGGAGCAGAATTGCCTGGCCATAGACTTCCCTGGGATCTGCCTGGTCTTTGTTTGGTTGGTCTCCTGGACAATCTGAGTCTAGCCTGGCCTGCATGGCGGCAAAGAATGGCCGGGGATCTGAATCTAGCCTGGCCTTAAGCGCTACTTCCATGACCTGGCTGCTATAAAAAAAACTTACATGTCCAAGGGCTCATGTGCGTGCCTGCGGGACGTGGCTTAAGATGGTAATGGGGACGAAGCTCGTCGATGTTTGCATGCTCATCCCCGTCCCCGCGAGAAAACGCACGCCCGACCTCGTCCCCGAACCCGTGCACGTTGTCTGTTTTTGCCCATCCCCTAAATTTGTCTAGTTTTCTATACTTGTGGGGAACCCGTCCCCACACGCGGCCAACAAAAAGTACAACATTTCTCAATAAAATTGGAATATATTTCAGCAATAGCAGCAGCAAAAGGGATCACATTTCAGGAAGAAAACATAAGGTGAATAGCAGCATTTAAGTAGCAAACATGAGTATATTTCAGCAATAACAATAGCAAAAAGGAGCATATTTGAGCAACAAAACATGAGCATATTTCAACTCAAAACAATAGCATATTTCAGCAACAAACGTGAGTATATTTCACCAACAAATAGGAGCATATTTCAGCCATACATGGTTCAACGAGATGGCAATTCATGGTTCAACAAGTTTTGATAATCAATACATGGCTCACAAGCACAAATGACCTGAAATGGTCCAATTACACAAATACCAAAAAATAAATCATAATTCACAAACCACTTCAAACTAGGCATCATCGTGGACTGAAAAAATTTGGGGGGGGGGGGGAGGGGGGATAAGCTAGGTTTTGGCTGGCTCGTGTGTATTCCAGGGCCCATATGTCGGTAGCTTCATGGGTATGGCGGATTTCGGGTTCGGGTACTGCTAGAATGGGTTTGAACCAATGAAACAAGCCGCATTTTACAATTTACCTAGAAGGAGCTCCGTGGGGTTTTAAACACGCCCATTCCTGACCCCTAATAGGATAAAAATCCAAGGGTCACGGGGTTCGTGGCCCCATTGCCATCTTGAGACACGACCCATTTCGGTTTGTTGAAATAAAAAAACCAAGATTCGGTTTTTGAATATTTAAACATATAAAAAATCATAAATGCACTAAAAAAGTTCATGGATTTGACAGGTGGACTAACGAGCGTTGACCAGTTGACCGGTTGGTCGTTGACAACACAACGTTGATCATTGGCTTGAAAAAAAAGTTCATATCTTTAGGAAATATCGAATAATTTGAAAAAATCAACAAATTTCATGCAATTTGGTACAAGTTCATGAATTTTGAGAAAGGTTCACGAATTAAAAAAAGTTCTAGAATTTGAAAAGTTTGTAATTTATTTTTTTACGTAAAATGAAAAAAAGTTCATGAATTTCAAACAAGATTAAGAAGAATTCAAAACAGTTCATGAAATTTGGAAAGGGTTCATGAATTTGAGAAAAGTTCACAAATTTAATTTTCTTTCAAGATTATAAAAGGTTCACAAATTTGTGACAAGTTCACGAATTTGACACAAAGAAAAAAAAGGGGAAAATGAAAATGAAATATAGGAAATGAAAACAAAAAATTAAAAGAAAAGAAAAAGCAGGAAAAAACCACAAATCCCGTGCTGGTGAAATCCTAAAGAAAAATGAACCAGAGAAACCAATAAGACCTTCACGGGAAAGTTCCTAGAAAAACCGATGAAAAAAAGACTTACATGGGCTGGCCTATATTTGAACACAGTACAGACGCAAGCGCTCATACATATGTGAGCACACACACCCATATGAATGCGCACATACACCCTATTCCTATAAGCACTTTCAAGAGACTGACCCGATAGATCATTTTAAGATTTACAAAGTCGCCGTAGTCGCCTCGTCGTCGACGGGAACATCTCCTCCCACAAAAAACGCATCGCTGAAAATTCTAAAATAAATCGAAAAGCAACGCGAGCACCCGGACTTAAAACCCTCATGGGCTGGGATATTATTGTCTCTCTAACATCCAATCATAGGTTGGTTCGCTGGGCTGGCCTATTTTGATATACATGCCATGGAGTGGTGTGGCGCCAAGTAACAAGCTTGCGTGTGTACTATGGTAAAAAGAAGTAACAAGAATGCCAATCAGTGGCGTATAAGGCGCCAAATAGGATTTGAGGCCGCAGCGTTCGTTACATGTGACACAAATCACCTCTTCTATTCAGCGTCATACGCGCTGGATAAGATGCAAACGTGCACAGCCACCTTCCTTCAGCACGTGCTTTGGGCCGGCCCATGTGCTGGGCCGTCTGGGCCTGTTTTTCTCCTTTTTGTTTTTGAACTGAAAAAATGTTCAAAAATCCAAATTTCTACAAAATATATGGGATTCGAAAAGAAAAATCATTTTTTTTCAAAAGTAGGAAAAATATTCATGATTCAATAGCGAACATTTATAAAAAATATGAATCGTTTTGAATTCGGTTAACATTTTTTAAAGTTGATGAACACATTTTGAATTCAAGATTTTTTTTGAATTTGGATGAATATTTTTGGAATCAACTATTTATTTAAAATTCATGATTTTTTGAGTTTTGATGTTTGTTTTGTACTCAGTGAGGAAATTTTGAATTTGATGAACAAAAATGTTCATGGTTTTAAAATATGTCCAAAAAAGAAAAATAAAATAAAAAAGAAAAAGAAAAAGGAAAAAAGAAAGAAAAAGACAAGAAAAAAAACATAGGCAAAATCCCGGTCTGGGAAAGTCTCGGACCTTCCCAAAACCAGACTAGGGAGTTACCTGAAAATGTTTACTTGGGTTGGCCCAATATATCTGTGCGTAGTGAGCGTTGCGATTAGATGGGGTATGCGATTGCTCGCTACCCAGCAACCTGCATGGGGATAGGGACTGCTGGGAAACACATGCAAAACGCCTACGACACGTGAGAGCCTTCACCAAAACACACAAACCTTGAGGGCATAGATCGGACAATAAGGAAGTTACATGAGATTTAACTAATTCTCATCTACTCCCTTCGTTCTTAAATATTTGTCTTTGTAGAGATTTCAACAAGTGACTATATACGGAGCAAAATGAGTGAATCTACACTCTAAAATATTTTTATATACATCTGTATGTGATAGTCCATTGAAAATCTTTAAAAAGACAAATATTTAGAAACGAAGGGAGTAGATGTTTTAAATAGGTATCACATTACGTATCTACTATTAAAGGGGATTTGATTCTGTTGCCTCCCCTTCCACCTCGGATTTTCCTCCCCACGCACCCCTCCCTACTTGGTTTTCTGTTGATTTTTTCGTAGTCACAATCGATGCTGCACAATATTAAAACCAACATAAATAGAGTAATTTGGAATAATCTAAACCAGTTTGGTACATTTCCCAAAATCACGTCTTGCATTAATTCAATCGAGTCAAATCAAATTAAATCTTAAATCGAAACTTTTCTTGCATTACCATACCCATACTTACTGTTGGGGATATGACCCCGGGATATGACCCGCCCGTCCAGGGCTGAGTCACCAATGGCAGCTTACAGGGGGCCGGGCCAGGTGGGCCGTATTCTACTGAAGATCGTCACGAGGAGGATGAGCCGCCTTCCATTGGGCCGGCTCATCACGTGTTAGCTTAGGCCTGTTTGTAAACCGTTGTGTATATGTTTTCTTTACTTAGGGAACAAGTTGAGGACTCATTCCCGGATTGGACTCTCATGTACGACCCGGGCCTCTACCTGTATGTATAAAGGGGAGCCCCGGGTTAGAAGGGACAACTAACATCTCTCGAGCTTTAGGGTTGGCCTAGCGCACCTAAGTCTCGAGATCATAATCAATACACCCAAAATAGGACGTAGGCTTTTACCTCTCCGAGAGGGGCCGAATCTGTATAAACCCTTCGTGTCCACTTAACCCCTTCGATCTACCACTCGACGTGATGGCCTCGCGACGAAGTCCTATGAGGACATCTGCTGCGGAAATACCACGACACTTACCAAATAAAATCTTATCAAAATTTAGAGTATGATGGGTGTAAGGCATATTATATGTCAGATATAATTAGTGTTACCGTTGCAACATACCAACAATTAGCTAGTGGAGTAATTTACAACAGATCAATCTTGGACTGCCTATACAAGGAAGCTACCCTAGCATGATTAGGGGATCAGTTACATACGTCAACATGCATAGGGTAACCCAAATCCATCCAAGCTTATCCAATGTTTATCAATTTATTGATTGGGCACGCTATTAATTACTTAACCACATCCAGCAGTTGGGGCAGTATTAGGTAGTCGCCGGCAGATGAGTGTTGCGGTCACTTTGAAACTGAAAGCACCGTGTCCGTACAAAGGGTTTATCAGACTCTTGGTGCAACCCAACCACATATGCAAGCAGCGACGCACACGCTGATATAAATAGCTAGCATCTCATCGAGAGAACTCTCAAGGAAGAAGAAACAGCGCAGAGAAACACGCCATATTTGGTAATACCACATGGCGGACCTTGCCTCATGTAATAGAGGTATCGAGGTACGTACTACATCTCAAAGTACTAACCAAATGATTCCTTTAACCAGATGACGACCCTATGATTTGTGCTTAAACGATCTGGGCTTGCTGAATCTATTCTAGCTTAATATGCATACTTATTTCTTATATGTATAGTATAGGTGTTAAGCCAAGAGCGGCGTCACACGCCATGAGAGCCGCACCCCGTCCGCTTCTGCTCAGGAGGCCACTTCCTCGCCGCAGCAGCGGATCGACGCATCATCATCGTGCGCTTACCTTCTCCTCGGCACGCCGCCGGTGCGCGTCTCAGGGGTTGTCGTCCTTCTCCGGCCTGGAGGAGGAGGAGTTTGAGGTGCTGGACGCGGAGTCCGGCACGGTGCGGTGCGCTGCCAACTATGCGCCGCTGACGCCGCTCAGCTTCATCGAGCGCGCCGCGGCCGTGTACGGCGACCGCCCCGCGGTGGTGTACGGGGAGTCCTGGTCTTGCACGTGGAGCGAGGTCCGGGAGAGGTGCTTGCGCGTGGCCGCCGCGCTCGCCGCCCGGTTCGGAGTTGCCCGCGGTGATGTGGTGAGTACCAAACTGGCCGGGAACCAACAGTCTTCAGCAAATAGGGGCTGTAACTATTTCTAACACATCTACTAATACCCGTCTGATCAGACTTTGGGATTTGTGCAAGTGCATCTGAATGAAACGACCTTCATCTAACGTTTATCAACTGTTAACCCCAAAATTATGGGGTATTTCTAGGTCGACTGAGCCATAACCACTCACATGAGATTCATCAAAATCGTTAACCATACTATGCATGTGCAGGTTGCTGTTCTTAGCCCGAACGTGCCGGCGATGTACGAGCTACACTTTGCCGTGCCCATGGCAGGCGCGATCCTCTGCACCTTGAACACACGGCATGACGCGGCCATGGTGTCCGCGTTGCTGAAGCACTCTGCCGCCAAGGTGTTGTTTGCCTAGTCAGGCCTCCTTGAGGTTGGGAGAGCTGCTCTGAGTAACCTCGCCGGCGACCAGACTAGCGCCACGGCCCTTCCGGTCCTCATAACCATCTCACACGATGGAGGCTGCATCAACTCCGCCTACAACGACTACGAGAGTCTCATCACAGAAGCACCATTAGGGTTCGACATCCGTTGGCCCCTGAATGAGTTGGACCCCATCGCGTTGAATTACACGTCTGGCACAACTGCGAGGCCCAAGGGCGCGATCTACAGCCACCGGGGCGCGTACCTCAACACTATTGCAACGGCTCTCACGTACAACATCACTGTTACGCCGACTTACCTGTGGACCGTGCCGATGTTTCACGCCAATGGGTGGAACCTATCATGGGGCATCGCTATGCAGGGCGGTACCAACGTTTGCTTGCGCCACTTCACGGCAAAGGTCGTCTTTGATAAGATCTCACAACACAAGGTGACGCACATGGGCGGGGCACCCACAGTTCTCAACATGATCGTCAACGCACCAAGTGGTGACCGAAAGCCACTGCCAGTGATAGTACATATCATGACCGGCGGCGCCGCACGGCCGCCTAACATCTTGTCCGGGATGGAGGAGCTTGGATTCATAGTATACCAAATGTATGGTCTTACTGAGACTACCGGCCCGGCCACCATCAACACATGGATGCCGGAGTGGGACACGTTGCCGACCGAGGAGCGCTCACGGCTCACGTTGCCGACCGACTGGGGTGAGACACCTTGTGCGTTCGTCAAGTTAAAGACTAACGTCGATGCAACAGAAATAGAGATTATAAACTACTGTCGGGATAAGTTGCCACATTACATGGCACCAAAGGCGGTGGTCTTCGCTGACTTGCCCAAGACTTCGACAGGGAAGACTCAAAAGTTTATTCTCCGTCAGAAGGCTCGGGCTATGGGCAGCCTTGCGAAGACATAAAATTGCGCACGTGAGATCATTTGTCTTGGTCAAAATATGGTATTGTATCGTATGGGGTGACTATAGCTTAGAAACAGAAATATATGACAATGAGACAACTATTTGGTTGTTATATTTGTTTACCAATATTTAGTTGTTAACCTTCATTTTCACTGAATTTTGCAATGATGGTCGATTGTGTGCATCACGAGGCAGAGACCAGGTGCACGTTGTGTCATTATACAGAATTATATCCCAAATATTCATAATGACTGCCTATTTCTTAGTGACTAAGACATTTTTTGAGCAAAACATGGAGAGGGGGGGGGGGGGGGGGGCAGGAGGAGAAAGGCGATCCAGATATTATTTTTATTTTGTGAAATGGTATGCTCCTTTAGATAGTTGCACATTTTATAACTTAAAGTTTGTCCATCTCAATCATTGTCTTTTTTATTTTAAAAGCAGACCATCCCATTTCCATTAATTTGACATAATGGTAATACACATTTCAAAATAGAATAACTAAAAGAAGGGGAAAGGTAAAGAACAAGTTTACGCACTACCAAACAATCCATTGTGTGTGCCTATGATCGCTACACTCACCATCCGACGAAAAAACTATTGTCTTTGTAACACGCAATTCAACTGATTGAGAAATAAATCACTACACATGTTCCTATGACTTCCTAGAAACAGTGTGATCAAACTATCTATCTTCGACAACGAACACACACAAAGCTATTTTGATTAGAGTAGACTATGCATTGCATGATGGAGTCGACTCTAACACCTACACAATCACTTTGATGTCGACATGGGTACCATAGGCCGCGCCATCTCCCACCCGACGATGCCCAAGGTAGCGGTCGTGGCGAGGCCAAATGACCACTAGGACAAGATGCCATGCACTTTCGTCAAGTTGAAGATTGTCATCGGTAGCGGTCCGACAAACTAAAGCCGAACTAAACCGATTTTGGCGGTTATTGATTCGGTTTTTGAATTCATAACCTCTCTGGGCCTATGCAATAGCATGCATGATAGACTGTAAGATAGAACAACTAATTCATCATCCAACGATACATCATACGACCTGTTTCAATGGTGTGTTGGTACAGTTGTTGGCAAAGTAGCAACTTGTATAAATTTACAGCTAATAATCTAGTCATCTTAGTAGGGCCAGGGGAAATAGTATCTCGGCATCTTTGTTGCTGCTGTAAGTTGCAGATCATACAACCCATCATCTCTCACCTCAATTTTCTTTTGCAAGGAATCTCTCACCTTATTATTACCTTTCATGTAGGATTTTATATGACATGCCATTGATGTCTTACGGTGACATGCATTCTACTGGAGATAGGCCTATTGGCTTTGGCCTGTGGACAGTGGCGCCTAAAAAAGGAGGTAGCAGACTAGTAGCTCTCGACGGGTGAATTAGTGGATGTGAGCGTGTGTAATGTGAGATGATGGAAGATGCGACCGCACCGACAAAAGCTGCAACCAGGAAGATGGCAGAAGCTGCGGCCGCACCGAAAAAGGTGCAACCGAGGAAGATGGTGGAAGCTTCGGCCGGAGATAGTGCGTCTACGGGGAAAGCTACAATCAGCAACATAAAAAGCTCCAATATCCAGAAAAAAAAGCTATAAACAGCAATATCTTCAACTGGGGAGACAGACAGATTTGCTGCTATCATGAGGCAAATTTTCGTGTTTTGACCATTTTCTAAAAGTTATTCAAGATCTGACTCCAGTTCGTAAAAATTTCAGGATCTTTATTACCGCCAGGGACTATGGCGATAGGGTTGCATAACCTACCGCCAATATCTCTGATGGTAGGACTTACCGGCACCGTCACGTCCGTTTAATACAAACAAGACCCTACCGTCGTAGTCCTTGGCGGTAGGCAATGCAACCCTACTACCAAGGTATTTGACGGTATGGTCCTCTAGCCAGATTCCACACGCCTGTCAATCTGAATAATCTATAGTAGCCTAGTAACCTAGTAGTTGGTCATGCCACAAGAGAGAGCATATAAAAATCTACTCGCCTAAAACTTGCCGCTGCTGTGTGCTCATGCTCCCATGCATGCACAGAGCACTCAATGCATGCAGCACATCCATACATCAATCTCATGCATGAACAGATCGTTCAAGGCAGGCAGCTCATTCATTCACCCATCCCATACATGTGCCATCTATTTTATTTTTTTAGTATTTTATAAAGCAGCACACTTTATGGAGCAGGGCAACGCAACTTTAGCTGCCACGGGCTTTGACATTTTATTGGGCCCTACCGCCAATCACTCCGGCAATAGGATATAATGGGCTACCGCCAAAGACTCTGGCAGTAGGGTATTTTCCACGTTAGATGTCCGTTACGGCGTAGTCAAAGCCTATTGTCAGAGATTCTGGCGGTAGACAGTTAAAACCTTATCGTCAGAGACAATGACGGTAGGAAAAAAAGTCAGATCTTGAAATTTTTATGAACTGGGACCAGATCTCGAATAACTTTCAAAAAAGGATCAAAACACAAAATTTAGCCCTATCGTGAGTGTGTTGTGAGTTATGACGGCGACGGCGTGCTAGCAGAGGTCAGGGCGGCGGTGCTGCGAGCCCGCCTCGGAGACAGCTTGCGAGAGCACCCTAAGGAAGAGAAACATGGTGAGGAAAAGGGAGGATCTTGCGGCTGCGCGTCGTCCAATCCAACAATGCGGGTGCATGCGACCGATCAGGGGATGGCGCCAATGGACTGGCGCCTTTTTATGTAGTACGGCTGTGCTCCCGTGATCCGGCCACATCATCATGTCCCTCTGGCTCTCACTCACAGGAAGCCATGCCAGCGGTCACCCATGTGCTCCGTCGATTACTCCGCCACCACCGCACCTAGGGGTGGAAACGGATCGGATGCGGATCGGATAATACTCTTACCACTTTCATTTTTATATTTTTAAAACGAATACGAATCCGAATACGGATGTTCTCGGATACAGATGCGGCTCGGATATTATTCGAATATGTATACCTATCGGATATTTTCTTGATTCGGAACGGATATGAATTATATCAACATGTTGCTTAAGTAAATTAGTCGATAGCTATGTAACCTAAAATAATCAACTTGTGACATACAATAAGTCAATGATAAATAGGTTTATGAATAAATACTATTGTAATGCATAATAATTTATAAGTTTAATCATATAAAGAGTAAAATTTGATCACTTATTTGGCTTTTATGCTGGATAATTGGAATATTGGGCCTAGATTTTTAAAAATACCTCCCATAATCTTATTCGGATACGGATATATCCACTTCCATATCCATATTTGTGTCAAAATCTCCTACCATATTTTATTTTGTATTTGTTTAATAAATTCGGATACGGACAATTTCCATTTCCATTTTGGTTCAGATGTGGTTGTTTCGGATACAAATAGACATTTTCTCGAATACGAATATCGAATATTTCGGATTATCCGCTACCACTTTCCACCCCTAACCGCACCATCAGCGGCATCGGACGCCACTATTATTCTACTCCCAGGCCCAGCTCGAGTTATTATAATCCAACCCCAGATTTTGCCCGAGCGCGCGCGTCTACTTTATCATCCCCACCATGCAGCCCGTTCGCATCTCCTCCCACTGGCGTCGTGTCTCTGTCCTTCTTCTCCAGCCTGGTAGGGAGGGATCAGGAGGAGGAGGTGGAGGTGCTGGACATGGAGCGCGGCACTGTGCGGTGCGCGGCCAACTACGCGCCGCTGACGCCGCTCAGCTTCATCCAGCGCGCCGCGGCCGTCTATGGCGACCGCCCCGCCGTGGTGTACGCGGGGAGGCGGCCAACCACGTGGAGGGAGGCCCGGGACCGGTGCGTCCGCGTGGCCGCCGCGCTCGCCACCCGGTTCGGCGTCGCGCGCGGCGATGTGGTGAGTGCCTCTGCTCTTGCTTGCCGCTGCTTCCATCTCTTTGCTTGCTTTGTCAGTCGATGCCAGAGAGAAAGGTTGTTAGACTACATAAGAACTCTTCAGGGCTCATTTGGTTTGAAGGAAATCAAAACGTAGGAATTAAGAGTAGTATAAGAATTTGATAGGATGACATTTGCCATCCTATGGATTTGACTTGCCTCGGTCCTACATGTAAAATGAGCTTTGAATGGATGTGTAGTTTTCTCCAAAAACATATAAAATGAATAGTATTCCTATAAAATTTCTGTACGCATTTCCTATAAACCGAATGCACATATAAGAAAAATTCCTCCGGAATCCTTGTTTCTATGTTTTTCCTACAAAAATCCTTCAAACCAAATGAGGCCTCAAGGTTTTTTTAACAGCCAAGGTTGTTAGACTACGTGCCTAAGAAAGGTTAATTATTTCTCAGTACGAATTGCTTGTTTGCATGATAGAGCGCTGCTGTTTGCACTGGTGAGCAACAGCGGCATCGCTCACATCGTAGCGAAATCATGCAACGACAGTCGTGCAAATCGCGGCCTTTGATATCCTTGTCGGCTCAATACTAGCCCGTCCATCGTGTAGTCCATGGGCCCTATCTATTATGAACAGCGGACGAGCCACGAGAGCCGCGTGCTAATCGTGTCATCCATTTGCAGGTGGCTGTTCTCAGCCCGAACGTGCCGGCCATGTACGAGCTACACTTCGCCGTGCCCATGGCCGGCGCCGTCCTCTGCACGCTCAACACGCGGCACGATGCGGCCATGGTGTCCACCCTCCTGAAGCACTCCGATGCCAAGGTGTTCCTCGTCGAGTCAGGCCTTCTCGGCATCGGGAGAGACGCGCTACAGCGTCTTGCCGACTCCAGGTCCGGCGCCGCCAGCATTCCGGTCCTCGTAACCATCTCCGACGACACCGACTCCATCGACCCTGACGCCTGCGGAAATGAGTATGAGGCTCTCATCAAGAGTGCCCCTTCGCATTTCGACATCCGCTGGCCGGCGAACGAGCTGGACGCCATCACGCTCAACTACACGTCTGGCACGACGTCGCGGCCCAAGGGCGTGATCTACAACCACCGGGGCGTGTACCTCAACACCATCGCCACGGCCCTCGCTTACGACATCACTCCGATGCCGATGTACCTGTGGACGGTGCCCATGTTCCACGGCAATGGCTGGAGCATGACGTGGGCTGTCGCCATGCAGGGTGGCACCAACATCTGTCTCCGCCACTTCACGGCGAGGGTCATCTTCGACAACATCGCACGACATGGAGTGACACACATGGGTGGTGCACCTACGGTTCTCAACATGATCGTTAATTCGCCCGCGGTGGATCGAAGGCCATCGTCGGCCGAGACGGTGGTGCGTGTTATGACGGGCGGCGCGCCGCCGCCGCCCCGCGTCCTGGCTGGAATGGAGGAGCTTGGCTTCGTGGTATATCATATATACGGCCTCACCGAGACGCACGGTGCAGCCACTGTGTGCACGTGGATGCCGGAGTGGGACGCGCTGCCGGTGGAGGAGCGCGCACGGCTCAAGGCGCGGCAGGGGTTCCATCACATAGCGATGGAGGATGCCGATGTCAAGGACCCGACCACCATGGAGAATGTGCCGCACGACGGCAAGACGGTGGGCGAGGTGATGTTCCGTGGCAACACGGTCATGAGTGGGTACTACAAGGATGTTGATGCGACCAAAGAGTCCATGGCGGGAGGGTGGTTGCGCACAGGGGACCTTGCCATCCGGCACCCAGAAGGGTACATCCAAGTCAAAGATAGGGCCAAGGACATCATCATATCGGGCGGCGAGAACATCAGCTCGATAGAGGTGGAGTCCATAATCTTTGGCCACCCAGCGGTGCTCGAGGCAGCGGTCGTGGCGAGGCCCGACGACCATTGGGGGGAGACACCATGTGCCTTCGTCAAGCTGAAGGATGGCGCAAGTGCCACAGAAGCAGAGATCATAGGCTTCTGTCGGGAGAAGCTGCCACACTACATGGTGCCCAAGACAGTGGTGTTTGAGGATTTGCCCAAAGCTTCCACCGGGAAGACACAGAAGTTTGTTCTTCGGGAGAAGGCCGGAGCGATGGGAAGCCTCACGAAGGCCGGAAACAGCAAATTGTAGCATTTGTTGGTGTGGATGGAATATTGTTGTATTTTTCTTTCACATCTTGTTGTGTCCTCATGTAATATTAAGGCGGGAGCAACTAGTTAACGAGCACTCATTCGAAAGCCTCGCAACGATCAGCGCCATTTGGCGCGCTCTCAGCTATTCGCCACGTGTTGCGTTCTGGGCGGTTCCTTCGGATGTTGTGTCCACGTGAAAAAAAAGATCGTCAAAACCTATCAA
The DNA here is from genome assembly GCF_056163025.1 of Triticum urartu. Taxonomy (NCBI): domain Eukaryota; kingdom Viridiplantae; phylum Streptophyta; class Magnoliopsida; order Poales; family Poaceae; genus Triticum; species Triticum urartu. The sequence goes on along the minus strand of NC_141877.1, from coordinate 643,716,909 downwards.
CATAGGATCTAGTTTTGAAGATCTCGACGCGAGAAATCCGACGGTGAAAACGGTTTAAGATTTGAACGCACGGTTTGAGAGATAAAACGTTTTGAATAAACAGATTTACGAAAAAGGGAAAACTCCCAGGTTGCGACAAATGGAGCGCTGCATGTGCGCCACTTGTCGCAACCAGGGGAATTGAAGTGATCTTTGCAGGAAGTACTCCCCAATTAGTGATTGAGTCTGTCTAAATCTCAGTCGACTGAGACTTCGCTATGTCTCAGTCGAATGATGTCATCTTGTACATATCGTTCTGTTTGATCGTAGTTTCTGACCGCTGGTTTGTGATGTTTGCTTGTTGGGCTTGTTTGTTGGCTCGGTTGTCCTTTATCCGCTGTTTTGTTTTTCGTGATGGGCTTCACTAGTTTGGGCTGGCCTTTTATCTCTGTCAATTAACTGTTCATGCATCATTAATGTTTTTCAGGTTGTAGTGCATCGGTTGAGGTAAGATTAGCTGTTCGTGCAAGCTTGGGCGTGTTGATGTTGTGTTCTCTCTCTTTCTCTCTCTTTTTCTGTTCAAGTCTTTTTTCTCTCTAGTTCCTTAAAAATAGAAATGACAGGCATGCAAATTGCACGTGGTAGACGGACATGCTATTGACATGTGTATAACCACATTGGCACGACTTTTCTAAAAAAAAAAGAATGTTAAGTTGCACATGGACAGTGGACATGCAATTGTGCATGGCCGGAGTACATGCAACTGTGTACGGACCTCGCATGTGCTAATCGAGTGGCAACATTTTTTCTAAAAGAAGTCCAAAACACCACCATTTAGAAAAGAAAAATAACACAAATCAAAACGGAAAAATAAAAATAGAAAGGAAAACAAATGGTAGAGAAATGAATAAAGAAAAGTAAACCGGGCCGCCCAAGCACTCAGCTCCCCGCCCCGCCCGCCCTAATTATACCCCGGCTAATGTCGCTTGAAATTGCATGTGGACTACAAAATATGCGGTCGCACACGGGGCGACGTGCAACTGGGTGGCATGTTTGAAAAAAACACTATTTAGAATAGATAAAAAACCTACAAAAACAAAAATAAAATTAAAAGTAGAAAAATAGAAATAGTGATAGACATGTAGTTGTGGTCGGGTGCGACACTTGCAGTTGCGGGGATGTTGTCGGGCTTGCAACTGGCCCGCCCCCTCTACCGGCGCCCTCTCCGACAGAACAAAAAAGTCCAGTTGCGGTCTGGCTAGAAGACATGCAATTGCGGTCGGATGCGACACTTGCAGTCGCATGCCTAGTATTGAAACATGCAAGTGGCCCGCCCCCTCTCCCGCCGCCCTCTCCGACAAAACAAAGGTCCAGTTGCAACCATGTTGGGGGACATGCAGTTGCGGCCGGATGCGATGCTTGTAGTTGCAGGGCTATTGTCGGGCTTGCAACTGGCCCGCTCCTTCCGATGGAACAAAAAAGTCTAGTTGCGGTCGGGTTACAGGACATGCAGTTGCGATCGGGTGCGACACTTGCAGTTGCATTCCTAGTGTCGGGCATGCAACTAGCCTGCCTCCTCTCCCGCCGTCCCCTCTGACAAAACAAAGGTCCAATTGGAAACCATGTTCGGGGACATTTAGTTGCGGCCGGGTGCGGTGCTTGCAGTTGCAGGGATGTTGTCGAGCTTGCAACTGGCCCACTCCCTCCGACAGAACAAAAAAGACCAGTTGCGGTCGGGTGCTACACTTGCAGTTGCAGGGCTATTGTCGGGCTTGCAACTGACCCGCCCCCTCTGACAGAACAAAAAAGTCGAGTTGCGGTCGGGTTACAAGACATGCAGTTGCGGTCGGGTGTGACGTTTGCAGATGGATTCCTAGTGTCAGACATGCAACTGGCCCGCCCCCTCTCCCGGCGCCCCCTTCGACAAAACAAACTTCCAATTGCAACCATGTTTGGGGACATGCAGTTGCGATCGGGTCCGGTGCTTGCAGTTGCAGGGATGTTGTCGGGCTTGCAACTCGCCGGCCCCCCTCTACTGGCGCTCCCTCCGACAGAACAAAAAAGTACAGTTGTAGTCGGGCTAGAAGACATGCAGTTGCGATTGGGTGTGACACTTGCAGCTGCATTCCTAGTGTCGGACATGCAACCGGCCCGCCCCCACTCTCGCCGCCCCCTCTGACAAAACAAAGGTCCAGTTGCAACCATGTTAGGGGGCATGCAGTTGCGGTCGGGTGTGACACTTGCAGCTGTGGCGATGTTGTCGGGCTTGCAACTGGCCCGCCCCTTCTACCGGCTCCCCTTCCAACAGAACAAAAACTTCCAGTTGTGACCGGGCTAGAAGACATGGAGTTGCGGTCGGGTGCGACACTTGCACTTGCATTCCTAGTGTCGAACATGCAACTGTCCCCTACCGGTCTCTACTCGAACCACAAACAAAGTTAAAAAAACTCAAACCAAAAACAAAGTCTAGTTGGCCGGTGACAAATTTTTTTGAGAAGGAAAAAAGATAAGTTACACGCCAATGACACACATACAATTGTGTGTGGCCGATGTGCATGAAACCGTGTGTGGTCGATGGGCGTGTCGGCGATAATATTTTTGGAAAAAAAGTTGCATATAGACACTCACAATAAAACATGTAATTGCATGTGATTCGATGTACATGCAATTGTGTGCAATCGATATATGTGTAAACAAGTCACAATATTTTTTTAAATAATGATAGCAATAGAGAATGAAGAAAAAACAAAAAGAAAATGGGAACCAAACCAAAGCGAACAACCCTATTAATCGCTCCTGTCCCCAGGCAACCCGAGCACTAACAAAAAATTTCAGCCTAGAAGAAAGCCCAAAAATCAGACAAAGGAAAAACCGCACCACCCCTCACAAAGAAGAATAGAAGAGAAGGCAAGAAAAGGAAAAGGAAACAAGGCAATGGGCCGGGGGCACAACTAAAACAGGCCAATACAACACAAGGAAACAGTGATCCTGGATCTTAAACAGAAAACGATGGAAAGTCAAGTACATTGATTGAGACTTCCTTAAACATCCGTCGACTGATTTTTAGCCTAGCCACACAAAAAACACAATAGAGTTGCACTCACGCTGAATACATGCAGTTGCTGTCGGTGGCGACACTTGTAGCTGCATGCCTAGTGGTATATATGCAACAAACCTTCCCCCTGACAAAGCACCACTAAGTTGCAGTAGAATTGAAGGCATGCAATTGCCGTTGAGGACAACACTTGTAATTGTGTACTTAGTGGCAGACATGCAACCATTCCTCCCCCCCTCCCCAAACACGGAGTTGTAAATTGGGGCAACAATTATAGTTGCATGCATAGTGGCATGCATGCAACTGCCCCTTCCTCGACAAAAACACCACATAGTTGTAGTCGCGTTGAAGATATGCGATTGCCGTAGGGGAGATATTTGCAGTTGCATGGCCAGTGACATGCATGCAAGTGCCCCTCCCGATTAAACACCACAAAATTTTAGTCAGAATACGACACTTGCAGTTATGTGCCTAGTGGCACACAAACAATTTTCCACTTCCCTGACAAAACTCCACATAGTTGCAGTCGCATTGAGGGCATGTCGTTACGTCGGGGTGCAACACTTGCAGTTATGTGCCTAATGATAAACATGCAACTATCCCCTCACCCGACAAAGAACAATTGATTTACAGTCAGTGAAGCTAGGGAGATTGTCCAACTATATGACAATGTTGTCAATTTTCAAAAATAAAAACGTGTTGATCAGTTAAGAAAATAAAAAAGAATAAGGTTTGTGCAAAAAAAAGGTTTGAAAACAACAATAAAAAAGGAAAAAAAAAGAAAAGCAAGAGAAAAGGAGAAAATACAAAATGTAAAAAGAAATTCAAACATGACAAGGAACATAGATAAAATAATCATTTAAAATACTTAAAAGCAAATAAAATATTAAAAAAGATTCTCAACCGCTTCCCCACCCCCTCTTTGGAAGGTTTTTTTTCCGTTGAAAAATTAAGCCCAAAACTAGACAAAAAAGAAACCTCTCAAGCCCAGCCCATAGCGCATATTTGGCAAACACGAGAGAAAAGAAACAACAAAAGAAAAGGAAATTGACCCATCGCGCACCTAAGCAACCGATTTCAATATAAGACAGACATAGCTACATAGATCTTGAAGCAACAATGATCTAACGGCCAGGGAGTCGACTGAGTTTTAACAGTCCTGTATGAACCTAAACAGAGAAAAAATAAAATGAAAAATAAATAAATAATAAAAATAATGGTAGAAAAAATAGAAAAAGTTGAGACCTCTGAACTGCTACTAACTGAAGAACAAAAAGACACACACAAGTCACTTCACTCTACCTGTTCGTTCCCATCCTGTAGAGAAAAATCAAAAAGAAAAAAAGAAACGGACCTAAACCTTGTAGAACAACCGGCAAAATAAAGCCCAACACACAAAGAAAAAGGACCTCCGCCCAGCCCACCACCTGAAGCCACCCCCGATGAAAAAAATATAGACAAAAAAACAAGCCCATCCAGTTCGTTCCCTATGTGGGCTGATATACAGGAAACAACAAGGTTGCACAGATCCTAAAACAACACAAAGATCTAAGGGTCAACAAATCATTAAGACTTCACTAAAAATCAGTCGACTGATTTTTAGCAGAGCCCTTAGTGATTTCGTATTATGGCATCTTGGCAAAGAAATTTGTTCCTGAACCTTTCTGGCCGTTTGATATTTGGATTCTTTGTAAAGCCCGCACACATAATGTTTTTTGGACAAATTTAGAATGAAAAAAAGGGCATGCTACGCATCCGCCGGTTGATCTTTTTAAAAAATCGGCCGGTTTGAGCCGTTAGATCTGGCATCATCGAGCGGCTAACTGGCACCCTCGACCATTGCAACAAAGATATTGTTGCATAACCTCTTGCAGCATATGTCTTGTTGCAGAAACTTTTGCAACAGAGGTCATGTTGCAGAAATCTTTGCAAGTTTCTTTTTGCAATAAAGGTTATGTTGTGATTTTTTTCAACATAGATCATGTTGTGGAAATTTCTATACTCCCTCCTTCCATCTATATAGGACCTAATGCGTTTTTCGAGACTAATTTTGACCAAATGTTAGAGTAATAATATATGACATGCAACTTAAAGAAAGCACGCCGTCAATTTCGTATGTGAAAGGAGCTTTCAATGTACTATTAATCTTGTCAATAGTCAAGAGCGGTCTTGAAAAACGCATTAGGCCCTATATAGATGGAAGAAGGGAGTAGATTTTTTCGCAACAAATATCATGTTGTGAAAAAAAATTGTAACAAAAATCTTGTTGCCGGATATGTTGTTGCATCTTGGCTCGAGGAGGCGGCAACCATGGATGCCATTGCTCCTCTAGGACGGCGGCAACATGAAACGACGAGCGACGGAAGACGCGTGCCTCACGGATGCGGGCGGTGTAGTCCAGGTGCGGCCAGCACGCAGCACGCAGGTGGCCAGCTTCCAGCATCTACGCACTAGCACTGGTGCGTACTAGTAGGCTGTTGCACTGGCCACCGTCCATGGGTGCTTCTCGTTACATGTGTAGCAGCTTGCAAGCTAGATGTAGAAGACGGATGGAAAAAGGAAACGAGTGACTCTTGTTCATTAGCTATGGAGATAAAGTTAAAAGGATAAGCGGTAATGGCCTCACCTCATATGGGACGCGTGGCGCACATCCAAGACGGCGGACGGTGCGTTTGTAATCAGCAGGTGATGTGAATCTTTTCCCATCGAAAAAGGGAAAAATTATCGGAGCGCTTATACGTCAGGCAAAATATCATGTGTCGGTCACTTTCATTCAGGACCACTGAAACTTAATCCAACGATTGAAAACAGATCGCGCATCATTATCTTCCTCCTTCCTTCCTTCTTCCTCCTGCAGCCGCCGCTCCAACCCAGCCATAATCGTCTGCCTTGGCCCCCTGCGTCTGAAGGGCGCTGCCCTGCTTCACCCCACCCTCCGATCCCCTCAACCTCCCCACCGTCCCAGCCATTCCTCTAAGCCCCCCCCCCCCCCTCCCCCCTCCCGACTCGTTTCCGATGGCTATCGCCGGTGCTTCTCACGCCATCCTTGCGCTCGGCCTTGCCTGGAGTGGAAAAAATGACTAACACTCGAAACAATTCAGGTGCTTGATGTTTAGCAAACTGAAAAGGTATTTATTTCATGCCTCAATCGTGCCAAAAGTATAGAAATGGTATCTCAACTCTCATTAAATCCTTCAACTATTAAACTTGGTACATTTAGTTCCTGGAACCGATCAGAGTGATTTCAGTGGTGAAGTAGGCATGTGGCACTTTAAGTTTGACCAAGTAACAATTGGAGAGAACGGGAGGAGAGAGGATGATGGACGTTCAACTGTTTGTATGGCCCTGCATAAAAAGCGCGCTACTACTATTATAGTAGCAGTAGCGCGGTTAATGTGAACGCGCTACTGCTAAACCTAGCGTGGCAGGACTGGTCGGGCAATTTTAGTAGTAGTATGGTTCTATCGAGCCGCGCTACTGCTAAGTCGATAGCAGTAGCGCCCCTTCTTGTCCAGCACTACTGCTAAGATTCTGTGTATTAGGTTTTCCATAGTAGTGGGATAATAATATGAAGCATAAAGCACCATGTTCAAGTAGAGGGTACAGCGGGTTGCGGGAGAGTGGACCGTTAAATAGATGGGGGAAGGTGATGAAGATGTTGGGAATGATGACAGAGGTGTTGGTGTAGATCGTCATCACACGATGATTGCCCCGGGGGCGTTCCAGCGCCACCGGGAGAGAGGGGGAGAGAGCCCCCCTGCTTCTTCTTCCTCCTTGCCCCCCCCCCTAGATGGCAGGAGGGTTTCCCCTCAGTTCCTTAGACTCCATGGCGGCGGAGGGGCGGGAGCCCCTCCGAGATTGAATCTCTCTCTCTCTCTCTCTCTCTCTCTCTCTCTCTCTCTCTCTCTCTCTCCTTCGGTTTATGCGCTTCCAGATTCTAGCCTTTCACCGTTTCTTAAATTCCCGGAGATCCGTAGCTCCGATTGGGCTGAAATTTTAACACGATTTTTATCCGGATATTAGCTTTCTTGCGGCGAAAGAAGGGCACCTACCGCCTTACGGGGTGGCCACAAGGGTCCAGGGCGTACCCCCACCCTTTGTGGCCCCCTTGGGCATCGTATCGCGTTGATTCTTTTTCCCAAAAATCACATATATTCCGAAAAAATCTCCGTAAGTTTTTATCGCGTTTGGACTTCGTTTGATATGGATTTTCTGCGAAACAAAAAACATGCAATAAACAGGAACTGGCACTGGGCACTGGATCAATATGTTATCCCAAAAATAGTATAAGAAGCTGCCAAAAGTATATGAAAGTTGTAAAATATTGGCATGAAACGATCAAAAATTATAGATACGACGGAAACGTATCACCCGCCGATGTTTCCTTCCCACATCGAGCTCTCTTCCCCCCTCTCTCTCGTGAGTTCCGTGCCGATCACCACCGTCTGTAGATATGGCTTCTCCATCAACCTCCGGCAGTGAATCCGGCTTCCGCGACACACCGGCAATGATGTACCACGAGGCCGGTGAGGAGCGATGCGGAATCACGCCGGTGGATGACAGATAGGTTGTGGTGGGTGTTGGGGGGGGGGGGCTGCTCCAGCAAGGTTCCACCATGAAGGCCACCCACCACGACAGGTCATCGCGCACTGGAGTCGCCAGAACCGTGAATCCAAGTATGATCGCAACCGGATCTGGTGAGTAATGAAGCCTGTAACGCCCGGGTAATTAAGCTACAGTGAACCTCTGCTAATGATGCCACGTCACCTCGATTTACTATTCCTAATCTCGTGCTAGTTCGAAACTGATTCAAATTCAAATTCAAAATCAACCAAAGGATAAAAACTTTTCAAAATTTAAAACAAAAATGTTCGGGGTGTGCAAATAAATGCCTAGGAATTTATGGTGTGGGATCCATGCCTTTATAAAAGACCTAAATACTTAAAATGAATTAAAACAGAAAAGAAAATAAATAAAGAAAAGAAAATACAAAAACAGAGAACAAACAAATAAAAAAATAAAAGGACCCCCCCACTGGGCCAGACGGCCCAGCCGGCCAGGCCACCAACCGGCCCAACTGGGCAAAGGCCCAGCCGGCCACCCCCCTTTCCCCTTATCCCCCCGCGACCCAAACCCTAAGCCCCACGATCCCCCCCACTCGCCCCCTCCCCCAGTCGCTCTCCCTCCCTCCTCCCCGATCCAGATCGGATCGAGGGGACGAGCCCGCCCCCCCTCGACGGCGACCACGCCCCCGCCCCCGGACCCCGTCGCGGATCCCCGCTGCCTCGACGCCACCCGGCATCGCCCTGCCGTCGCCGGACCCCTAAGAGCCTCGCCGAGCCCGCTGCCCGTTCCCTACGGCTCCCTGTGAGCCCCTCCTCCATTTCCCCCTTCTCCTCCGCTCTCGTCGCCGTAGGACGCCACCACTGTCGCGCCCCTGACGCGCTCACCACCACGCCCTCCCCCTGCGCGCCGCTAGCCCTCTGCTCGCTGCTGCCGCGCCCGAGCGCACCCCCGCCACGGCTGCGCGCGCCGGCCGCGCCCCATACCTGCCCGCGTCCTCCACCCGAAGCGTCGCCGCTCGACGCGCTCCGGCGCCACCGTCGCCCGCGCCGGGCCGTCCCGCCCTCGGCCCCTCCCCGCTTCCCCGTGCGGCTCCCCTGCCGCGGCCGCCACGCCCTTCCCCCCTGGTCCCAGCCACCGCCGCACCCGCACCGGCCCGGCCGCGCCCCCACCTCCAGCCTGCGCCGCCCCGCTCCGATCCGTCGCCGTGGCCGACGCCCCACTGGGCGGCCACGGGTGCACGCCCGGGCGCCCACTGCCCGCGAGAACCCGCGCCCGATAGGCCCCCTGGGCCACTGACACGGGGGCCCCATGGCCCCAGAACGTTTTATAAAAAAAAAGAGGAATTAAAATAAAAATAAAAATAAAATAAATATAATTAATAGAAAAATGATTTAATAAAATTATTAATTAATTAATTAATTAATTAATTAAGAAATTAATTAAGTTAATTAATCCGGTTTAATTAATTTAATTAACTAGTTAAGTTTAATTAAACTGTAATTAGATTAACCTAAACCCTAATTAACCTAATTAGAGGATGACAGGTGGGTCCCCCTGACCCACATGTCAGGTTGACTAAGTCAACTCTGTTGACTGCTGATGTCAGCATGACATCATGCTGATGTCATTAAATCATTTTCAAATTAATTAAATAATTAATTAAATTTTAGAAAATAATAAAATCTTTAGAAAATCATATCTTTTAATCCGTAACTCGGATTAAAATATTTTCAACATGAAAGTTGCTCAGAACGACGAGACGAATTTGAATACGCAGCCCGTTTATCCGCCACGCATCCCTAGCATAGCGAACACGCAGCTTTCCCCCTCTGTTTCATCTGTCCGAAAACGCGAAACACCGGGGATACTTTCCCGGATGTTTTCCCCCCTTCACCGGTATCACCTCATACCGCGATAGGGCACCCCTAGCACCGATACTTGTCATGTCATGCATCGCTATGCATCTGTTTGCTTAAATATTTATTGTTTCTCCCCCCTCTTCTCTCGCTAGACACCGGGACCGACGCCGCTGCTACCCAGTACGACTACGGAGTTGACGATCCCTCTCTCTTGCCAGAGCAACCAGGCAAGCCCCCCCCCTTGATCACCAGATATCGCCTACTCTCCTCTTTACTGCTTGCATTAGAATAGTGTAGCATGTTACTGCTTTCCGTTATTCCTATCCTGATGCATAGCCTGTCCTTGTTACTACTGTTGTTACCATTACCTGCTATCCTACTGCTTAGTATAGAATGCTAGTGTTCCATCAGTGGCCCTACACTCTTGTCCGTCTGCCATGCTATACTACTGGGCCGTGATCACTAGGGAGGTGATCACGGGTATATTACTACATACTTTCTACAGGATACATATGGTGACTAAAGACGGGTCGGCTTGAGGAGCACCCGCGAGTGATTCACGGATTGGGGGCTGAAAGGACCTTTGTCCCAACGGCCCTCTATGTGGATCTTTGAGGCGGAGCGACAGGGCAGGTTCCGACCACCTAGGAGAGAGGTGGGCCTGGCCCTGGTCTGCGTTCGCGGATACTTAACACGCTTAACGAGATCTGGGTATTTGATCTGAGTCTGGCCATTTGGTCTATACGCACTAACCATCTACGCGGGAGTAGTTATGGGTATCCCGGCGTCGTGGTATCAGCCGAAGCCTTCTTGACGTCAGCGACGGAGCGGCGCGCGCTGGATTGGACTGGAACGCCACTAGGCTAGGTCTGCTTCCGGCCGCCCACGCAACGTGCAGGTGTGCTAAGGGCGATGGGCCCAGACCCCTGGGCGCTTAGGTTTAGACCGGCGTGCTGACCTCTCTGTTGGTCTAGGTGGGGCCGCGACGTGTTGATCTTCCGAGGCCGGGCATGACCCAGGAAAGTGTGTCCGGCCAAATGGGATCGAGCGTGTTGGGGTATGTGGTGCACCCCTGCAGGGAAGTTAATCTATTCGAATAGCCGTGATCTTCGGTAACAGGACGATTTGGAGTTGTACCTTGACCTTATGACAACTAGAACCAGATACTAAATAAAACACACCCTTCCAAGTGCCAGATACAACCGATGATCGCTCTCTCACAGGGCAACGAGGGGAGGATCATTGGTTAGGGTTATGCTATGCGATGCTACTTGGAGGTCTTCAGTCTACTCTCTTCTACATGCTGCAAGACGGAGGCTGCCAGAAGCGTAGTCTTCGAAAGGATTAGCTATCCCCCTCTTATTCTGGCTTTCTGCAGTTCAGTCCACCGATATGGCCCTTTACACATTTACCCATGCATATGTAGTGTAGCTTCTTGCTTGCGAGTACTTTGGATGAGTACTCACGGTTGCTTTCTCCTTCTTTCCCTCTATCCCTTCTACCTGGTTGTCGCAACCAAATGTTGGAGCCCAGGAGCCAGACGCCACCGTCGACGACGACCCCTACTACACCGGAGGTGCCTACTACTACGTGATGCCCGCTGACGATGACCAGGAGTAGTTAGGAGGATCCCAGGCAGGAGGCCTGCGCCTCTTTCGATCTGTATCCCAGTTTGTGCTAGCCTTCTTAAGGCAAACTTGTTTAACTTATGTCTGTACTCAGATATTGTTGCTTCCGCTGACTCGTCTATGATCGAGCTCTTGTATTCGAGCCCTCGAGGCCCCTGGCTTGTAATATGATGCTTGTATGACTTATTTTATTTGTAGAGTTGTGTTGTGATATCTTCCCGTGAGTCCCTGATCTTGATCGTACACGTTTGCGTGTATGATTAGTGCACGATTAAATCGGGGGCGTAACAAAGCCCATCTCCCCTAATCTCTCTCCATCTGTACTTAATGATTCTCATTTTTATTTTGCATCATTTTAGCATCCCTTGCTTCTTTACCAGATGGTTGGCCTCCCCATGCTCCTTCAATTTCAGGTGCTTGTATGTTTGTGACAGAGAGCATCGGTTATTGTTGTGGAATGTGTGTAAAATAAATCGAAACATGATTTGAACGACATGATTTATGAATTGTGGGATCCAGTGGAATCAATTGATAAAATTGAGAAGATGAATGAATCAATTTTTCTGTCATTTGGTTTTGTGATATGAAATTGTACAACATAGTGTGCACATATGCGGAATTGATAGTCTATGTTCTTTGAAATAATTGAACTTTGATATGTTTATGAAATGACATTGGAATCACAATAAGATATGTTTATGAATTGATTGAAATGTGCATTTTGAAGAACTGAAATCTGTTATTCTCTGATAGTGTAACTAATCAGTTTCACTTGTTGTGAAATATGAATTTTGAATTGGAATAATTGAACTCACTTTGTAAAAAATAAAAAAATGCTTTTGCCACTCTTTTGAAATATGAAGTTACAGTCTTTTGTAAAAATATCCAAGTGAAATTTGTTTTTGAAAGGATTGAAATCAGTTCTTTGATGATTGAGATAATGAGTTTCATTCGTTGTGAAATATGGCATGGTCATTGGCATTGGAATAACTGAAATCACTTGGTAAAAAAATGAAATTGTTCATGCCACTCTTTTGAAATCTAAGTTTCACTCTTTTGAAATATGAATTTTCTTCCCTGAAATACATGAAACTGCTATTTCATATATCTGTAACATGTTATATGAATCAGATATGTATTGAAATAGATTTTAAATATAAATTGAAATTGTTTTGGCCACTATTGGAAAATTAAAATTTCAATCTTTTTTGAAAAAATATATGAAATTTTAATAGCTGAAATCACCTTTTAAATAAATTGAATTCATTTTTTCCAATCTGAAATAATCAGTTTCACTTCTTTTTTTGTGAGTTTGGGACATATAAAATATTTTTTCTTAAAAATTGAAAATGGTTTTGAAATGATATCAATTTTTTTGGATGGTGTGGAATTAGATTTTAAAAAATGAAAATCAATGTATGAAACTATTGAAATCAGCAACTTGAAATGATTGCAATGTTTTTTTGAAAGAGTTGAAATGCTATTTCAGTTAGGTATGAATTGAAATAGCTATGTGTAGCTGAGTTGTTTTAAAAAAGAAAATATGAAACTGACATTTAAAGTGAGAGAGGTTGATCCTTTGAAAAATAAGCTGACATTTCTGTATGTGTGTGAACTGTGAAGTGAGACTGGCTTCAGACACATGTAGGGCCGTGGTTGGAATAATGTGGGTAGGCCCAACTGATCAAATCACGTGGGTGGGGTCCAGCTGGTGAAATACAACAGCTTAAATGAAGGTGTAACACCCACAATGCGACTATATCTCCCACGTCTTGGGTCACGACTTAGAGGCATAGCCGCATGGTAGTTTTGTCGCAAGAGGGGTAATCTTACACAATCCCATGTACTGGATAAGAAAGGGATAAAGAGTTGGCTTACAATCGCCACTTCACACAATACATAAATAATTCATACATCATCCAAATACACTCAAAGACCGACTACGGTCAAATCCGAATAAAAGGAAGATAAACCCCAAATGCTAGATCCCCAATCGTCCCAACTGGGCACCACTACTGATCAACTAGAAAAGACACAAAACAACGATCAAGATCTTCTTCGAGCTCCCACTTGAGCTCGGTTGCGTCACCTGCACTGGTATCATCGGCACCTGCAACTGTTGGGAAGTATCTGTGAGTCACGAGGACTCAACAATCTCACACCCACGAGATCAAGACTATTTAAGCTTATGGGTAGGAAAGGGGGTAATGGGGTGGAGCTGCAGTAAGCACTAAGCATATATGATGGCTAACATACGCAAATAAGAGCGAGAAGAGAAGCAACGCAATGGTCGAGAAGCTAGAAGTGATCAAAAAGTGATCCTGAAACTACTTACGTTCAAGCATAACACAAGAACCGTGTTCACTTTCCGGACTCCGCCGAAAAAAGACCATCACGGCTACACACGCGGTTGATGCATTAATTAAGTCAAGTGTCAAGTTCTCTACAACCGGATATTAACAAATTCCCATCTGCCACATAACCGTGGGCACGGCTCTCAAAAGTTTATACCCTGCAGGGGTGTCCCAACTTAGCCCATCACAAGCTCTCACGGTCAACGAAGGATATTCCTTCTCCCGGAAAGACCTGACCAGTCTCGGAATCCCGGTTACAAGACATTTCGACAATGGTAAAACAAGACCAGCAAAGCCGCCTGACTATGCCGATAAATCCCGATAGGAGCTGCACATATCTCGTTCTCAGGGCACACCAGATAAGCTAAGCGTACAAGTACCAATATAACCCAAGTTGCCAAGGGACGGTCCCGTACGGTGCTCTAGTTTGGACCAACACTCAGAGGAGCACTGACCCGGGGGTTTAAAATAAAGATGACCCTTGAGTCTGTGGAACCCAAGGGAAAAGGCTTATGTGGCAAATGTTAAAACCAAGGCTGGGCCTTGCTGGAGGAGTTTTATTCAAGACGAACTATCAAGGGGTTCCCATAACACCCAACCGCGTAAGGAACGCAAAATCAAGGAACATAACACCGGTATGATGGAAACTAAGGCGGCAAGAGTGGAACAAAACACCAGGAAAAAGGCCGAGCCTTCCGCCCTTTACCAAGTATATAGATGCATTAATTAAAATAAGAGATAATGTGATATCCCAACATATCCATGTTCCAACATGGAACAAACTTCAACTTCACCTGCAACTAGCAACGCTATAAGAGGGGTGGAGCAAAAGCGGTAACATAGCCAAACAACGGTTTGCTAGGAAGGCGGGTTAGAGGCTTGACATGGCAATATGGGAGGCATGATAAACAAGTGGTAGGTAGCGCGACATAGCGATAGAGCGAACAACTAGCAAGCAAAGATAGAAGTGATTTCGAGGGTATGGTCATCTTGCCTGAAATCCCGCAAGGAATAAGAACGAGTCCATGAAGAAGACAAACAGACGTAGTCGAACGAATCCTCACAACTCCGGAATGAAACCGAAGCTAACGAGAGAAGCAACCCGGAAAGAAGCAAGCAACATGGTAAACACACAAGCATAACATGGCATGATGCACAACCAAGGATGATGCATGTCCGGTTTAACTATGCATGGCATGGCAAAGTGCACAAACAAAACTACAAGTTAAGTGGAGCTCAATGTGTAACAAGAAGCATGTTGACGAAACACCACATGACTTATTTAGTTCTCTCTCGGTTATGTACCCAACAATATTAAATGTTGGTTAACATGGCAGGAGAAGAAACATAATTAAACTAACTATTTAGGCAAGTTTAAATGAGGCCGGAAATAACAAACAACAATTCCGAAAAATCCCCATATGCATGTATAGCAAATTTGAAGCAAACAACAATTTTAAACATTTTAAATGTTATTATCATGATGCGGATGACATGTGCAAGTTTTATGCAATTTTTGTTAAAAGTTGACATGACCATATTTTGAAGCATTTGTCACCGTGGTGGAAAGAAAAGGGTGCCTCGGCGACGATAACGAAAACGGTGCCAAGGCAACGTTCCGGTTTCGGTAACTCGATTGAGATGCCGGTGAAAAAGATAGGGCATGAGCGAGTTGAGCAAGATGGTGGGGTGCTCTCGACTACCGGGTTCCCACGGGTTAGTGGCATGGAAACGAGTGACAATTCGGACACAGTGCCAACATACGGTTCATCTCATGCAACAAGCATTTGTCCACGAGTCATCGTCTCGGCGGTATACCTTTGAAGCATGCATTTTCGAGGCGGTTCGAGTTCGGTGCAATGTAGAGGAAGTAGACGTTCTCGGGACGGTCGTAGTGCAAGTAGTGGTACACGGCGTCGGTAATGGAAGTAGCGATACATGTTTCGTAGAGGGACTTGACAAATCCGAGTAAATTGGGGTCGAAGGTAGTCGTTCACGTTCTTAGTCACACAAGCTTTCATAGATGTTCGGGGTCACAGCGAGGGACTTGACGTCCACGGAGTCTTCGAGGGTCGACGGTAGTGGTACTTGGCAAAATGCACGTCGACGGTAGTTGTTCTCCTATCATCGTAGAAGTAGTCGTGCACTTGACGGTCTTCAAAAACACCGGTTGTCGTGGTACGCGTTCTTGGCGATACCGTAGAGGCAGCAGGGGTACTTGACGCATCCATGAAAGGGTCTTGGCATCCTTGGCAGATGAAGACCGCGGTGCGAGGTGATGGCTTGGGGTCGAACGGCCGAGGCAAAGTGGCGCAGGAAGGCGAGGCCGGCGCAGGAGCTTGAGGGCGCGGGGCCCAGGCGCGCGGCAGCACGACACAACAACATGCAGAGACCATGGCGACATGGGGTCTCGGGCGCCATCGGGGAGGAAGGGCTCGGTTCCTGCCAAGGTCGCGGAGGGGCCGGCCATGGCGGCAGGAAGGCGACGACGATGGACTTGGCTGAAGAGGACGGCTCAGGCAGGAGCTCCTTAGCACGGGGAGGAGACTGATGGAGAGCGCCGAGGTGGAGGCGACCCAATCCGGCGGCGGGGAGCTCCAGCGGGGCTTGGCAGGACGGCGGCGACAACCATGGGGGCTCTTGCTCCTGCTGGTGGCGACGAAGATAGGCGTTGGCACTCCTGGCAGCGACGAGCTTGGAGGCGGGGCGGCGTCGGGCGCGAAGGCTTGCCTGCGCCGGGAACAAGGTGCAGGAGAGGAGAGGCCGGCGAGGAAGAAGGATAGGTCGGCGGGTGGTGAGGTCGAGGGAGACTGGGGCGTTGGGCAGTGGCGCTCGACGGAGGGAGATGGGGATCAGGCGAGGTGAGGTCGTTGCCTCTCTCTCTAGCAGCGCTGGAGAGAAAGACGAGAGGGAGAGGGTGCGGATGGAGATCGGGTAGGGGAGAGGAACACGAGCAATAGGTGGGTCGGGCTAGGGTTAGGAGGGAGCTGGTGGGCCTAGGTATTAGGTGGGCCGGTTGCTAGGCTTGAGTGGCTGATACGTCCATTTTGCATCATGCTTTTATATCGATATTTATTGCATTATGGGTTGTTATTACACATTATGTCACAATACTTATACCTATTCTCTCTTATTTTACAAGGTTTACATAAAGAGGGAGAATGCCAGTAGCTGGGATTCTGGACTGGAAAAGGAGCAAATATTAGAGACCTATTCTGCACAGCTCCAAAAGTCCTGAAACTTCACAGAAGACGTTTTCAGAATATATCAAAAATACTCAGCGGAAGAAGTTCACCAGCGGGGCCACACCCTGTCCACGAGGGTGGGGGCGCGCCCTACCCCCCTGGGCGCGCCCCCCTACCTCATGGGCCCCCTGGTGGCCCTCCGGTGGCCATCTTCTGCTATATGAAGTCTTTCGATGGGAAAAAATAATAAAAAGCCATCTTCTCGGACGAAACTCCGCCGCCACGAGGCAGAACCTTGGCGGAACCAATCTAGGGCTCTGGCAGAGCTGTTCTGTCGGGGAAAATTCCCTCCGAGAGGGGGAAATCATCGCCATCGTCATCACCAACGCTCCTCTCATCGGGAGAGAGCAATCTCCATCAACATCTTCATCAGCACCATCTCCTCTCAAAACCCTAGTTCATCTCTTGTATCCAATTCTTTTCTCCAAGTCCGGGATTGGTGCTAGTAGGTTGCTAGTAGTGTTAATTACTCCTTGTAGTTGATGCTAGTTGGTTTAATTGGTGGAAGATCATATGTTCCGATCCTATATGCATATTAATACCCCTCTGATTATGAACATGTTTATGCTTTGTGAGTAGTTACGTTTGTTCCTGAGGACATGGGATAAGTCTTGCTATTAGTAGTCATGTGAATTTGGTATTCGTTCGATATTTTGCTGAGATGTATGTTGTCTCTCCTCTAGTGGTGTTATGTGAACGTCGACTACATGACACTTCACCATTGTTTGGGCCTAGAGGAAGGCATTGGGAAGTAATAAGTAGATGATGGGTTGCTAGGGTGACAGAAGCTTAAACCCTAATTTATGCGTTGCTTTGTAAGGGGCTGATTTGGACCCATATGTTTCATGCTATGGTTAGGTTTTCCTTAATACTTTTGTTGTAGTTGCAGATGCTTTCAATAGAGGTTAATCATAAGTGGGATGTTTGTCCAAGTAAGGGCAGCACCCAAGCACTGGTCCACCCACATACAAAATTATCAAAGTACCGAACGCGAATCATATGAGCGTGATGAAAACTAGCTTGATGATATTCCCATGTGTCCTCGGGAGTGCTTTTCTCTATATAAGAGTTTGTCCAGTCTTGTCCTTTGCTACAAAAAGGATTGGGCCACCTTGCTGCACCTTATTTACTTTTGTTACTTGTTGCTTGTTACAAATTATACTATCACAAAACTATCTGTTACCACTTATTTCAGTACTTGCAGAGAATACCTTGCCGGAAACCGCTTATCATTTCCTTCTGCTCCTCGTTGGGTTCGACACTCTTACTTATCGAAAGGACTACAATAGATCCCCTATACTTGTGGGTCATCAGTGGCCCGCTGGGCTATGCTCTCTCTCCCTCACTCTCTCTTTTTAAACTATTTCAAAGAAACCGAAACCTGGAAGAAATGCCGAGAGGGATTGCAGTGGAGTTTGGACAGGAAGTAAATTTTCTCCGCTCACAAAAATGAGCCCGATCCAAGAAAAATGGAAATGAACACGTGGGTGAAGTTCGAATGGAACTCATTTGAATTTAATTCAAATGGTTTTGCATTGGAAGTAGGTGATAGGGAGGTCCAAAAATGTTGAGGTTTTTGGTGGAACTCTAGAAAGTGAAGAAAGAATTTAGGCAAAGTTTGGAGACGAGGAATTGAGTAAGAAAAAGCATGGAATATTTTGCAAGTGTGTTGTGGTAAATTCCAAATTGTTGGAATATTTATAATAGCTCCCTAATAATAGTAGGAGACTTTTATATGTTATAAAGAGAATTTCACCATGTGAATTCCCTCGATTTAAATGGATCAAAGATCCATGCCGTTTATTTAGGTGAGTTTTAAAAAAAGGGGGGGCATGATGACATGATGCAAAGATGAATGCAACAAACCAAACAAAACACACGACGAATCTCGGAATCCATGGAAGGCATCTGGAGTGCCGGTCTTGGGGCGTTACAACACTCCACCACTACAAGAGGATCTCGCCCCGAGATCTAAGGATGGCACCGGGGAGAAACGGAAGGGGAAGAGATAAAACAAAGTTGTTTCTTGGACAAACGAGTGAAACCACGAACCTTGAGAGGTCAAACAAATTGAAAGAAAGAATACAACGAAGATGAACAAAGTTGAAAACACTCCGTCAGAAAAGAGGAACAAGGAACATTACTAGAACCTTGTAGGTTGAAAGACATAAGAAAAGTGTTACAATGGACAAGAGGTACATGCAAGCTCTCTGATTTAAACAAGATGTACTAGGAACAATAAAGGTCAATTACGACAACACTCCGGTTGGAAATGGAACGCATAGAGTATGAACTTGGCAAAATGAAAGCACTTGGATGAGACTCTGGTTAGAAGAGGAATGATAGACAAAACACTCCGGTTAAAACAAGATAGAGAAGGAATAAGAATTATATAGTTTGGACAGCACTCCGACTGTAAATGGAAGGAATTGAACATGAACTTGACAAGATGAGAGGATACTGGATGAAATCAACAACACACTGCCTCCGAAACTATTGAAGGAATGGCACAACGGATAAGAAAGATTTCAGACAACACTTGAGGGAGTCCTGGATTAGGGGGTATCCGGATAGCCGGATTATATCCTTCAGCCGGACTGTTGGATTATGAAGATACGAGATTGAAGACTTCGTCCCGTGTCCGGGTGAGACTCTACTTGGCGTGGAAGGCAAGCTAGGCAATACGGATATGTATATCTCCTCCTTTGTAACCGACCTTGTGTAACCCTAGCCCCCTCCGGTGTCTATATAAACCGGAGGGTTTTAGTCCATAGGACAACATACAATCATACCATAGGCTAGCTTCTAGGGTTTAGCCTCTCCGATCTCGTGGTAGATCAACTCTTGTAATACCCATATCATCAAGAATAAATCAAGCAGGACTTAGGGTTTTACCTCCATCAAGAGGGCCCGAACCTGGGTAAAACATCGTGTTCCCTGCCTCCTGTTACCATCCGCCTTAGACGCACAGTTCGGGACCCCCTACCCGAGATCCGCCGGTTTTGACACCGACATTGGTGCTTTCATTGAGAGTTCCTCTGTGTCGTCGCAGTAAGGAAGGATGCCTCATCTCGTTGTTAAAAACAACATTACCGCCGGAGGAGCCCTGGCTGTCGGCCAAACTCTCCGGCTAGGCAGTTTCGTCATGACCGCCTGTTCGGCTGCTGCACCGACGATGACTTCTCGGGTCATCAAAAACAGCCTCCAGTCGGCTCAGAATTCGCCGAGCAGATGGATCCAATGGAGCTCTCCTCCCTAAACGAACTCTTGGATTGCATCGCCGCCTTGGGAGTCTCTACGGACTATGATCGGATTGGGCTTAAACCCGATCAACGGGAGATTAACTCTCCATCGGTCACCCATCATGTTGCGGTTGTGGAGGAACAATGCGACAACTCTTCCTCTATTTTGAGGACTAACTATGTCCGAATACCTGAGCTCTCCGAGACGGATACCCATTCACGGGAGGACATTACCCAAACCCTGAACCTAGAGTCACGCAGCGGGCCAGACTCATCGGGCAACATACCGGAATCCAAACTTCCAAGATCGGAAACCCTCGGCCCCTGGGTCTCAGATCGGGTAGGGGTTCGGACTCAAATCCACCCACCCACCCAGACATAAACGATCTTTCCAACATCAGGCAAGAGCCCCATGAAACAATACATCATTATTGGGCCAGATTCCTCCTTGTGTTGAACAAGGTTAAGGACTGTCGTGAGGAAGATGCAATCTCACTTTTCTGCAATAATTGCATGGACAAGGGAATCCTTAACGCCTTAAGTCGCCATGACATATCATGCTTCGCTGACTTGGCGTCCATAGTACGAAAGTACTGTGTGATGGAAAGCGCCTGGAAAACCGAAACGAAATTTTGGGATAATCCGGCTCCAAATATACACCCAGTCCGAAGTAAAAGGGTGAACTATCATAAGACACCCGAGCTAGTTGCCAAGAAACAAAAACCCTATACAGGGCATGGAACCGTATTGGAGGGATGGCTTAACGGCCCCTGCAAAATTCATAGTACGGCGGATACCCCACCAACACACAACCTTAGAGCATGTTGGATACTCCGGTAGGTGGCTAAAAGCGGTGAGGATCTTCTCATCCCAGATGCCGCAGAGCACCATCCCACGGATAGCAATACGGTATTAACAGTCTTTGAGACCTTAGCATCAAATAATAGGCGCAAGCGAACACTCCGCAGCATTGCCGAAATCTGCCATGTGGCAGCAATAAATCCATGGAGCGACACAACTATCACCTTCAATGCCAGTGATGAACCTAAATTCCGAACAGCCCGAGCACCAGCCACACTGGTCCTCAGCCCAATCATGGACGGCTTTCGACTCACCAAAGTACTCATGGATGGCGGTAGTGGATTAAACCTCATCTATGAGGAAACTCTTCAAAAGATGGAAATAGACTGGAACCGTATTGAGCAAAGTAGCACAACCTTTAGAGGAATCATCCCCAGTCGGGAAGCACGCTGTGCTGGGAAAATCACACTAGATGTGGTATTCGGCACGCCGGATAATTACAGGTCCAAAGAAATTACATTCCAAGTGGCCCCGTTCAGCAGTGGTTATCACGCTCTTCTAGGACGGGAGGCGTTCACAATCTTCCAAGCCATACCCCATTATGGGTACATGAAGCTCAAAATGCCCGGGCCCAACGGAATCATCACTCTCGCCAGTGATCCGGACACAGCACTCCGCGCCGAAAACAAAACAGCCGCTCTGGCCCTCGAGGCATTATCCGAATCCCTCTCGGCCGAGGAATTAACCACGCTACGCTCCACAGTGGACAGGGACGACGTGATACTCGACAAGAGATCCAAGTCCACCTCTTTTAAACCAGCGGATGAAATAGTCAAATTCCAAGTCCACCCAATGGACCCTGCAAAACAGCCTCCACCGGGTCACAGTTAAACCCCGCCGTGGACGCCGCACTACGAGAGTTCCTGCGCGAGAATTGGGACATATTCGCCTGGCATCCCTTAGACATGCCAGGAATCCCACGCAGGCTGGCCGAGCATAGCCTCAATATCCTAAAGGGATTCAAGCCGGTCAAGCAAGCTCTTCGGCGTTTCTATGAACCTAAGAGACAGGCCATGGGAGAGGAACTAGCCAAGTTATTGGAGGTTGGATTCATTAGAGAAATAAAACACCCGGACTAGCTAGCAAACCTGATGATGGTACCAAAGAAGGATAAATCCTGGCACCTTTGTGTCGATTTCAAGGACCTCAATAAAGCTTGCCCAAAGGATCCCTTCCCCTCCCCCGCATCGATCAAATTATTGATGCCACCGCAGGACACGAGTCATTGTGTTTCCTCGACGCATACTCCGGTTACCACCAAATCAAGATGGCGGAGTCCGACCAAGCCGCAACGGCATTCATCACACCATACTGTCCCTTCTGTTTTAACACAATGCCTTTTGGGCTCAGAAACGCCGGCGCAACATATCAGCGCATGATTCAGACATGTCTGGAGAAACAAATCGGCAAAATAGTAGAGGCATACGTAGACGATGTGGTCGTCAAAACCAAACACGGCGACTCTTTGATAGACGACTTGAGGCTCACATTCGACAACCTCCGAACATACGACATCAAGCTCAATCCGGAAAAATGTGTTTTCGGCGTACCAGCCGGAAAGCTCCTGGGTTTCATTGTCTCCAGTAGAGGTATTGAAGCTAATCCGGCCAAAATCTGAGCTTTGTCATAGTTGGTACCCCAACAGACCTCAAACAAATCCAGAAGTTAACTGGATGCGTGGCGGCTCTAAGCCGCTTTATCTCCCGCTTAGGAGAAAAGGCTTTACGCCTTTACCGCCTCCTTCGGCGCACCGAACACTTCGAGTGGACGGACGCGGCCACTGCCGGATTGGAAGAAATAAAGGCCATTTTGGCAACCAACCCAATCCTGTCCACGCCAAACATCGGCGAACCAATGCTGTTGTACCTTGCAACAACTCATCAAGTTGTCAGCGCGGTGCTCGTTGTCGAACGGGAAGCGGACAGACATAAATTCCCTCTTCAAAAGCCGGTATACTACGTATCCACAGTCCTCACTCCATGCAAATCACGGTACCCACATTATCAAAAGATAGCCTATGCGGTATTCATGGCATCCCAGAAACTGCGACACTACTTTCAAGAGTGTTCGATTACAGTAGCCTCGGAAGTGCCACTTAATGATATTATAAACAACCGTGACGCTACGGGCCGGATTGCCAAATGGGCCATTGAGCTCCTCCCGTTCAACATAACATACAAACCTCGACGAGCCATTAAGTCGCAAGTATTAGCCGACTTCATCGCCGAATGGATGGAGGCCGAACTCCCTAAAGAGTACAGCGCATACTCCAATTGGATCATGCACTTCGACGGCTCTAAAATGCTGGCTGTTCTAGGGGCTGGCGTCGTCCTGAAGTCCCCAACCGGAGATACCGTTCAGTACGTACTACAAATACTGTATACAGACTCCAACAACGCAGCCGAATACGAAGCTCTGTTGCATGGTCTTCGTATGGCAGTCTCCATGGGCATTCAACGCCTGGAGGTGCGTGGGAATTCAAACCTCGCAATATCCCAAATAAATGGAGACTTTGATGTAAAGGATCCGAAAATAACAGCCTATCGAAACGCCGTCCTAAAAATGTCAGCTCGGTTCGAGGGGCTCGAATTTCACCATGTGGCTCGGGAAAACAATCAGGCGGCGGATATCCTCGCCCGCATCGGCGCAAAACGCGATGCGGTCCCCCCCAACATATTTTTGGAGAGGCTGTTCAAGCCATCCGTAGTATGGGAAGGGGACACCGGTAACAACAGCCCGGACCCAGCCAAAATACTCGATACCGAACACTCTGACACAATCAGAGGCTCCGCCACCGAAATAACACCTTCAGCCCACGTAATAATGGCCATCATTGCCCCATGGACAGAACCATTCCTGGCCTACCTAACTAGACAGGAACTTCCGGAGGACCAAAATGAGGCACGCTGCATAGTGCGGCGATCCAAGGCCTATAGGGTCCATGAGGGAGAATTATACAAAAAAAGCACTACCGGAGTCCTTCAAAGGTGCATCTCTGAAGAGGAAGGGCGGAACCTTTTGGCAGAAATTCACGCCGGACTCGGCGGTCACCACGCCGTAGCCCGTGCTCTTGTAAGCAAGGCCTTCCGTACAGGATTCTATTGGCCAACGGCCCGGGCAGATGCACATGACTTGGTCCAGCGTTGCGCCGGTTGCCAGCTCTTTGCAAACCAAAGCCACATGCCACCCACCACCCTCCAAACAATCCCCATTACGTGGCCCTTCGCGGTCTGGGGGCTTGACATGGTTGGAACCCTTAAAGGGGGAACCCACAAGAAAAAAATACTTACTGGTCATGGTGGATAAATTCACCAAATGGATAGAGGCCAAACCTGTTAAAACAGCCGAATCCAGACCGATGATAGACTTCATATCCGGGGTCGTACACCATTATGGCGTCCCCCAAAGCATCATCACTGACAACGACACGAACTTCACGGCCGATGAGGTAAAACTCTGGTGCAGAAAAATGGGCATCAAGCTCGATTATGCCTCATTCTATCACCCACAAACCAATGGCCAAGTTGAGCGAGCAAACAGTCTTATATTGAGCGGCATTAAACCCAGATTAGTGCATTCCTTAACGGAGTCTAACACGCACTGGGTAGAGGAGCTCGACTCCATACTCTGGGGGCTGTGGACCACGCCGAATCGTAGTACCGGATATACACCCTTCTTTATGGTGTACGGTGCAGAGGCAGTTTTGCCCTGTGACATAATTCATGACTCACCTCGAGTGCGCATGTACGAAGAAAGAGAAGCCGAGCTCGATCGGCAGGACAGTCTGGACACCCTGGAGGAGGAGCGCGATGTAGCAAAAGCCCGTTCCGCATTTTATCAGCAACAGGCTCGCAGATACCAAAGCAGAGAAGTACAGGCCAAAACTTATAACGTTGGTGAACTAGTTCTACGCCTGCCGGATAAGAAAAAGAACAAGCTCGAGCCCAAATGGGAAGGTCCCTTCATTATATACCAAGTTCTGACCGGTGGAGCGTACCGACTGCGAGATGCATCGACTAATCGACTCGAGCCGAACCCATGGAACGCGGCTAGGCTCTGAAGATTCTACGCCTAGCGCCGGACTTTATGTTCGTCCCCTTCCCCTATCCATTTTTTGCATATACATTATCTGTCTTGTTTTCTTTCTTTCTTTCTTTTACTCTTTCTCTAGGCCTTGAAGGGAAAACTTGTGCCTCGCTTGCACATTATAGATGCGCTAGCCGCACTCATCATACCTGGGGGCTTCTTTCACAGAAGCTTAAATTATTTATCTGGGCCTCATGCCCCACACATGTGTTATACTTCCGCATGTACCTTTTTTCGCCATTATATGCATCGATATGACTTAAGTTTTGGCAAAGCTGGGTTTCCTGGCTCTTGTATTTATGCCCTACGTTCCCGTTAATTCGGCTAGGGCATAAGGGGAGCACCTCTGCGATTGTTACTGCCGGGTCAGCCGGATGTGTACCTCAGACTGGGTGAAGCCGAAAGCTAGCGTTCTTAAGGGAATATTCGGTCGGTGAACAAAAGATGATTTTTACTTATTTTCCATATGTGCTCCCAGATGTTCTTTCCTGCGTTTCCTATCGCAGTCCGGACATGCACTTTAGGGCATGCGTACCCAGGGAAAGGAACCCTTGACGGAACTATTCTCCCTGGAAGATGTTTCTTACTACCCATGTAATATAACATAACTAGTTGGGCACTTGTCTGTTCAAGCACTAATGACCCCTACGCCTGGTCTCCATGCATACCCCAGTTCTTATATAACTGGGCGGGTATTCGGATACACTCTGGACTATCGGGTCCCGAGGTTGAAGCGAAAAGGTCCGCCATGACAAATGATCTACAATCCGGCTAGAAGGCATTATACATGTCACTTTAATTACATAGTCATGCAGACTGACTAAATTCCTCTTCTATACCATCCAACAGGTGGTCTAGCTTACAATCCTATTGGGAATACTTTGCGGCTAATTCTACTTGCCTATAAACTAAGCTAACAGGGATCTCTTTCCCGTCGGGCCCCACAGGTCCGACCTCGGCCATGTGATTTGGGTCATCCTTGGTATACCGCGTCTTCACCATGGCCCAGGCCTCCCTGGCACTTTTACGGCAGGCCGATATCTTCCATAATCGGAAGCGCCGTCGTGCTCCTTTGAGCTTCTCTTTAAGCTCTGCAACGCCTTTCGGCAAGGTGACGGAGGGCCATAAGGCCTGGGCAATACCTTGCATCACCTGCCGAACTTGTTCGTGCAGTTGTGAGAGCTCGGATAGAAGATCACCCGCAGACCCGGGCATTTCCTCCGCGGGACAACCCGTTAGCATACCTACAGACATAACGCTGTTAGTCGACTTCTTCGCCGAACTCCTTCCAAAGGATTCGTTCAAGCACTTACTGAAAATGCCGCGTCGAAGCCGCTTATTCTCCTTCTCGGAGTCGGCAAGCTGGGCTCGAATGTCTTTTATTTCCATGCTCAGCTTGGTATTGGCGTCTTGGAGATCGTTTTTGTAACGCCCTCAATGCGGCTATATCTCCTACGTGTCGAAGCACGACTTAGAGGCATAACCACATTGAAAGCAATGTCGCAAGTAAGGCAATCTTCACAACATCCCATGTAATATAGATAATAAAAGGGAAGGTACATAGTTGGCTTACACTCGCCACGTCAAACAAAGTACATAAATAGCATTTCATCATTCAATCACTCATGGCCCGACTACGGTGCCAAAATAAAAGATCAACCCAACATGCGACATGGTCCCGATCGCCCCAACTGGGCACCACTACTGATCATCAGGGAAAGACACATAGTAATGACGGGAAGCTTCATCGAACTCCCACTTGAGCTCAAGCGCATCATCTGGAACGGAGTCGTCTGGCCCTACATCTGGTTTGGAAGTAATCTGTGAGCCACAGGGACTCAGCAATCTCGCACCCTCGCGATCAAGACTATTTAAGCTTATAGGTAAGGCAAGGTAATTATGTGGAGCTGCAGCAAGCGACTAGCATATATGGTGGCTAACCTGTTCGCAAAAGAGAGCGAGAAGAGAAGGCAAAGCGCGAATGAATAACTAGAGAACAACCTGCGGCAAGCATTACTCCAACATCGTGTTCGCTTCCCAGACTCCGCCGAGAAGAGACCATCACGGTAACACACACGGTTGATTCATTTTAATTAAGTTAAGGTTCAAGATATCTACAACCGGACATTAGCAAATTCCCATCTGCCCATAACCGCGGGCACGGCTTTCGAAAGTTCAAATCCCTGCAGGGGAGTCCCAACTTAGCCCATGACAAGCTCTCACGGTCAACGAAGGATATACCTTCTCCCGAGACATTCCGATCAGACTCGGCATCCCGGTTCTACAAGACATTTCGACAAGTTAAAACAAATCCAGCAACACCACCCAGATGTGCCGACAAATCCCAATAGGAGCTGCACATATCTCGTTCTCAGGGCACACCGGATGAGCAAGACATCGGGTAGGCCAGCCCAGAGTTGCCCCTGGTAGCCCCGGACATCGCTCGGTTGGACCAACACTCAGAGGAGCACTGGCCCGGGGGGGGGGGGGGTAAAATAAGATGACCCTTGAGTCCGCGAAACCCAAGGGAAAAAGCTAGGTGGAAAATGGTAAAACCAATGTTGGGCATTGTTGGAAGAGCTTTATTCAAGGCGAACTGTCAAGGGGTTCCCATTATCACCCAACCGCGTAAGGAACGCAAAATCCGGGAACATAACACCGATATGACAGAAACTAGGGCGGCAAGAGTGGAACAAAACACTAGGTGAGAGGCCGAGCCTTCCACCCTTTACCAAGTATATAGATGCATTAAGATAACAAGATAATATAATGATATCCCAACAAGTAAATAATGTTCCAACAAGGAACAGTGTCCAATCTTCACCTGCAACTAGCAACGCTATAAGAGGGGCTGAGCAAAGCGGTAACTTAGCCAATCAACGGTTTGCTAGGACATGGTGGGTTAGAGGTTTGACATGGCAATTTGGGAGGCATGATAAGCAAGTGGTAGGCATCGTAGCATAGGCATAGCAAAAGAGCGCATCTAGCAAAGCAAAGATAGAAGTGATTTCGAGGGTATGATCATCTTGCCTGCAAAGTTGTCAGAGTTGACTGGATCCTCGAAAGCAAACTCAATGGGCTCCTCGTTAACGAACTCGTCTCCCGGCTCTACCCAAACAAGACAAACATGCAAAAAAGGACACAATCAACCACGTGCAAAGCTCAAACAACATGATGCAAACATGGTATGCTATGCGGGATGCGATATGTGATGCATATGCAAGATTTGACAAGGAATGAATGAACCTGGCCTGAACTTGGAAATCCAAGTGTGCCACTGGAAAGGTGAGGTGATTTCAGTTGAAATCGATATAAAGATCACCGGAATCGGAGACACAGCTTGGAAATGGCAAGCAACTCAAATATGGCAACGGTCTGCGATAAACAACAAGTAGCCATCTAAATGCAACAAGGTGAACATGCTACAGCACCTAAACATGACAACAAAATACATGGCAGGGATCCATTTATAATGCTTAACAAGAGATGAACACTAAGCTACGGCCAATTCATCCATTAACAGGTTCAAACAAGCATGGCAAAAGTGCAATTGGTAAACAGGTTTCAGACTTAGTGAAATTAACACTTGTCTGGAATTTCAGATCAGGTAGCACACTTTGGAGCATGAAAACTAGATGCTACAGGAACTTAACATGGCAAAGCAAGGCATGGCATGGAGCTACTCAAAGAGCTTAACAAAAGTCCCTTAGTGACCTTGAGCCAAAAGGAATCAGAAAATACAATTGAAGCATGTGAACATGGCAAAAACATAATCAGATCACAGACTTAGTGAAAAAATGGAGCATGCAAATCAGATATCAAGTAGGCATGTTTACGAGCTCGATGCACTCACTACAGAGGAAGGCATGACAAACTAAGCATACACCCATCAAGAATACACATTATACAAGCTAGAAATGGTAAGAACAACAACATAGCATGCACGGATCAACTACAACATCCTCGGCAAAATCGCTAACAAGTAGACAATCTGCCCAGATTCACGAAATAGCAAAAGTAGAGCTCGATTGACTCAAGCTAGGGTGCTCCATAATTTCAAACAAAGGCATGGATGGATAGAGCACTACAAGATTGACAAAACATCCTTACTGATCATCCTCAAAAGAGGCACGGATCACTAGGAAACAACATGAACATATGGCATATTGATAAAAACAGATCAAGGACTTAGTGGAATGGCTAAGTCCCTGAAATCAGCATTAGCGAATGCACCACTTTGCAAGCTTGTGCTAGTCACCACACACATCACAAAAATACACGGATGGCACCTCTGGAAAGATGGCAAAGCATATGACAAAACACATGTAGAGCTCATGGGCATATCATGCACACAATAATCATGGCAAAAATAACAAATAGCTATTTGGAGCAGCAGATCTGGCAATTATCTCAAATAGCACTCTTCCAACAGCATTTCGGGCATCAAGATGAACTCAAATGAAAATGATGCAATGAGATGAAATGATGTACTCTCTGGGACGAACATTTTGATATGCTACACGCCCAAAACGGAGCTACGGATGCGGAGATATAGCCGGTCAAAGTATGCAAAATAATACGAAGAGAGGGGAGGAGGTCAACCCAGATCTAGGGTTCGCACGTGCCCCGAGGTCGGCTCCGAGCTCGCCGGAGTCTTGCCGGCGTCGATGGGCGTGCGGCGGCCGGAGTAGAGGGAGGAAGAGGAGGCTGGCCGGCTCGGGGCTTGCCGGAGCGGCGGAGACGGGCGCCGGGCCTCCGGGCGGCGTGGCGGCGCGAGGACGAGGCGGCGGTGGCGCATGGAGGCCGAGGCGATGAGGTGGCGGCGGGCGGTGAGGCGGACCGCGATGGCGTGGCGCCGGAGTGGAGGATGGCGGCGGCGCGTCGTCGGAGGCGGTGGAGACAAAGGCGGGCGCGGGCGGCGCGGCACCGGGCCGGGAGGGCCCCGCCTGGGCCCCGGCGGGCCGGCGCGGCGATGTGGGCACGCGGGCGGCGGGCGAACCGGGCGATGACACGTGGCGGCGGCGGGCGGACCGGACACGTCCGACCTGCGGAAATTCGTCCGGCGGCGGCGGATGGAGTGGATCTAGGGTTTTCAGGAGAGGGGAAACGAGAATTTCGGAGGGGGGTATATTTATAGGCATAGGGGAAGCTAGGAGAGTCCAAATGAGGTGCGGTTTGCGGCCACGCGATCGTGATCGAACGCTCTAGATGATGGACAGGGTTTTGGTGGGTTTTGGGCCAAATTGGAAGGGTGTTGGGCTGCAACACACACGAGGCCTTTTCGGTCCCTCGGTTAACCGTTGGAGCATCAAACGAAGTCCAAATGGTATGAAACTTGACAGGCGGTCTACCAGTAGTAAACCAAGGCCGCTTGGCAAGTCTCGGTCCAATCTGGAAATGTTTAATCCCCACACACGAAAGAAAGGTAGAAATGACCACCGGAGGAGAACGGAGCGCCGGAATGCAAAACGGGCAACGGGGAAAATGCTCGGATGCATGAGACGAACACGTATGCAAATGCAATGCACATGATGACATGATATGAGATGCATGACAACAACAACAACAACACACTGAGACAAAAACCCGAACCCAAGGAAAAAAATAACTTAACGCCGGAAACGACAAGAGTTGGACTACATATTAGGTAAATCATATCCGGGGTGTTACAACACTCCACCACTACGAAAGGATCTCGTCCCGAGATCTAGGACTGGAAGAACTCGGGGTACTCAAAACGGAGGTGATCCTCGCATTCCCAGGTGGCTTCACGGTCGGAATGGTGTGACCACTTGACTTTGAGGAATTTGATTGACTTATTGCGAGTCTTGCGTTCAGTCTCTTCAAGAATAGCCACGGGGTGCTCACGATAAGAGAGATCTTCTTGGAGATCAATGTCTTCGAAGTTGACAGTGCGTTCAGGAGTCTTGAAGCACGTGCGGAGCTGAGAGACATGAAACACGTCGTGCACATTTGCAAAGTTTGAAGGAAGCTCGAGTTGATAGGCGAGATCGCCTCTCTTGCTGACGATCTTGAAAGGTCCCACGTATCTAGGGGCAAGCTTCCCTTTGATACCGAAGCGACGAGTACCTTTCATTGGAGAGACGCGGAGGTAAACATGATCTCCGATCTCGAAAGCCAAATCACGGTGCTTACTATCATAGTAACTCTTCTGGTGCGATTGCGCTGCTTTGAGGTTATCTCGAATGACTTTGCACATTTCCTCTGCCTCTGTGATTAAGTCATTTCCTAGAAGTTGACGTTCACCGGTTTCAGACCAGTTGAGAGGGGTACGGCACTTCCTGCCATACAGAATTTTGAATGGGGCCTTGCCCGAACTTGCTTGAAAACTGTTGTTGTAGGAGAATTCAGCATATGGAAGACAATCCTCCCACTTCATGCCGAAGGAGATCACACAAGCCCTGAGCATATCTTCAAGAATCTGGTTGACACGCTCGACTGGACCGCTAGTTTGAGGATGGAAAGCTATGCTGAAGCGGATGTTGGTGCCCATGGCCTTCTGAAAAGAATCCCAAAACTTGGAGGTAAAGATGCTGCCACGGTCTGAAGAGATCATCTGTGGAATACCGTCCAGAGAGACAATTCGAGAGGTATACCGCTCCGCCAATTGAGCTGCAGTGATAGACTCTTTGATAGGCAGAAAGTGAGCCACTTTAGTCAGTTTGTCGATGACAACGAATATAGCATCATTGCCATGCTTGGACTTTTGAAACCCAGTCACGAAGTCCATCTCAATGTGGTCAAACTTCCATTCTGGAATGGCAAGAGGTTGGAGGAGACCAGCTGGCCTTTGGTGTTCTGCCTTCACTCTTCTACAGACATCACACTCATTCACGAACTGAGCAATCTCGCGCTTCATTCGAGTCCACCAATAAGCCTGCTTGAGGTCCTGATACATCTTCGTGCTCCTAGGGTGGATGGAGAGGAGTAAATTGTGAGCCTCGTTCATGATAACCTTACGAAGATCACCCTTGGGCACAGCAATACGATCCTCGAAGAAGAGAGTATCCTTGTCATCAAGGCGGTAACACTTGTACTTGGGTTGGCTCTTGGCAATCCCAATCTTCACCTTCTTCACCATAGCATCAAGAAGTTGAGCCTCGCGAATCTGGTCTTCCAAGGTAGGAGAGACTTGAAGGTTGGCGAGGAAACCTTGAGGAACAACTTGCAGATTAAGTTTGAGGAAAGCTTCACAAAGCTCGGGTTGATAAGGCTTGAGAATCAGACTATTGCAGTACGCTTTCCTGCTCAAAGCGTCAGGAATCACATTGGCCTTGCCCGGAGTATACTCGATACTCGGATTATACTCTTGAATCATTTCGACCCATCGAGTCTTCCTGAGATTGAGATTAGGCTGAGTGAAGATGTACTTGAGACTCTTGTGGTCAGTGAAGATGTCCACTTTTCTTCCCAATAAGAGATGTCTCCAAGTCAAAAGAGCATGCACAACTGCCGCCAACTTGAGGTCATGAGTGGGGTAGTTCTTCTCATTGGGCTTCAACTGGCGAGAGGTATAAGCCACAACTTTCTTCTCTTGCATCAACACTGCACCAAGACCTTGAAGAGAGGCATCGCAGAAGACCTCGAACGGTTTGGATTCATCAGCAGGAGTCAGAACTGGAGCAGTGATCAATTTCTCTTTCAAAGTGTTGAAAGCAATGACACACTCCGGAGACCAAACGTACTTGACGTGCTTCTGGAGAATATTTGAGAGAGGCTTCGCGATCTTAGAAAAGTTCTCAACAAACCTTCGACAGTAGCTTGCGAGACCGAGGAAGCTACGGAGTTGCTTCATGTTCTGAGGTGGTTCCCAATTCACAATTGCAGACACCTTCTCAGGATTCACCGCAATGCCCTTGGCAGAGATGATATGCCCAAGATATAGAACCTCATCGAGCCAAAATTCGCACTTTGAGAACTTGGCGTAGAACTGGTGTTCCCTGAGCTTATCAAGCACCAAACGCAAGTGCTTGGCATGATCTTCCTTGTTCTTCGAAAAGACCAGAATGTCGTCGAGATAGACCAAAACAAATTCATTGGTGTAGGCGTTGAAGATGAAGTTCATCATGCGAGAGAAAGTCGGAGGAGCGTTGACGAGGCCAAAAGACATGACAGTGTATTCATATGAACCATAGCTTGTCCTGAAAGCCGTCTTGGGAATATCTTGCTCACGGATTCGAATCTGGTGATAACCCATACGGAGATCAATCTTGGAGAATACTTGGGCACCTTTGAGTTGTTCGAACAGCTCGTTGATGTTGGGAAGTGGGTATTTGTTCTTGATAGTCTTCTTGTTCAATGGACGGTAGTCAACACAAAGTCGGTCCGTTCCATCCTTCTTCTTCACAAAGAGTACTCCACAACCCCACGAAGAGGAACTAGGTCGAATGAGACCCATTCGCTCTTGAATATCGAGTTGCTTCTTCAGCTCCTTCAACTCTTCAGCTCCGAGCTTGTAAGGACGCTTACAAACAGGTTCCGTGCCAGGCTCAAGATCGATGACGAATTCAACTGGCCGGTGCGGAGGCATTCCTGGAAGCTCTTCTGGAAAGACGTCTTGATATTCGCAAACGACTGGAATTTGCGAGATGGCATCCAGTTCACCCTTCTCATTGAGAGAAAACAGACGGATTGTATCATCAGAGCGGCAAAGACAATTACATCCTCAGACGATTGCGTCAATTGAATCTGCCTGGCTGCACAATCAAGATGCGCCTTGTGCTTAGAAAGCCAATCGAATAAGATCAATATCCGAGTTACCAAGGACCATTGGAGAAGCCAGAAACTTGTAATCGCCCAGCGTGATAGTAACATCCGGAGCCAACATTTTGGTGTTCATGAACAAACCCGGAGAAGAAACCGCTATCGGCTTAGGCAAATCAATAGTATGCACATCATGCATGGATGCAAAAGGCTTCGATAAAAATGATAAAGATGCACCAATATCAAAAAGAACTCTTGCGGGAATGTCATTAACAGGAAGGTTACCCATAATCACATCTGGCGAGTCCTCTGCCTGAGCTGCGTTCAGCAAGTTGACCTTAGTAGACTTGGGGTTATGCTTGACCATAGCTGTACTTGCCAATCTCACAGGAGGAGGAGGAGGGAGACGCCTCTGGTTGAAGCATTTGTTGGCATAGTGACCCTTCTGTTGGCACTTGTTGCACGTGACCTCTGAAAGCGGACGGTGATACAGAGCACTCGATCTTGGAGCTTGAGACGAAGTCTTGTTCTAAAAGCCAGGGTTGGGTGGGTGGGAAGATCCACTGCCACCTTTGCTCTTCTGATACGGCTGACGGAACGGAGGAGGAGGAAGACAATACTTCTGCTGCTTGTCCACTTGAGTAGAGGAAGAAGGAGTAGCATCTCTGACTCGCTTCTTGGAAGCATCACACTTCAGTTGAGCAGCCTCTTGCTTCAATGCCATGTTGTAGAACTCATCGTACCTGTCGTGGTTTTGTCACGGCAGATGTCCTAGAGAAAGGACTTAGTCGTGGAGCCATCGCGACGGGTTAGCTTGAAGGGGTTAAAGCGGACACAAGGACGCAAGAGAGTTTATACTAGTTCGGCCCCTTCGATGAAGGTAAAATCCTACGTCTAGTTGTGATGGAATTGATGGGGTTTCGATGACTAGGGAGCAATCAAGCTTCGCCTATGTCTCGGGTTGTTGTCTATTCTCTGAACCGCTGCCGGGTCGTCCCCTTATATACACGGGTGACACCCGTCGGTTCACAGATTCCCAATACCGGCTCATAGATGTGTCCAGTTTGGTCTCTACTTATTCCTAACTTACAATACAAGTTACATACCAACGCCGGTTTACGGCTACAGGCCTTAAACCGACCATGGGCCTTGAGCTCTCATCTACCTTCTTGGGCTTTAACATAATTAACTATTGATGAAGTTAAACCGGCCCAGATAGGCCGGTTTACGCCCAGTAGTAATATCCCCAACATTAGGCCCCAGATTGATTTGAACAGGTTCATGTCAATCCTTAGCAAAAAATCTTCACCTTCAACATCTTCTTGTAATTTGTTGAACCGCCGTGATGTCATCTTCTCTGGTTGTTGTAAACCGGCGTGACATCACCTGTTGTAAAGAACCTTATCCATGATACCCCCTTTTTGTTTTTTGTTTAATAGGTCTCCGACAATTTAGGCGACAACTTCATTTCCAAACCCACGGTCCCTTGATTTTCACGCCTGACTCCTGTCCCTTGCCTTATAAATAGGACCGAAGGGTCATTTCTTTTTCCCCTTCGTGCCCTTCTGCTTCATCTTCCTCGCGTCGTCCAGCTTCGGAGCTCCACCGCCGTCGATGACCTCTGCTCCAACCTTGGCCGCTGCATCACCCTGACTGTACCAGAGCATCGCGGCGACCTTCTGTTTCTTCCTCGGCTCCGGTGAGTTCTTCACCTTTTCCTCCGAAGATCCGTTCTAGGGTTTCCAAGTTATTCAGATTTCATCGTCTGCTTCGTACTCACATGATAGATCCTAGATGAACCTGTGAACCTGTGCTCTATGTAGCGGTAGTTCTTAGCATCCGCCTTTACTCATATGCCTCAAGACCGTAGCTCTACCTGTATCTCTGCCCATTGATTTGGTACTGTTCTTTTTTGAACCTTGAATACTTTCCTTCTTTTCTGAACTTGCTTCAGATCCGTTGCTGTAGAGAAATCTTGTGAAATCTGTTTCTGTACACTTAACTATCTGCAATCTTAATTGTTTCAATGCTTAGATCCGGCGGTTTAACTTTATAGAAAAATTGCCAAACCGGTATATACCATTAGTCCCCTTGTTGAACTACCTACTGCTGTTGCTTCATAAAACTCTGGTTTAGATAGAGTTGTCTCCGGTTTAACATTGTACATACCAGTGCAGTTTAATCAATGCATTTTTGAACCGGGATCTTCTACCTTGTAGATTCCATCATGGCCAAGCAAGTGTATGAGTGCAATTGGGTTCCTTCTCGCGTCACAGAGGCTGAACTGGACGATTTAGTCCTGATTGGCACTTTAGGCAGCAAAGATACCATCCATTGGAGGGCTCCTGGCAAAGAATGCCCTCCCACACCTCAAGAAGGAGAGGTTGTTTTCGTAGATCACTTAGCCCGAGGCTTTAAGCCGCCCGGTTCTAAATTTTACCGGGATGTTTTAGCCGATTTCCAGCTCCATCCACAAGATACTGGCCCCAACTCTATTACAAATATGTGTCACTTCCAAGTGCTCTGTGAAGCGTTCTTTCAAGAGGAGCCCACAGTGGAATTGTTCAGAGATCTTTTCCATCTAAACCGTCGTACTGAGTTTACTGACGGCTCCAATACGGAGTTGGGTGGCATGGCGATTCAGAAAAGGAAAGAGGTCACATACCCTCACGCCAAACTGCATAGCCACCCCAAAGAATGGAATCAGACATGGTTCTACTGCAAAGACACCTCCCCTGCTGGTGAGAATCCCTTGCCTGGCTTTCGTCCGGAGCGGCTCAGCAATACACACCCTTTTCCTCAAAGATTGACTGCCCAGGAGAGAAGCAAATATGCTCCCCAGCTGTCAAAGCTCAGAGCCTTTATGGCCAACGGTTTAACAGGGGTTGATCTCGCTCGCTGTTGGATATCATGGAGCATACTGCCCCTTAGTCAGCGCTCCGGTTTGATGTGCGAGTATACTGACAGTGTTGATGACCCACTGCGACATTCAAAACTCCAGCTCTCTGGTGAAGAAATCACAGAGGCTGTGCATAAGATACTGAATGAACCGGAACACGTCTACGCTAGAACCGGCCTGCTTCCCTTCTATGCCACCAACAAACCGCCAGCTGTAAGACTTTGATTTTTCTCTTTGCTGAATCTGTTATTGATATGTCTGGTCATTGTTTTTAATATCAGTGTCTGCATAATCAGGGAGATGATCCGTTTTGGAGCAAAAAATTGCCGCAGGAGAAACCAGAAAAACCAGACAAACCAGAAAGAGCAACCCGGCAAAAGACTAAGGCTGTGAAGAAGACTGCCCACAGGAAAAGAACCACTGCATCTTCTAATCCGGCTCCTGATGATGAGGTGGATAATCCGGACTTTGAGGTAGAGCTTGACTCACTTGGTTTATTTTTCATGCGTCTTATTGATGATGATATTTGTCAGGATGATGCTGAAGCCAGCCACGCGGATGTTGCAGAGGTAATTATTCTCTCTTCCGATTCAGAAACTTTGCCTTCACAAAAAATCTGTCAGGAAAACCGGAAAGTTAAATTTTCTCATCCTCTTGCTTATTTGGATCCTAAACTTCTTATGAAGACCCAACAACACAAAGCTCGTTGCACCACCCGGCATAGCGGCCAGGTAGTTACCTCCGCCGGTTTACTGAACAGTACGGTTCGGAAACGCCATTCGGAGGTCTCTAATTTGCTTGTTAGTGTTTGTCCTAAAGCGGGCTGCTTTCGTCAACCTCTTAATCCGTCTGACTCCGATTACCAGGTTACTTCCCACTCATCTTCTGGCGAGTCATCGGCTACTCAGCTCCCACCGCTCAAAACGGTGCTTGGGTAAGCTATACTTATTGTGATGTTTGCAGTACATTGCCTTAGAACATATGATGTATTTGATTTTGTTATTCTTCTCAGGGCCAAACCTAGGCCAAGCAAGAAGGCCCGCCTGGACAAAGCGGCCGAAGAAGATGTCATTCTTGAAGCAGACAAGACACCCAATGCTGAAGCGGCTATTCCTGAGGATATTCCCAACGATCCACCGCAGCAAGATGATGATCTTATTGCTGAAGAGAGACCTACTGATACCTCAGGTCCTATCCATCAGCCCACAGGCTCCATCCGGATTGAAAGCTCCACCGGTCCAGAAAAACCTACTAACAAGCCAACAGCTCCAGTGCAAACCGGCGGTACCAAGGATGATGAGGTTGTCATTACTGGCGCTGGCCACACTGAGCCAAGCAATCCTGTCGCTTTATCCAAACATTCTGCCAAGGAAGAATTTGCTGCCTTTGGCAAAGGCACGTGGAACGCTGATCTGACGACTTACGCTGCTCTGAACGCTCAAGATATCCATTCCGGCTATCTGAACCGGCTGTATACCAGCCGTGACTATGAAGCCGGTCTGGTTAATATGATGAAAGATAAATATAAGGTAACTTCCATATGCTCCTTCCTGCTTGTATGCTTCCATTCTTGCTGACTCTCCTAGCCCCCAAGGGCCGTTTTGAAATATTCTTTCAAACCGGGACTTAATAATATAAATCTTGATGCTTTGAAATTTGCTGATGTAGCCCCCAAGGGCCGGTTCAACTTACCGTAGTTAAACCGGTACTTTAAGTAATTGAAAACTGCCGCATCAGAATATATATGATCAAATAGCCATTAGCCCCCAAGTGCCAAGTTGAATACTTGTATTGATCTTGGGACTTTGTAAGCAATTGAAAGATGAAGATCGAATATGCATTAGCCCCCAAGTGCTAAGCGCATAACTTGTTATGTGGTTGGTACTTGAATCCTTCTACCGATTTGTTGAAACATATATCTGTATGCATGCAGGCGGAGCTGAAGACGAAAGAAAACCAAGTCATCGATCTTCAAGAAAAGCTGAAAACCCAACAGGCTGAAACCTCCAAAGCAAAAGATGAATTGGCCAGTGCTTTAAGCGCCATGGAACAACTTAAGGAGAACTTCAAGAAGAAACGGGCGGATTGGGCCACTGAAAAGTCCGCTTTGATCAAACGAGCGGAGGATGCCGAGGCTGCACTAAAACCAGTGACGGATGAACTGACCAGCATAAAGCGGCACGTTCATGCCATGACCACTGCTATCTTTGGTAAGCCAGCTTGCCTTCTGAATTGGCTCTGCCTTCTTACAGAGTTGCCGGTTTATTAACCCTTTATGGTAATTTCAGGGACACGCATTGGTCACTTGGGGTCAGATGTGCGGAAGAAATTGAAAGCCGCCTATACATTGGTTGAACAATTATATACTGGTGCCCAGCGGATCATCTGTACCGCGTCTCATAATAAACCGGCGCCCACTTTGATTCAAGATACTCTGATGAAACTGTCAGTGCTTCCTGCCCAGGTTGAAGAGCTGAAGAAATCTGCTGCTCGAACAGGTGCAATCAATGCCTTAATCTGGGCAAAAGCCTGGGTGCCGGATTTTGATCCTATTGAAGTTGCTCAGGGCTATCCCAGTTTGAAGGAAGACGAGTTAGAATTTGGTGAAGCGGATCTGCAAGCAATAAACCGGGAGGTACGTCCACTAGCTTGTCAGTTGGCTGAGGAAGCAGACTTGTCTCATTATCAAGCGCAATATGACAGTCAAAACAAGCGAGTAGCTGTACCAATCCATGAATCGGAAAATCTGATCCCTCTAATCCGTAAGCATACTTACGCTCCCGATATTGACCCGTCATTGCTGATCCATGATGAAGCTGTTTTTCAAGCATTAATGGGAATCGACTGGACAACTGTGGATTTCCAGCCACTGGGTAGAGAAACGGAAGCTGAAGCGGCGCAGGATGACCCACAACCATCAGGCCAAGATGGTGGCCAAGCTTGAATCAGAAGCCGGTTTTAAAACTGCCTCTCCTTTGTGAAAAACAATTATATTATTATGGGCACCATGTTGCCTTGTAATAGGCTAGCTGATACCTTTGATGTTGATATGCCTTCGTGCATAACTTGTTCTTCCTGTGGTAATGAACTTTCTAAAACACTTTCTGAAATAAGAAATTCGTCAAGTGCCACCGCGGTTATACCGTCAGGCGGAATATGATGTCTATATATATGAAAACAAAACATCCAAAACAAAATTTCAAGTATATGATTAAATTTTTGAGATACATAATACCTACCATCGTTGAGTGTGAAGTTGGCTTGGCCAACCTTGAAGCGGAGTTTTGCAAACCCACACTGTTGGAGGAGATAACAGCTCCTGTATATATACATGACGCTGGTTTACCATGTAAACCGTGCCGGGTTATAATAAACACCGTGTTACTCCATAAGAGGATGTTAACAACAAAGATCAAACCGGACAAATAGTCTCCAGATTGACGTGAACTGTGTTCCGTCAATTGATTGGTTTAAAAAGCTTTGTTGGTTTAAAAAACACAATGAAAAGCAAAAACCCCCCTTCAAAGAAAAGTGTGAAGCAAAAGCAACGACAAAACCGTTTGCTAAAAAAGGTTTATTTAAGCTGATCAAATGGCGTTACCATGGCCAAACACGACCAAGCTCCCGTTAGGTGTAACTATGGTTCTAGTCAGCCAGGTCCCCAAATGAAACCGTGGCATTTATGCCGACCAAATGGCATGGTCATGGTTCGGGTTCGACCAAGCCCCCAAGTGATTCTGTGGCCTTAGGCCGATCAAGAGGCATGACTGGTTTAGACATGACCAAGTCCCCAAGTGATCTGGTGGCTCTCGCCTATCAAGAGGCATGGTATTGGTTCGGACACGACCAATCCTCCAAGTGATATAACACGATGCTTTTAGCAAAGCGAACTCAAGGGGTAAACCGGAGGCCGCTTTAGAGCAACTCCGTGTAACCTCACATGATGTAAAAGAACAGATACCCCGCTTTAGCTGAGGTTCCGGTTTACTATATTTAATCATAATATATACATTGTCGTAATATGTACATAAGTATAGCCAATGGCTCAGGTATAGTAAGGCCGAAGATGAGCTATATTCCACGGCCTATTAGTCTCCTCCTCTGATGCACGTGAGTCCTTATGCTCTCGAATATCGATCAGATAGTACGACCCGTTGTGCAGATTCTTGCTGACCACGAAAGGCCCCTCCCAAGGTGGGGATAGCTTATGCATATCAGTCTGATCTTGGATGAGCCAAAGCACCAAATCTCCTTCCTGAAAGGTTCTGGTTCTGACCCGGCGACTGTGATAACGATGAAGATCCTGGTGGTAAATCGCCGATCGGGCGGCTGCGATGTCACGCTCTTCATCCAACCGGTCCAAAGCATCTTGCCGTGCTGTCTCGTTGTCCACTTCAATATAAGCCGTGACACGAGGTGAATCATGACGGATATCACTGGGGAGAACTGCCTCCGCTCCATAAACCATGAAGAACGGTGTGTATCCTGTTGATCTGTTGGGTGTTGTATTGATGCTCCATAACACAGATGATAATTCTTCTACCCAACAACCCGGCCTTCTCTGCAAAGGAACCATGAGCCGGGGCTTGATGCCTCTCAAGATCTCTTGATTAGCTCTTTCTGCTTGACCATTGGACTGTGGATGTGCCACTGATGAA
Source organism: Triticum urartu (assembly GCF_056163025.1). Lineage (NCBI taxonomy): Eukaryota > Viridiplantae > Streptophyta > Magnoliopsida > Poales > Poaceae > Triticum > Triticum urartu. The sequence continues at coordinate 643,675,753 of NC_141877.1, read as the reverse complement.
ACGTCGAGCCGGATGTGCTCCCGTTCGCAGAACTCCTTCATAGCACCTTTGGACAAATTGGTACCATTATCTGTGATAATACTGTGCGGAAAGCCAAACCGGAAAATCACCTTTTTGATGAACCGAACCGCCGTGGCCGCATCACACTTGCTAACAAGTTCTGCCTCCACCCACTTTGTAAACTTGTCAACCGCCACCAGGAGGTGGGTCTTCTTATCTTTGGATCTTTTGAAAGGCCCAACCATATCCAGCCCCCAAGTCGCAAACGACCAAGTAATTGGAATCATTCTCAATTCTTGAGCCGGTACATGAGCACGCCTTGAAAACCTTTGGCAACCATCACATCGTCTGACCAGATCCTTCGCATCAGCATGAGCAGTTAACCAATAAGAACCATGGCGAAACGCTTTAGCCACCAGAGACTTTGAACCGGCGTGGTGACCACAATCTCCTTCGTGGATCTCACGCAAAATTTCACGGCCTTCTTCAGGAGACACGCAACGTTGAAAAGCTCCTGATATACTGCAATGATGCAACTCGCCGTTGATGATAGCCATGGACTTGGATCGCCGGATTATCTGCCGGGCTAGAATCTCATCCTCTGGCAACTCACCCCGGTTCTTGTACGCCAGGTAAGGAAGCGTCCAATCTGGAATAACATGAAGAGCCGCCACCAATTGAGCCTCCGGATCAGGAATAGCCAAATCCTCTTCACCAGGGATCTTGACCGACGGGTTGTGCAGCACATCCATAAAAACATTGGGTGGGAGCGGTTTGCGCTGAGAGCCCAGCCGGCTTAAAGTGTCTGTCGCTTCATTTTTCCGCCGGTCCACGTGGTCCACCTGATAGCCTTTGAAATAACCTGCGACAGTATCCACCTCACGACGATATGCTGCCATGAGTGGGTGCTTGGAGTCCCAAGTGCCAGACACTTGCTGAGCCACAAGGTCCGAGTCACCGAAGCACTTAACTCGACTTAGATTCATCTCCTTAGCCATCCGGAGACCATGGAGCAAGGCTTCATATTCAGCTGCATTGTTAGTACACGAGAACATTAAACGGAGAACATAACAAAACTTATCACCTTGTGGGGAAGTTAATACGACTCCAGCCCCCGAGCCTTCCAACTGCTTGGATCCGTCAAAATGGATGGTCCAATACGTATGATCCGGCTTTTCTTCAGGTGCTTGCATTTCCGTCCAATCATTGATGAAATCAACAAGTGCTTCAGACTTAACCGCTGTCCGAGGCACATACTTCAAACCGTACGGCCCTAGCTCTATGGCCCACTTTGCAATCCGGCCAGTTGCTTCCCGGTTCTGGATGATATCTCCCAAAGGAGCAGAACTGACCACCGTAATGGAGTGCCCTTGGAAATATTGTTTAAGCTTCCGGCTTGCCATAAAAACTCCATACACCAGCTTCTGCCAATGCGGATACCTTTGCTTGGACTCAATGAGCACCTCGCTGATATAATAGACCGGACGTTGAACCGGATGCTCCTTACCTGCCTCCTTCCGCTCCACCACAATAGCTACGCTGACCGCCCAAACATTAGCAGCAACATATAGCAGTAACGGCTCCTTGTCAACGGGAGCGGTGAGCACAGGAGGATTGGCCAATTGTCGCTTTAAGTCCTCAGATGCTTCATCAGCAGCAGAACTCCAGACAAACTGATCCGTCTTTTTCAACATCTGATACAAAGGGATTGCCTTCTCACCCAGGCGACTGATAAACCGGCTTAGCGCAGCAATCCGGCCTGCCAGGCGTTAAACATCGTTGATACACTTCGGTTTAGCCAGGGAGGTGATAGCCGTGATCTTCTCTGGATTAGCCTCAATTCCCCTGTTGGACACTAGAAAACCCAATAGCTTACCCGCCGGTACACCAAAGACACACTTGTCCGGATTAAGCATCATCTTGTATGTTCTAAGGTTATCAAAGGTTTCCTTCAAATCATCAATCAGAGTCTCCTTCTCCCTGGATTTAACCACGATATCATCCACGTAAGCATGTACATTACGGCCAATCTGCTTGTGAAGACAATTTTGTACACACCATTGGTAAGTTGCCTGGGCACTCTTGAGCCCAAAGGGCATAGACACATAGCAGAAGGCTCCAAAGGGAGTTATAAATGTTGTCTTCTCCTGGTCCTTAACTGCCATTTTGATCTGATGATAGCCAGAATACGCATCCAAAAAACTTAAACGCTCACAACCCGCCGTAGCATCAATAATTTGATCAATACGGGGGAGGGCAAAAGGATCTGCTGGACAAGCTTTATTAAGATCTGTGTAATCCACACACATGCGCCAGGTGCCGTTTTTCTTGAGGACCAGCACCGGATTGGCAAGCCACTCGGGGTGAAAAACTTCAACAATAAAGCCAGCTGCTAAGGGCCTGGCTACCTCTTCTCCAATCGCCTTGCGTCTTTCTTCGTTAAACCGGCGGAGGAACTGTTTCACCGGTTTATATTTAGGATCCACATTAAGTGTGTGCTCAGCGAGTTGCCTCGGTACACCTGGTATGTCGGAGGGCTTCCATGCAAAAATGTCCCGATTCTCACGGATGAACTCGATGAGCGCGCTTTCCTATTTCGAATCCAAGTTGGCACTGATGCTGAACTGCTTGGATGAATCGCCAGGTACGAAGTCAACAAGCTTAGTTTCTGCTGCCGATTTGAACTTCAGGGCCGGATCATGCTCCGTAGTTGGCTTCTTCAACGGAGTCATGTCCGCCGGATCAACATTGTCTTTATAGTACTTCAACTCCTCGGTGGTACAAACCGACTCTGCATAAGCCGCATCTCCTTCCTCGCATTCCAAAGCGATTTTGCGGCTTCCGTGAACCGTTATTGTCCCCTTGTGACCCGGCATCTTGAGCTGCAAATACACATAACAGGGCCGAGCCATAAACTTGGCGTATGCCGGTCGCCCAAACAGGGCATGATATGGACTTTGGATTTTCACCACTTCAAACGTCAATGTCTCCGACCTGGAATCATGATCATCCCCAAAGGCCACTTCTAGAGCTATCTTACCAACGGGATATGCTGATCTACCAGGTACTACACCGTGGAATACTGTATTAGACGGTTTGAGATTCTTATCTGTTAGTCCCATACGACGGAAGGTCTCATAGTACAGGATGTTAATGCTGCTCCCTCCATCCATGAGCACCTTGGTGAACTTATAACCTCCCACCTGAGGCGCCACCACCAGAGCCAACTGACCCGGATTATCGACCTGGGCTGGGTGATCCTCTCTGCTCCATATGATTGGTTGTTCAGACCAACGTAGATAATGGGGTATGGCCGGTTCAACAGAGTTGACTGCCCGCCTCTGAACCTTCCGGTCTCGCTTGTCCAAGCTAGTGGTAAAGACATGGTACTGCCCACTACTCAACTGCTTTGGGTTGCTCTGGTAACCTGACTGTTGCTGCTGTTGGTTGTAACCACCCTGGTTGTTCTGACTATTTTGACCATTATGCCCGCCCGGATTACCATTAAATCCTGAACCGGAACTTCCTCCACCGTAACCCGGCCTGGACCCTGAGCCACCGCCAGATTCGTGATCATACCGGAAATTATTAGAATTCTTGAACTCCTGTATAATAAAGCAATCCTTCCAAAGGTGGTTTGCTGGCTCCTCCTTCGTCCCATGTCTTGGACAGGGCTGGCTTAGCAAATAGTTTAGGCGGTTTGGGTTAGGGTTGGGTGCTCCATTACGATTTTTCGGCCTACCCTTGCGTTGCTGGCCATTGTCCTATGCGTTGGTATTAGCCACGAAGTCCATGTTACCATCCGCTTTACGCTTGCCTCCTCCGCCATTGCCTACCCAGTGATGCTGCTGACCTTTGGAGCTGCTGTTCTTCTTCCCTTTCCCTGTCTTGTCATCATCAGATTCGGGATCCTTGGTACTATCAGAATCAGCATATTTCACCAAAGCGGCCATGAGGGTCCCCATGTCGGTGCAATGATGCTTCATCCGTCCCAATTTCAACTTCAGGGGCCCAAACCGGCAGTTGCCTTCTAGGGTTAATACTGCGGTGTCAGCGTTGATGCGGTCTGAGGAGTGCAACACTTGTGAAACCCGGTGCACCCAATGATTCGTTGATTCTCCTTCCTCCTGGAGACATGCAGCTAAGTCCACTATCGACATAGGCTGTTTACAGGTAACCTTGAAATTGCTGATAAACCGGGCTCGTAATTGGGCCCATGAACTGATAGAATTAGCTGGCAAGCTTTTTAACCAAGTACGGGCCGTTCCTTCAAGCATCATGGTGAAGTATTTCGCACACGCCGTGTCATCCACATCAAGCATCTCCATGGCCATCTCATAGCTCTCCACCCATGTCTCTGGAGGTTGATCTGCCGTGTAATTTGGTACCTTGCGCGGGCCTTTGAAATCCTTGGGCAGGCGCACGTTGCGTAAAGCGGGGATAAGGCAAGGCACCCCCAAAGAACTAGAAGTAACACCAGGTTCGATCGAGATGGTTGGACGAACCGGTGTGAGCTGCCGAGCCTGACGCTGTGCGGCTAACTCGGCCTCCCTACGCGCTCGGGCCCGGTTCACCACTTCCTGAGCGTCATCAGCACCACCCGTCGGGTTGTTGCCACGGGGTGCTCCACGTTCATTACTCGACACTGTTGGTTCATCCATATGTCTGCTATAGCTCCGGCTTGGATGGGGGGTCGAGTGGATCCGGTCGCGGCTGTACGAGTACGCTTCCTGTTGGGCCAAAGCTGTCCTCAGAAGTTCCTTGACCCGTCGCGTCTCTACTGCCTGCGGCGAGTCACCTTCAATTGGAATGGCCTCCAGCCGTGCAACAACGGCAACAAGATTGTCCATTGGGTTGGAGTAGTGACTCGGAGGTGTTAAAGCATCCTGAGGTATAACGGTGTTTTGACGAGGCGGGTCCATCTGACGAGGCTGAACCGGTGCACCGGTCCCAGGGGCTTCTGCGCGGTTCCCCTCCAGCGGGTTGCCGGCTCTTGGTCCTGGAGTGTTGAAAAGGTCTCTGGCCTCGAAAACCAGAGGTAAGCGGGATCGGTGCTTCCTCCTCATGACTTCATGCGACGCGCTCTGGTCCAACATAAGCCTGTAGGCCTGTGCGTCTAAAGCGGCCCGCTCTGCGGCCATCCTGGTGTCCTCAGCCGCCAGATCCGCCTTGGCATGGGTGATCTGTTCCTTTACCTTTGCAATCTCTGTGTTGTGAACGTCCTGATCTGGCGGATTAACTTCCGCCATAAGCACAACCAACGCATCAAATAGTTCTGATAGAACCTGAGCCGGCGGGCGCACAGGGCCTCCTGCCCCGGCAGCCGTCGCCGCTGCTGAACCGGAGATCGTTGCCGCGGCTGTCGAAGAATGAAGCGCTGCTTGTGTTCCGGTCATGAATATTCCAACCCGGTTGGGCAGATCAGAGGGGTCCGGAATACTGTCGCCATCGGAACAGCTCCCAATCCGGCCATCTTGTAGCTGATAAAGAGATTCGGTTTCTCCGATCGAAGATTCGTCACCGGAACAAACGACAGTCGCCTCGCGAAACTCTGATCCGTCCTCATAACTTCCTCCATGGATGACTCCCACGAAGGCACGCTTCATGGCCGGTTTAACCCGGGCGGATTGCGCACGCTGAGCCGTCTCGACGAGGTCGGTGCAGATGTCCGGCTCAGGGCCCGGTTCACCGATCTTGCCAATGAAAACATGAATGCTACCAAAGGGGACCCGGTACCCGTACTCAATTGAGCCGGCCTCAGGACCCCAGCCTGCATCGTCGATGTAGAGCTTGCCGCGACGACTCTTAGTCATCCGGCCTACAGCGTAGCCCTCGAGTCCTTCAAAGCGGCCCTCCAAGAACCGGAAACCATCGTGCGATAGCCCCACGGTGGGCGCCAACTGTCATGGTTTTGTCATGGCAGATGTCCTAGAGAAAGGACTTAGTCGTGGAGCCATCGTGATGGGTTAGCTTGAAGGGGTTAAAGCGGACACAAGGACGCAAGAGAGTTTATACTAGTTCGGCCCCTTCGATGAAGGTAAAAGCCTACGTCTAGTTGTGATGGAATTGATGGGTTTCGATGACTAGGGAGCAAACAAGCTTCAGCTATGTCTTGAGTTGTTGTCTGTTCTCTGAACCGCTGCCGGGTCGTCCCCTTATATACACGGGTGACGCCCGTCGGTTCATAGATTCCCAATACCGGCTCATAGATGTGTCCGGTTTGGTCTCTACTTATTCCTAACTTACAATACAAGTTACATACCAACACCGGTTTACGGCTACAGGCCTTAAACCGACCATGGGCCTTGAGCTCTCATCTGCCTTCTTGGGCTTTAACATAATTAACTATTGATGAAGTTAACCCGGCCCAGATAGGCCGGTTTACGCCCAGTAGTAATATCCCCAACAGTACCTCAAGGGCTCAAAGAGAACAAGAGCTAGCTGGATTTCCTCTCTGAGACCACCCCTGAACTGGTATATCATGCTCTTCTCGTTAGGGACGTCCTGCTTAGCAAAGCGGGCGAGCTTCTGAAACAACTTGTTGTAGTCATAGACAGACAAAGAGCCTTGCTTCAGGTTGCGGAATTCCTCACGCTTGCTTTCAACCACGCTTTAAGGAATATGATGAGCTTTGAAGTCTTGACGGAATTCATCCTAGGTAATCACACGGCCTCCTCTGGAATCCTTGTACTGCTGGAACCATTCTGCAGCTTGGTCTTTGAGTTGGAAGGAAGCGAACTTGACAAAGTCCTCAGGCCTGACGTTACTGCACTCGAAATGCTTGCATAAGTCCACGAGCCAATAGTCAGCATCAGTTGCCTCAACACAATTGCTGAAGGTCTTTGGCTGGTTAGCAAGGAACTGGTTGAGTGTAGCAAAGTGATTCTGATTGTTGCCTTGGTTGCCTTGGTTCGCTTGATTGTGCTCTTGAAGAATTTGCATGATCAACTGCGTGTTTGCATTGGTAGCGGCCATCACAGCTTGCCATGCCTCCGGAGGAGGGGCAGGTGGTGGCGGATCCTGATTCTGATTCTGATTGCTGCTCTTAGCGGGAGCCATCCTGAAGAGGGTGACATCCGTTAGCACATTGACAGATAAAATTGAAGTTGAATCAAGCGGGTTGAAATTGCAACATATAGTCTTCACATCCGAACATAAGAACGAATGTATTCCACTTGAAATGGTCACATATCCATAAATTGAGAAGCCACTTAGAAATTAGGTACATGAATAAATCAACAAGGTACGGAACAAGAACGAATACTCGGTAAGAAATCCCAATCTCAAACCAAATCTCCGTGGAAGAAGAACTAGAGCTACAAAAATTCCCACCTATGAAACTCCCGAACCTTTCTGGTTATGCAATCAGGTGTTGGGGATACAGGGGAAGCATAATATCTCACCCAAATCTAGCAAATCCTACATCCAGCTGTATCCATCCTTCAACACATAACCGAGAAAAACTTCGGAAACCATCTACCTCAACCTTCAAAAAGCATCCGTTATACAAGTTATGGCAATACTCCCGAACTCCCGCCCCAGTACTGGGTGGCGTCGAGGTTATCTCACCAACAACTGCATAAAAGAGATTTTCGATGTCGACGTAGTAAACTCAGGTATTCCAGAACTGCAACGATAAAATTGTGACGACAACACCTCGGAGCTCAACTCCCCGGGACACTGCCACAACCCCTAAATGATAGGAGGCACCAAGAACAATGTTCTCGTCACAAAACCATCGGAACGATTCCAAGATACCCGCGTGATCCTAATTTTTTTTTGTGAAATTTGAGAAGAGAAGAGTCAAAACTCTACGTCAAGATGCCTTACCAGAGCGATGAGGGGACTGGGGAGTAAAAAGAATTCCTAAACTCTCCGATATATAATTTCTAAATGACTCAAAACATTTTTCTAGACTCAACAACGGCTGCTAAAAATGATCAAGCAGTGGGGGCTCCTAAGGTCGGGGAAGGCTCTGATTACCAACTTGTAACGCCCTCGATGCGGCTATATCTCCTACGTGTCGAAGAACGACTTAGAGGCATAACCGCATTGAAAGCAATGTGGCAAGTAAGGCAATCTTCACAACATCCCATGTAATATAGATAATAAAAGGGAAGGTACATAGTTGGCTTACACTCGCCACGTCAAACAAAGTACATAAATAGCATTTCATCATTCAATCACTCATGGCCCGACTACGGTGCCAAAATAAAAGATCAACCCAACATGCGACACGGTCCCGATCGCCCCAACTGGGCACCACTACTGATCATTAGGGAAAGACACATAGTAACGACGGGAAGCTTCGTCGAACTCCCACTTGAGCTCAAGCGCATCATCTGGAACGGAGTCGTCTGGCCCTGCATCTGGTTTGGAAGTAATCTGTGAGCCACAGGGACTCAACAATCTCGCACCCTCGCGATCAAGACTATTTAAGCTTATAGGTAAGGCAAGGTAATTATGTGGAGCTGCAGCAAGCGACTAGCATATATGGTGGCTAACCTGTTCGCAAAAGAGAGCGAGAAGAGAAGGCAAAGCACGAACGAATAACTAGAGAACAACCTGCGGCAAGCATTACTCCAACACCGTGTTCGCTTCCCGGACTCCGCCGAGAAGAGACCATCACGGTAACACACACGGTTGATTCATTTTAATTAAGTTAAGGTTCAAGATATCTACAACCGGACATTAGCAAATTCCCATCTGCCCATAACCGCGGGCACGGCTTTCGGAAGTTCAAATCCCTGCAGGGGAGTCCCAACTTAGCCCATGACAAGCTCTCACGGTCAACGAAGGATATACCTTCTCCAGGGACATTCCGATCAGACTCGGCATCCCGGTTCTACAAGACATTTCAACAAGTTAAAACAAATCCAGCAACACCACCCAGATGTACCGACAAATCCCGATAGGAGCTGCACATATCTCGTTCTCAGGGCACACCGGATGAGCAAGACGTCGGGTAGGCCAGCCCAGAGTTGCCCCTGGTAGCCCCGGACATCGCTCGGTTGGACCAACACTCAGAGGAGCACTCACCCGGGGGGGGGGGGGGGGGGTAAAATAAGATGACCCTTGAGTCCGCGAAACCCAAGGGAAAAGGCTAGGTGGCAAATGGTAAAACCAATGTTGGGCATTGCTGGAAGAGCTTTATTCAAGGCGAACTGTCAAGGGGTTCCCATTATCACCCAACCGCGTAAGGAACGCCAAATCCGGGAACGTAACACCGATATGACGGAAACTAGGGCGGCAAGAGTGGAACAAAACACTAGGCGGGAGGCCGAGCCTTCCACCCTTTACCAAGTATATAGATGCATTAAGATAACAAGATAATATAATGATATCCCAACAAGTAAATAATGTTCCAACAAGGAACAGTGTCCAATCTTCACCTGCAACTAGCAACGCTATAAGAGGGGCTGAGCAAAGCGGTAACTTAGCCAATCAACGGTTTGCTAGGACATGGTGGGTTAGAGGTTTGACATGGCAATTTGGGAGGCATGATAAGCAAGTGGTAGGCATCGTAGCATAGGCATAGCAAAAGAGCGCATCTAGCAAAGCAAAGATAGAAGTGATTTCGAGGGTATGATCATCTTGCCTGCAAAGTTGTCAGAGTTGACTGGATCCTCGAAAGCAAACTCAATGGGCTCCTCGTTAACGAACTCGTCTCCCGGCTCTACCCAAACAAGACAAACATGCAAAAAAGGACACAATCAACCACGTGCAAAGCTCAAACAACATGATGCAAACATGGTATGCTATGCGGGATGCGATATGTGATGCATATGCAAGATTTGACAAGGAATGAATGAAACTGGCCTGAACTTGGAAATCCAAGTGTGCCACTGGAAAGGTGAGGTGATTTCGGTTGAAATCGATATAAAGATCACCGGAATCGGAGACACGGTTTGGAAATGGCAAGCAACTCAAATATGGCAACGGTCTGTGATAAACAGCAAGTAGCCATCTAAATGCAACAAGATGAACATGCTACAGCACCCAAACATGACAACAAAATACATGACAGGGATCCATTTATAATGCTTAACAAAAGATGAACACTGAGCTACGGCCAATTCATCCATTAACAGGTTCAAACAAGCATGGCAAAAGTGCAATTGGTAAACAGGTTTCAGACTTGGTGAAATTAACACTTGTCTGGAATTCAGATCAGGTAGCACACTTTGGAGCATGAAAACTAGATGCTACAGGAACTTAACATGGCAAAGCAAGGCATGGCATGGAGCTACTCAAAGAGCTTAACAAAAGTCCCTTAGTGACCTTGAGCCAAAAGGAATCAGAAAATATAATTGAAGCATGTGAACATGGCAAAAACATAATCAGATCACAGACTTAGTGAAAAACTGGAGCATGCAAATCAGATATCAAGTAGGCATGTTTACGAGCTCGATGCACTCACTACAGAGCAAGGCATGACAAACTAAGCATACACCCATCAAGAATACACATTATACAAGCTAGACATGGTAAGAACAACAACATAGCATGCACGGATCAACTACAACATCCTCGGCAAAATCGCTAACAAGTAGACAATCTGCCCAGATTCACGAAATAGAAAAAGTAGAGCTCGATTGACTCAAGCTAGGGTGCTCCATAATTGCAAACAAAGGCATGGATGGATAGAGCACTACAAGATTGACAAAACATCCTTACTGATCATCCTCAAAAGAGGCACGGATCACTAGGAAACAACTTGAACATATGGCATATTGATAAAAACAGATCAAGGACTTAGTGGAATGGCTAAGTCCCTGAAATCAGCATTAGCGAATGCATCACTTTGCAAGATTGTGCTAGTTACCACACACATCACAAAAATACACGGATGACACCTCTGGAAAGATGGCAAAACATATGACAAAACACATGTAGAGCTCATGGGCATATCATGCACACAATAATCATGGCAAAAATAACAAATAGCTATTTGGAGCAGCAGATCTAACAATTATCTCAAATAGCACTCTTCCAACAGCATTTCGGGCATCAAGATGAACTCAAATGAAAATGATGTAATGAGATGAAATGATGTACTCTCTGGGACGAACATTTTGATATGCTACACGCCCAAAACAGAGCTACGGATGCGGAGATATAGCCGGTCAAAGTATGTAAAATAATACGAAGAGAGGGGAGGAGGTCAACCCAGATCTAGGGTTCGCACGTGCCCCGAGGTCGGCTCCGAGCTCGCCGGAGTCTTTCCGGCGTCGATGGGTGTGCGGCGGCCGGAGTGGAGGGAGGAAGAGGAGGCTGGCCGGCTCGGGGCTTGTCGGAGCGGCGGAGACGTGCGCCGGGCCTCCGGGCGGCGTGGCGGCGCGAGGACGAGGCGGCGGTGGCGCGTGGAGGCCGAGGCGACGAGGTGACGGCAGGCGGCGAGGCGGACCGCGACAGCGTGGCGCCGGAGTGGAGGATGGCGGCGGCGCGTCGTCGGAGGCGGTGGAGACGAAGGCGGGCGCGGGTGGCGCGGCACCGGGCCGGGAGGGCCCCGCCTGGGCCCCGGCGGGCCGGCGCGGCGATGTGGGTGCGCGGGCGGCGGGCCAACCGGGCGATGACATGTGGCGGCGGCGGGCGGACCGGACACGTCCGACCTGCGGAAATTCGTCCGGCGGCGGCGGATGGAGTGGATCTAGGGTTTTCAGGAGAGGGGAAACGAGAATTTCGGAGGGGGGTATATTTATAGGCATAGGGGAAGCTAGGAGAGTCCAAATGAGGTGCGGTTTGCGGCCACGCGATCATGATCGATCGCTCTAGATGATGGAGAGGGTTTTGGTGGGTTTTGGGCCAAATTGGAAGGGTGTTGGGCTGCAACACACACGAGGCCTTTTCGGTCCCTCGGTTAACCAGTGGAGCATCAAACGAAGTCCAAATGGTACGAAACTTGATAGGCGGTCTACCGGTAGTAAACCAAGGCCGCTTGGCAAGTCTCGGTCCAATCCGGAAATGTTTAATCCCCACACATGAAAGAAAGGTAGAAATGACCACTGGAGGAGAACGGAGCGCCGGAATGCAAAACGGACAACGGGGAAAATGCTCGGATGCATGAGACGAACACGTATGCAAATGCAATGCACATGATGACATGATATGAGATGCATGACAACAACAACAACAACAACACACTGAGACAAAAACCCGAATCCGAGGAAAAAATAACTTAACGCCGGAAACGACAAGAGTTGGATTACATATTAGGTAAATCATATCCGGGGTGTTACAACACTCCACCACTACGAAAGGATCTCGTCCCGAGATCTAGGACTGGAAGAACGCCGGGTACTCAGAACGGAGGTGATCCTCGCGTTCCCAGGTGGCTTCACGGTCGGAATGGTGTGACCACTTGACTTTGAGGAATTTGATTGACTTATTGCAAGTCTTGCGTTCAGTCTCTTCAAGAATAGCCACGGGGTGCTCACGATAAGAGAGATCTTCTTGGAGATCAATGTCTTCGAAGTTGACAGTGCGTTCAGGAGTCTTGAAGCACTTGTGGAGCTGAGAGACATGAAACACGTCGTGCACATTTGCAAAGTTTGAAGGAAGCTCGAGTTGATAGGCGAGATCGCCTCTCTTGCTGACGATCTTGAAAGGTCCCACGTATCTAGGGGCAAGCTTCCCTTTGATACCGAAGCGACGAGTACCTTTCATTGGAGAGACGCGGAGAAAACACTGAGACAAAAACCCGAACCCGAGGAAAAAAATAACTTAACGCCGGAAACAACAAGAGTTGGATTACATATTAGGTAAATCATATCCGGGGTGTTACAGTTTTTCTGCCGCCTCACCTGAGTCAGCACGCGCTCGCTAGCCTGTAGCTGTCGCACAACATGCTGGTTCTCCGGATTTCCTCCGGATTCATCTGCAACATCTATTGTTAGATCTGCAGCCACGCCACACACTATATGGTAACCGTCATTCTTTAAAGTGAATATTACCAGCGGGAGACTTTTTCGGTTCCTGCAATGCGGCAACAGTGGCCCGCAGTTGGGTCTTGCATTCCTCCAGCTCCTGTGACAGCCTATTATTCTTCTCTGTAAGAACCTGCACAATAAAGATGATTCTTAAATCAGTTCTGCTAACTGTTTCAAGTCTCAGGGGCTACTGATACATATAAATCGTCAGATTTACTCACCCGTGCATCCTTTACATACTGATCCATGGCTCTGGCTAGACCATCTTGAGCAGCACGGAGGTACGCCTCTCCAGAATTGAAGGCATCAAATGCCTCTGGTGAGAAACAAGCGTCATGGAGTACGGCCTGGCGGCGCCTATGATTCATGGCGCTTTCCACTTCTGGGTTTGTAACGGATAATCTATCCGCATCCTCTGTAGGGGGATTATCCGGCGCCTGCCCCATATCGGCTTCTGCCTCTATGTCCGGTCCTGGCGCCCGACTGGTGGAAGCGTGATTGGCAACATCGCCGGACATATTCCGGTGAGCGTTTTTTCTGTTAAAGAAACACGGGCGTCATTACATTTTGAGAAAGACGACAACCATGGAGCGGGGTTTTTTGTTATACCTTTGCGTCGGCGTCTCCGTCCTGACCACCTTCCTTTTTGGCCTACCCGGCCTCGGTGCCTCTTGTTGGCGAGTTGCTGCGGGTTCGGCAGGGCATCCCGAATGCCTTCCCTGTAAAAAATGCCATGTGTATATGGTGGGTGAAGTGTCTAAAAAAGGGGATCCTAGTTTTTGGAGTTGGGATATTTTGGTTTTTCTTACATGCGACGCAGGGAGCAGCCCGGGATAGTCGGCCGTAATGGACACCATGGCGTCATCGCAGCTTAACTGATAGAACCGCCGGTCTATCAGCTCCACAAAGATAACCGGATCTTCTTCAAGTCCGGAGTCGAGGGCCTGGTCAGGGTCCTCTGGTTGTGGAGAGGGGCTGCTGACTTCCTTTATGGCTTTTCGCAGTTTCTGCCGCAAAGTGGCAAGGTGAATACTTACAGCAAAAAATGCGTGAAAATGGGAGTAAGGGGATATAACTTACCCAGCTTGGAGGATTGTACATGGAGAATCCATCCCGTGGCTTAATGCGGGTGAACTCCTCTTCCTCTCCCTTGAACAGTTCGGACAGAATTTTTGCTAAAGCAGCAGCATTATCCGGACCCTTACGCCCGTAGCGGGTGGCATCATCCGCCCCATTAAAACACCACAAGGGGTGCCCACGATATTGAAGTGGCTGCACTCCCCGCATTATGCAAATTGACATAACTTCGATTAATGTCAATCCTGATAGAGCCAGTGCTTTGATCCGGTTCATCAGATAGAGGACTTCTCCGTTGTCTTCCACCTGGGGGCTCCGTGGGCGCCAACTTCGGCGTTTCTTCAGAGGAGCATTGCTGAACTCAGGAAGACCCCGCCGAACAGGGTCCGGAAGGGGAACGTCCTCCATATAAAACCATTCTGAAGGCCAGTCTTCAGACGACTTCTTTGGGGTACCGGACAGGTATCCGGTATCGACGATGCGCCATATTTCGGCTCCGCCCACTTGATAAAGTGACCCCCTCTATGCGCGGGAGACGAGGCAAAATAGCCTTTTCCACAGCTCGAAGTGAGCCTCGCAGCCCAGGAACAACTCGCAGAGAGCAACATAGCCGGCGATATGTAGAATGGAGGCAAGGGTGAAATTGTGTAATTGGAGGCCGTAGAACTCCAGGGGCCTGCGGAGGAACGGATGAATCGGAAATTCGAGTCCCCTCAATGGATAGGGGACAAAGCATACCCGCTCCCCCGTAGAGGGGCTGGGGAAGCTCTCCGCTTGCTCCCCGCCATTGTAGGTGGCGAGCCCGGCTCGGACGGGCACCATATACGCCGGAGATAGAAATCCCTTGGTCTGCAGTTCGACCAAACGACTGTGTGGGACTGAACACCTCTCCCAATCACTGGGCTTAGGGCTACGGGGGCGGGAGGAGGAGCTGCGGAGGTCGGCCATGCTGGAATGGATCTTTCCGAAACGCGCTCTGATGGATTCTCGCTGGGGGGAGGATGATATGGGTCGGATCTAAGAATCCCCATCCCTTTAATAGACAATTTATTTATCTGGCTAGGGGGGCGAATGTAAAAATGCTCTGGCGCCTCATATTCATTTGACGCGTGGGAGATAGCCCTTATTGGGCACAGAAGCCAAGAGGTTCGACATTTATGGGGCTGGACACTGCTTACGAACACTTGAAAACTGGAGAAGAACCCGCCTTGCAATGCCGAAGACAATACTGCGTGCCGGACTCATCGTCATTGAAGCCTGCTTCGGGGGCTACTGAGGGAGTCCTGGATTAGGGGGCATCCGGATAGCCGGATTATATCCTTCGGCCGGACTGTTGGATTATGAAGATACGAGATTGAAGACTTCGTCCCGTGTCCGGGTGGGACTCTACTTGGCATGGAAGGCAAGCTAGGCAATACGGATATGTATATCTCCTCCTTTGTAACCGACCATGTGTAACCCTAGCCCCCTCCGGTGTCTATATAAACCGGAGGGTTTTAGTCCGTAGGACAACATACAATCATACCATAGGCTAGCTTCTAGGGTTTAGCCTCTCCGATCTTGTGGTAGATCAACTCTTGTAATACCCATATCATCAAGAATAAATTAAGCAGGACGTAGGGTTTTACCTCCATCAAGAGGGCCCGAACCTGGGTAAAACATCGTGTTCCCTGCCTCCTGTTACCATCCGCCTTAGACGCAGAGTTCGGGACCCCCTACCCGAGATCCACCGGTTTTGACACCGACATCACTCCTGTTGAGAAGGGAGGCAACACTTGACAGAATGGGAAGAACTTGAAAAGAGGGCACGACACTCCGGTTGAATGGATAAGCAAAGGAAAGAACATGATCTTTGACAAAAATGGGATGATGGGTCGAAGCGTGCAACATCACAATGCCTCCGGAACAAAAGATAGAACAGACTGAAAGTAACGAAGAAGAAAACAACATCTTCTACCTCAAATGAATTTGAAAGCATCCTTCCATAGAGGATTGGACGGAGTTGTTGGGAAATGAACAATGAAAAGAATAAACTTGTTGTGGGCTTATTGAAAACATCCCAAAACTTGAGGCGAAATTCTGCCACTAACGGAAACAATAGATTGGATTGATATCAACAAGGAGACGAGAAACTTATTTCACTGGGAGGATAAATGAAGAACTTGGGTCATTTATAAGCACCATAAATAGCAACAATCCTTAGGGAAGGCTTAAGGTGAAATATGACACAAGATAACTCCAATGAAGAGATTGATGGGTTGCAAAGTATCTCATGAACGAATTGAAAATGATGGGTTCAAAATATGTCATTCCGAACAACTTGTGAATCATGAAACACGAAGGGAAATTGTCAAGAATGACATAACACCACCTCAAAAGATAAGGGAGAAGGGATTGAACTTTGAAATGCAAGATGAAGAATACTTGAACTCCTCTGAAAAGAATCTCGACGAACACTTCGAGAAGGAATTAAATCCTTGATGAACCATCATGTAGAGCCTCCATGAAGAACTCCGGTAATAAAAGAATGATCAAACGAAAGGGAAAGTTGAAAAGAACTCTGGGAGAAGCCTTGCAATGATTAGATGAAGCTTTGAAATGATGTAATTGAGAAAGCTTGGAACTCCGGGAAAGTATGAAGCACTTGAACCGAGAATTTACTCATCGTGAACAAACTCCAGAAGAAGGGATTAAACATTTGGATGAAACAAGAATAAGAATTACGTTATGCATATCCTTCATCAATTTAAATTGATGACCAGCAACGGATTTGGCATACTACTTAATCTCGTAGAAGGGATTAAGATAGATATAGCGTAAACTTGAGAAGGTATTGATGGAACTACCGATGGGATTTGGAAACAACGAATGAATTAATGTGATAACGAAGGAAGATAAATCTTGAACGAACCACCGTAAGAATTGAAAATAAAAGTAGCAAAGGCACAATTCACCGGGGAGAATTGGAAAACGAAAGATGATATTTGAGGGCATTTAGATACATGTGAACGAAGAGATCACGAGTTGATAAGAGAATACTTGAATGATGGGATATATTGGATAAGGAGAGGGCCATGACAGAAGAAGTGTGTGGAATACAGAGATACAATTTATGACAACTTTTAAGGTGCCAAGATTCTATTAGTCAGAGAACCTTCGGTAGATCCCGGCACCGGTAAAAAGAGGTTTGCAGGTGCACCACCCCAGCTCTTCCTACTCCCGGGCCATCTCAAAGTCGAGGTAATAACACCAATGGTGCCTAAACTTGTCATTGATGTTCACTTTGGTGCCTAAACTTGAAAAATACACCAAACTGTTTCTATAACTTGGTAGTACGGTTCAAAGCACGTGAACACTTTTTACAAGAGGTAAATACACCGGGAGTCATAGAACTTGCACGGGACGTTCAGTTTGGTGCATAAACTCGTAAAATACATGTTTTTGGTCATCTAACTTGTCCTCTCGTTCATATACGGTGCTTTCTATCGTATCCGGCCGTATCCCAGGCACACGTGGCGTGCCAACGTTGTGGGGGCTCATTTTCACTGTTTTTTTAATCCTTGCATTTTATTTATTTATGCAGAAAATTCTCAAATAAAATTAAAACCAAACTTTTCTGATCCCTTGCATTTTATCTACGCGAACAATTCTCAAATGAAATTGAAAAGGCGGGTACATGCTGGGCTTCGAACTACTCGACAAACCTTATGTTTGGTGATTAGTACGCACAGTTAGCTCCATATTATATGGATAGTACGAAGAAAGTAGAAATTTAAACAGGAAAAGCTGTGCAAAAAAGGGATAGCCCCGGTTCAAACCTATGACCTCCTGGCTAGCTCGCCGCATGTGCAATTATAGAGATATACACAATTTATCTTTTGCATTTTTTCTTTTTTCTATGTAAGAAAATAACTTATACTCTAGATAAACTTTTCGGACAAATCATTCAACTTTTCCCCGCAAAAAAATCATTAAAATTTTGTTTGAATTCGTATAATATTAAATTTGAAAAATCTAGATAGAAGAAATATAGTGCAGAATGAATGTACATGATTTTTTTAGACAAATAAACTACATTTTTGTTTAAATTCGAATAATTTTTAACTTAAACAATCTAGTGCAGAATGAATGCACGTATTTTTGGACAAATAGACAGAAATTGTGTTTGAATTCAAATAAATTTAATTTTTTAAATCTAGATAAAGGAAAATATAGGTCAGAATGCTTGTACGTAAATTCTTCGGACAAATAAACTATTTCTTCTGAATTCGAATAATTAAAATTTTAAAAATCTAGATAAAAGAAGATATATTGCAGAATAAATGTACACAAATTTCTTTCAGGCAAATTAGCGGGGTTTTTTTCGAATACGAATAATTTTAAAGTTGAAAATCTAGATAAATGAAATATAGTTCAGCTGAATTGTCCAAAAGAATTTTAAAATTTGAACAATTTTATATTTGAAAAAAATTGATCGCTCAAACAGAATGATTCCACTCTCCGCGTGATAATGTGCATAAATTTCTATTACCCGCGTAGTTTTCTTAAATAGAGCAGGATTAATAACAACATACACACGAACATTTCCATGCATGAATATTTTTTTGAAATGCGTGAACATTTTTAAAATGCAACATACTTGCTTTAATTACACAAATATTTTTAAATTTTTAATTTTTTTAAAATATCACATACTTTTTTTACAACGTAGAACATTTTTGAAACGTCACAAACAACAAAATATAAGTTGTTTTCTTACATCATTTTATTCCTGCGGGAATTACACGAACATGTTTTTAGTTTTCGTTTATTGTTTTATTGGGCTGAGCGAACATAGTATTAAAGAAAATTTTGTTTCTGAGTTTGATGTCAATTTATTCTTGGTCGAGTGGCTAGTGTAGTTATCTCTTAGTTTGGAGGACGTCCGTTCTAGTCCCCTGGCGCTATTTTATTCGTCTTTCTTGAAAGAAACTGTGTGCCTTGATGTGCGTAATTAAATAAAAATCAAAGATGCTTTTTGCAAAAGAAAGATAATGCATGGCTGACCCAACACCTCACCACTCACAGCCCCCGACATGTGGGCCGTATTCATGCTGACACAACACGTGAGCACAAGATACGGCTGGATACGAAAGAAGTGACCGTATCTGCACGCATAGGCAAGTTATGTGACCGCAATGATGTATTTTACAACTTTTAGCACCAAACTGAACATCATATGCAACTTTTAGTACCTCTTTTTACAACTAGAAATACATTTCCTAAAGGCATGAACACTTCATATACTACATGAATATTTTGTAATTTCTAAAATAATAAAAACAACTAACATGTGAAAAATGGGTGCACTAACTGCAGCCCATTTAACTCCACGATTGTGTCGGATATGTACAACGTTGCAGTACGTAAAAGACAACAAATTTACATGGGGCAATAGGTTGGCGCATGTCCTTTGTGGCGCACATGTTGCCGGTTCGAAACTCACTCGTGCAAATTTTTTGTTTTTTCCAGTTGTGCACTGACAGGTGGGACCCGATGGTCATTGAGACGCACACTCTTCTTGCTAGTCTGTCCCGACACTGTAAGTGGGCCTCACGCCACGCTGGCATGTCTAGTCAACAATACATACATATCTAAACATGATTTGAACCATACTACCAAGTTATAGAAGCAGTTCGATGTATTTTTCAAGTTCAGGCACCAAAATAAACATCGATGGCAAATTTATGCACCACCAGTGTTATTACCTCCTCAAAGTCTCACTAAAAGTTACCAGTTTGCCTGGTTCTAACAATCAAGGGGCTGAGTTTTCCTAGTTTTGAAGATAAAATATCATTTCCTATTAAACTTTCCATAGAGTGGTTTTCTTATAAGCAAATAATAGTATATGATTCGGTCTTAATCAGTGGTTTTTGCCGCTTGGCACAAAGCCAGAGCCAGCTGCAAGTAGTACATTGTTCATCTGAAAAGGAGATTCCATTTGTCTGATGCCGCGTGCGTTTGTTGAAGTTCCTTGTTTTAATCACGCAACGCTATCATATCACTAATACCAAGTGAACACACATGGACTTGATTAGATTAATCCGCATGTTACCTCTATACGCATTGCATCAACCGTACCTAGCCTGGATTGCTCCGGGGATCCCATTCTCGAAGGCATCGCCATGGAGGGGTCGGTGAAGTGCGACGCCAACTACACGCCCCTCACGCCGCTGAGCTTCCTGGAGCGCGCCGCGCTCGTGTACGGGGCGCGCACGGCCGTCGTATTCGGCGAGAAGGAGTACTCGTGGCGCGACACGAGGGAGCGGTGCCTCGCCGGGGCGTCCGCGCTCGCGCGCCTCGGCGTCGGCCGCCGGGATGTGGTGGCGGTGCTGGCCGCGAACACGCCGGCCATGTACGAGCTGCACTTCAGCGTGCCGATGACTGGCGGTGTGCTGTGCACGCTCAACACCCGGCACGACGCGGCCATGGTGTCCGTCCTCCTGAACCACTCGGAGGCCAGAGTCTTCCTCGTCGAGTCGCAGTTCCTCGGCGTCGCACGCGACGCCCTGGCGCTCCGCGCTGACGCCGGAGGCAGCCTGCCTCTCCTCGTCACGATCGCCGACGGCGACGGCATCAGTAGCGATGGCGTGCCGGAGTACGAGGCCCTGCTGAGGAGCGCGCCGCGCGGCTTCGAGATCAGGTGGCCCGCCGACGAGTGCGACCCGATATCCCTCAACTACACGTCGGGGACGACGTCGCGGCCCAAGGGCGTCATCTACAGCCACCGCGGCGCCTACCTCAACACGCTGGCCACGGCGCTCGCCAACGAGATGCCGACCATGCCGGTGTACCTCTGGGCCGTGCCCATGTTCCACTGCAACGGCTGGTGCATGGTGTGGGCCACGGCGGCGCAGGGCGGCACCAGCGTCTGCATGGCCGGGAGCTTGGCTCCGAAGGCCGTCTTCGAGCAGATCGTGCGGCACAGGGTTACTAACATGGGCGGCGCGCCCACGGTGCTCAGCATGCTCGTGAACGCGCCGGCTTCGGAGCAGAGGCCGCTGCCGGTCAAGGTGCGCATCTCCACAGGCGGCGCGCCTCCGCCGCCGCACATACTGGCCAAGATGGATGAGCTCGGGTTCAACGTCGTCCATGGGTACGGCCTCACCGAGACGTACGGACCGGCGACGCTGTGCGTGTGGAAGCCAGAGTGGGACGCGCTGCCGGCCGCCGAGCGCGCGCAGATCAGGGCGCGGCAAGGCGTGCCGCACGTGATGCTGGAGGGCCTGGAAATCAAGGACCCGGCGACCATGGTGAGCGTGCCCTCCGACGGGCGCACCGTGGGCGAAGTCATGCTGCGAGGGAACACGGTGATGAGCGGGTACTACAAGGACCCGGCGGCCACGGCGGAGGCCATGAGCGGCGGGTGGCTGCGTTCAGGGGACCTCGGCGTGCGGCACCCCGACGGATACATCCAGCTCAAGGACCGGTCCAAGGACATCATCATATCGGGCGGCGAGAACATCAGCTCCATCGAGGTGGAGTCGGCGCTGTTCGGCCACCCCGCCGTGCTCGACGCGGCGGTGGTGGCCAGGCTGGACGAGCACTGGGGTGAGACGCCGTGCGCGTTCGTCACCCTCAAGGACGGAGCGAGCGCCACGGAGGCTGACATCATCGAATTCTGCCGGGCACGGCTGCCGCGCTACATGGCGCCCAAGACGGTGATCTTCGCCGAGCTGCCCAAGACTTCGACGGGCAAGACGCAGAAGTATCTGCTCCGTGACAAGGCCAGGGCCATGGGAATCCTGCCTAAGCTGACCACAAGCAAACTGTAGCATTTTCTATGAGTTCCAAAAAAGCATTGTCTTGTAACTTCTGTGTTACTGTTATATTGCTACCATCCCGAATTTGCTATGCCGCAAGTAATAATCGGTAAAAACATGTAGTTTCAGTCGAATAACGCCTTTGGTGCACAAGCAGGCCCCGTACACTGATCCCTTTTTTTAACTTAAAAAAAGGATTTTATGGCCTGAAAAATTGCAAAAAATCGTGTACAAGCGGGCATACTAGTGTACTATAACTATGTAAATTTTCATGAATATACATGCTTGCATGTGAGAGACACAAAAAAAAATACAGTGGGAGGAAATCGGCCAGCATGCGTCTGTGTGTTCTTTTGACTCAAGATACTAGGGGCGAGTTCATTTGACTCGACTCTAGAGAATCACGGTCTGGGGAATCAAAACCGCAAAAGAAGTCATTTCTGTGCAAGAAATCGGCTAGAATCATTCAAGAATAGCAGTGCATTTTAGTATCATCGAATGTTGGTGTTTCTTAAACCGCAAAAGAATGTTAGTGCATTTTAGCCTCGCGGTTGCTGGTGAGGTCCTCTCGTCCCATGCCTCTATGTCTCCTCCTCTATGCCCCTCTCTGTCTCATCGTCTCTCCCTCTCATATCTTTGCTTCGCTTTTCTTCTCCGTTTAGCACTGTCAAAAAATTGTATGCTTACTTGTTTGCTAAATTGTACGCTGATTTGGATGGTGCAAACATGTAGTGATTGATGTTGATGGCATGTAGTGAAATTTTTGTATGATTGATTGCTTATTATGATTTTTTCAGTGGTATGGTTTGATGGCTGCTTGCCTGCTTAGTAAAAAAGATTGTATAGATTAAAAATTGCACATATGGATGTTGTAGATGGAGATAGTGAAGCCTCCGAGAAAAATTTGGGATACTGCGGATCATACCATTTATATGGATGTGAATTAGAGGAGGTGTGAGCAAATAACAGCTCCACAAGAAACACCACTTTGTCCAATGTAGGACAAACTAATTTTCTTACTAAGTTCAATGAGCGCTCTGGGAGAAACTATTCGCACCAGCAATTAAAAAACAAGTGGGATTGTGCGGCTCATACCATTTAAATTGTGATATTAAACACTTTATGAGATTTGCAACTTGCTTTCGTGTTCATATTAGACACAAAGTTGTCTGAAATAACCAAGTGTTACCAATTTGAACACCGTTAGGCACATGCGATAAGACAGGGGCAATGGCATCTCCAGGTAGCACAATGCCAGTCTTCATCTTGGACACTTGGTAGGCGAGTCACACATGGATAGTTAAACTCTCGTTCAACTCTGTTGTTCCCCTACCATTACGATCGGTAATGCTCGGCTCGGTGATTATGACCAGTAGATCTTACCAACACCTAAGTGTTGTGGAACAGACATGGAATCAGAGGGCGCACTAGGACAAATTATGAAAAGCTTATCGCACAAAAATGAAAAAAATAATTAAATGCTCATAGACTGTAAAATCTTTCTTCATGCAACTTTTCAAAAATGTTCTTACCATTCAAAACAATGTTCATGGCATTTAAAAAATTGTCACGGGTTCAAACACATTGTTTGTGAAAATTAAAAAAAAACATAAAATGTAAAACATTGTTCGCGCAGTTTGTGAAATTATTCATATCATTAAAATTTCTTCATCACATGTAAAAAATGTTCATGTGTTACAAAAATATGTTTGTGACACTTTTAGCAAATGTTCATGCAATATAAATGATCATGGTTTTCTTAAATGTTGTACGATTGAAAAAA
Source organism: Triticum urartu (assembly GCF_056163025.1). Classification (NCBI taxonomy): domain Eukaryota; kingdom Viridiplantae; phylum Streptophyta; class Magnoliopsida; order Poales; family Poaceae; genus Triticum; species Triticum urartu. Next base: position 643,652,162 of record NC_141877.1, on the reverse strand, counting down.
AATGTCTGTGACATTTTCTAGGAAAGTGTTTTAACATTTAACAATTGTCCTCACGATTTTAAAAAAATATTAATGCCATTTACAAAAAATATTTCAGTCGAATAATGTCTTTGGAGCACAGGCACATTGAGCCCCCTTTTTAACTAAAAAAATAGGATTTTTAGCGCCTGAAATATTCCAAAAAAATTGTGTATATGCGGGTATAGTAGTGCACTATAACTGTGCAAATTTTCATGATACGTGCTTGCATGTGAGAGACAAAAAGAAAAAAAAAATTAAATGGGCTTGTTTATTGTTGATTTTGTGGCGGAAATTTTGTCTTTTTTGTGCGGCGTACAATACAACATATTATTGAACAAAATTTAACATGTACTGAGACCACATGCATGCATATTCATTTTAAAAAAAATCATTTCTTTTCAAAACTTGTAAGCACCATTTTTTAGGGCTTTAAAAAACGTAATCCAATGCACCCATGCTCCAAAAGTACGCTTTATAGGTTTAGGTTGCTTTCTTGTCCGTCCATTTGTGTTGAGATGTGTGCTCGACTTTGTGTCAAGCGTGGGTCGCCTCTTATTGTGGCGTGGTCGGTCCCACCTATGCTTTTCTAATTATTTTTTCATTTTAATTTCCGCCCGCTCACTTTGATCCAGATCAAGAGAGAGAGAGAGAGAGAGAGAGAGAGAGGAGGGAGAGGTACCGCCCGCCAAGCTCGTCGAGGCGGTTCAACAATGGGGAATTTAGGGTTCATCTGCTGGTATTCTCCCGCTTGTTGTTGACGATGTGAAGGCTTGCACACAGAGGCATCGAGGTTTGATTTGACTACTCTATGTTTTTTGTTACAATTTTTTACTGGTTTGGATTTATTATTTCTATGTGTAGTTAGTGCCTTAGGCGGCGATTTCGATGGGTTGTTCCCCAATTTAGTATGAGAGATTTAATTCTCTATTTTTGCTTATGTTTTTGGGTACAAGTGGCTAGATCTGTTCGTCTATGCTTTAGGAGTTGGCTTGTTGGCTAGATAAGTTCGTGTGTGTTAAGTTTCGGGTAGAAATGTAGAGGGTCAGTTGATGCCAGGGTCAACCCTGAGATTTCGGTGGTCTAGGGCAGAAATCAAACTCAGGGCCGGGCCCCTTAATATAAACATCATAACAATAATAGTGTGTGGTTGCTAAACATTAGTTGCCTGAAAATGGCAACAACGTCAATCAATTTTCCTTGAGAATAAGGAGGGGCGGGAGACGAAACAATGCAGTCGACCGTGGCACCCAGGTGTAGCCACAACGTCACTAGTGATAGGGAGTTGAAGAGTTGGTGCGTGCGGGGAGGCGCCGGTCCAAAAAATGGGGCACAAGAATGATGGCCAGGGCGGCGAAGGTCGAGCAAGGTCGCATGCCTGCGCGTCATATATCGCGGGTGGCGACGGAAGACATTTCAGTCGATGGTGGAGGGTCGATGGCCAACCGGTGGGGATGAGGAAGACGCCAACAGAAAAATTAATAGATGCCAAAAAACAAGGCAACCAGCCATACCCATAGAATCCCCTTGTTAGAGACCGAAGCAAAATGAAGCTCCCACGTTCGTTACGATTTTGGACTGTTCGATCGACGTTCCTGATGCGTAATGGCCGTCGGATCTCTTGGCGGACTGGTACTGAACGTCCGATCAAACCGGCGTTCGCTCATCGCCGTTCGATCTCGTCTGGCGTTGCTGGGATGGAATTCCACCACGCGTTTTACACTCCCGCTTCCCTGGTGTGACGCGTTGACAAGGGGGGCCGGGCTCTGTGGGTCACGGTCGTCAGTGTCTGTGGCGGGTGCTGATGCCGGTGCGAGCCCGTTCTGGGCGGGGCGCGGTGCCACCGCCTGATAATTGCATCGCCCGCCGAGGGTGTATTCGACATTGCACGCCGTCCCCCTTGCGTGGCGCTTCGCCTATGGATGGCGCATGGGTAAAGCCGCGGACCCGACTGGCTGGGGCATAACCAACCCTAGCCTTCCTCTCTGTTTCGCCGTCCCCATCTTTCTCCTCGTCTTCCTCTCCTTCACCCGTCACCGACTTCTTGCTGCCTCTCCCGCCGTCGAACCTCAGGTCTGGTCCGCGTTTTCGGCTGTTATTTCGTGGCTAAGATCTGTGTGCCTGTCATCTGATGCGGTATGTTTGTTGTAGATCCAGTCGGCTTCTAGGGTTCGATCTTTGGTGTGGACGATGCATCTCGGTTCTTCGCCTGGTTGATTGTGATGGATGAGGTAATCTATGATGCTCTGCTCTACTTTACGTTCGATTCGTGCTCCCTTGTTTCTTTTTTTGATTTGTTTCTGACCGATGCGCAGGATTAGGTTTAGGGTTGGCCCTTGGTCTTCGTTTGCGGCGTCGTCCTTGTCTTCTGCTTACAAGTGATTGGGTCTGCTGTGGTTGATTCATGCGAGTGTGCCTGTCGACGGTCCTGGAGCAGGTTCGTTGCTGAATTTTTTCCTTTATGTTGCCTACTTGCTTCCCTGTTTATCGTGTTGGATCTGTATGAGTAGATGGATTTTGTATGGGTATTTTGGCGGCCCTGTTATTTACTTGTCGTGATGTTTTGTGCCATTGACACAAGGGGTGGGGCTCTGTTTAGGCCATAGGTTACTCGGATATGGATGGCTGTGGTTCAGAAGCGAGAGTGATTCAGGTTTCTGTTTCGTTTTAGGCTATCTTTCTTCTACGGATTTGTGTAGCAGTTGCGTTTGGATATAGTGTTTGTTCAGTCTAGGGTGTATGTCGATGTGAGATTGGATATTTCCTGGTGCTCTCTCCGCCCCTCTCTCCCGTCCCTAGGGTTAGGTGCCTCGGGCTTGGTCTCGGCCGTCGGCCTCCGCCCGCCGCCCGCCCTGGCATTGCGGCTGCTGCTGCTCCTATTTCAGAGTTGTTGTTGCTGCCAAAGTTGCTCTAGGTTATGTACCGCTTCTGCCGCTACGTGGTGATGCTTGCTGCTGTTGCTTGATGCTTGTGCACAGTCTCTGGTTATGGGCGGATGTTTTGTTCTAGGATATACTGAACCCAGTGTCTGTTCATTAGAGTCATGATTACTGATTACAGGGCTTTCTGGTATACTGAACCCACCAATTGATGGCTTGTAAATCATGTGAGCTGGCCGTTTAGATATGATGATTGCTTGTCAGGTCTCTAAGGTGTAGCGTGCTGGAGATATCGAATCGTGCGTTCTGTTTGTTGTTGTGTTGGTTCCTGATTACAGGGCTTTCTGTTTGTGTGCTGCCGTATTTTGTATGCGTTGTTCCTGGCTAGGTGCTTTGCGTTTGTTTTCTAAATTGGAGGATCTAACGTCTGCTTCTGTTTCCTTTTTATCTTTTTTTGTGGGTGGTTTGTTTTTTTATGGGTATTATATGTGGCAGGATGTTTGCTGTGAGTTGTTCGTACATGCACCTGTTGGATGTCGTCACCTCTCGATGTCGTTTGCCGTTTCACTCATACCTGCGAGAGGTTATGGAATATGGTGATTTGCTTGGTGGAGTTGAGATCGAGGTTTCTATTCCTGGGAGTGGTGGACCAACGGACAGGAGATTTTTCTGGTCCCATTCCAGTGTGGGACTGTCCATTTATGAAAATGCTGCTTTCCAGGCGATTTGTTTTTTGCAGGGTGTGTATGGGTTCGTTGTGATGGATTACAACTATAAGAGTATGTCTACTTATCGAGAGCTTGCTCGCTCTGCAGTGGTTTTGGCTGCGTCATTGGTCCGGACCATGCACACTGATGCCCATGCTGATGTGTCTGCCGTTGTGGGTGACGTCGATGTTGCTGCGCAGCGGCAGATGCTGCATACTGCCTTGGTCGCAATGGCATGTGCTTTATAGTGCTGGTGTACGGCTTATTTGGTTTTGTTTTTCAGTGGTTTGTTTTTTCCTTGTCCCGGGTGTTATGTATTTGAGTCGTGCTATACGTGCAGCTGAAATGTTGTACTATTTAAATATAATGCTCATTTGTGCTCACCGGCATTCAATAAAGTTGTTGTTGCCTTCCGCTATTACATATTTTATAGCTCTGGTCCAGTATTTTCCTTATGTATGTACTCTGTCTTGGTGTATATGATGATCTCACTACTGACTGGGGATTTTTTTCCTGCGGTCTATCTGCATGATGATGTTCTTGATTTTTCTGTCTCGTGTTGTCCAGTGTTGGTTTGCCATGTTATCGTGTGGTGGAATTCTTGTCCGTGGGTGTGCTATTGTCTGAGGAGGTGTTTGTATGGTGGATGAAGTTGCGGATGGTCATAGAGGGGGGGTTGGTCATGGACGAGGCGAGGGCTGTGGGAGCCCGGGTGGTGGTGGTTATGGCTCGGGAAGGGGGGTGTCTCTGCACGGGAGGGGTCCTCTGCACGTATCCCTGTGATTGGTCGTGGTTGTGTCTGTGGACATATGCCTACCCCGGGCCTTGTGATGCCGGTTATAGGCATTGTTGGTGGACGCGGACAAGGTGGCGTAGTTATTGGTCAAGGTGATGTTGATTGTCCAAGGGAGGGTGGACAAAATGTTGTTGCTGCTGTCTAAGGCCGTCGAGCTGGTCGTGCCCCTGTGGCTGCTGCTGCCCGAGGCCGTGGGTCTGGGCGTGCCCCTGTGGCTGCTCCTTCCCGAGGCCGTGGTTCTGGGCGTGCCCCTGCCGCTGCTGCTGCCCGAGGACGCGGGTCTGGGCGTGCCCCTGCCGCCGCTGCTGCCCGAGGCCGCGGGTCTGGGCGTGCCCCTGCTGCCCGAGGCCGCGGGGCTGGGCGTGCTGCTTCACGTGGCCGTGGTTCTGCTAGGGTGCCTGCTGCTGCTGCTCCCGTGCAAGGACGTTATGCGGTTGCTAAGTTGTACACGCCACGCGTGCCTCCTGGGTTTCCTCCTCGAAAGCGTAAACGTGTGTTCCGTTTCCTTATTGTGGAGGTTATGTGTTTCCCGGGTTATTGTTTTCATGTGCTGATCTTTTCATGTTTTTGGTGTTCTCTGCCCCTCCTAGGTGATAGTTAGCTTCCCTATTTAAGTTCAGCTGAAACAACCTCAAACCACAGGAAACATAGGGTGAACCTTGACTTGCTTCGTTCTGGCTATGAAGGTGCTTGTGTTGTTATAGATCTATTGTTGGTTGCTTGTTTGTGCTCTTTGTTACCTCATCTTATTTTGGCTATTCCGTTATAGAGCACACTGTTTATGGTCCATTGCCAGAAGATTGGCGAGGTTACTCTGTTGTGTTTGCTGAGTCGATTAAAGGTATTAGCTGTCGATTCTTGGGTCTAGCACGATTGGTGTTTTCATATATGTGTGTCTATTGTCCTCTGTTCTATGGATTGTTTTTCATTTCATGCCTCTATGGGGCTGTTAGCTTCCTATCCAGATAAATCATACTATGGCCCTCCAGATTTCTTGTGTCGGTATTGTGGTGCCTCTTTCTGGTATAACGAACAGGTGAAATCAAAGTCTTCTTGGGCGAAGCGCGAGATGGTTCACTATCTCTGCTGTAAAGGTGTTAAGGTTTATATTCCTCCTTTCAAGGATCCCCCGGCTTATCTCCGGGAGCTTCTTCGATTTGATGGAACTGCTCGTGCAAAGAAATTCCTACAAAATATCCGCCAGTACAATTGTGTGTTCGCTTTCACTTCCATGGGTGCTACTATTGACCGTTCGCTTGATGGTACTCGCGGGCCTAAGATCTTCAAGATAAGTGGCCAGGTAACCCATCGTATAGGTTCGCTCCTGCCAAAAGGCGACGATGACCCTAAATTTGCTGAGATGTATATACATGACCCGTCTAACGAGATTGACCATAGAATACGTGCTTTGAATCCGGAGGATAAGCCTGATGGGGGTATTGATAGGAGTATAGTTGTTGGTCTAAGAGACATGCTTAACGATTCCAATCCATTGGTTAAGACCTTTAGAGAGGCCAGCAGTATTATAGATAATCCTGGTGATGGGCCTGTTGAGGAAGTTTCGATTCGCATAATTGGTCCTTCGGAGGGTGACGGTCCACAATATAGTCTCCCTACTACTGCTGGGCTTGCTGCTTTAGTCGTTGGCGACTTTACAGGAGAGAGGTCATCCAGGGATATAGTTATTTCTAGCCGGTCGGAAGGTCTTCAGAGGATCTCCTCCTTGAACACTGCTTTCATGCCTTTGCAATACCCGTTGCTTTTTCCTTACGGAGAGAGGGGGTTCCAGATAGATGTTCCTCATTTGATTGTCCCTGTAGGTGACAATGGTGGAGGTGATGTTTTGATTGATCCTGTCCATGATAATACATTAGACCTAGGGTCTAATTCTGGTATCCCGAGTGGTCCGTCTCTTCAATCAGATGTAGGATCTACTTCTTGGGTCCCAAGTAGTCCGCCTGTTCCGTCCAATATAGGGTCTACTTCTGGGATCCCGGGCGGTCCGCCTCTTCCGTCCGATATAGGGTCTACTTCTGGGATCCCAGATGGTGAGCCTCCTGTGTCGGATGCGGGGTCTGCTGATGCCCCGGTTGATCAGTCTCCTAGCGGTAGTAGGAAGAATAAGATGACTATGCAAGATTACTATCATTTTATGTGCCATTATAAGGGTGATCAGCCTAATCCATACTTGTGTTATGGCCTGCTGTCTTCTCAGTCTGTTGTGGATGCACGTGCATGTATCGATGAGAACAGGCTTTGGTACATACTGAGAAACCAAGACATGCTTAGGGCTGAGCATTTGCAAGGTATCACTGATGCCATCAATGATGGATGTGTTGATAGTACTCTTATTGGAAAAAGAACCATACTGCCGTCCAGCCACACTGCCGGTCCCCGTTATCACAAGGAAAATTTCCAAGACGGACTTGCTATATGTCGGGTGCACGGTGCTCCTGATGTATTTACTACTTTCACCTGTAACCCCAAGTGGCCTGAGATCACTGCGGCGTTGGAGACAGGGCAGCATCCCTCTGATAGGGCGGATGTTATTGTTAGGGTGTACCGTATGAAGCTTGTTGAGTACTTGGAAGAGATCAAATGTGGAAAAGCTTATGGTTCTATCAAGGCTGGTACTTGTTTTGTCTTTCTGTATGATTTTGATGCGTGTGTTGTCGTTAGTGATGTATTTTTTCCCTCTGCTGTGTTGTATGATATGCTTGGCTTCTCACAAGTCTTTTATGTGTCTCTTTTCAGTGCTGCATACTGTTGAGTTCCAGAAGAGGGGTCTGCCACATGCTCACATATTGATTTGGCGGATAGGAAGCCCAGGTGAGATTGGCGTTGAAAATATAGATTCCTTTATTTCTGCTGAAATACCTGATCCATTAGCAGATCCTCTGGGTTATGTGTTAGTTACTGAGTTTATGATGCATGGCCCGTGCGGGAAAATTAATGGTAAATGTGTCTGCATGAAAAAGGGTTCTTGTTCTAAGCATTTCCCAAAAGAGTTTAGAGAGGAAACAATCGTAGATGACAAGGGGTTTGCCCTGTATCGACGTCGTAACGACGGCCGAACCATCTTTAAAAATGGCCACTATCTTGATAATAGGCATGTGGTTCCTTATAACATGGCTTTGCTTAAGAAATTTCAGGCCCACATTAACGTAGAGTGGTGTAATAAGACTCAGGTGATAAAGTACTTGTTTAAATATGTCACAAAGGGTGCTGATTATGCTAAAGTAATGTTAGAACGTTTTAAGAAAGCAGATGTCTATGGTGCTGGTCCCGTGGATGAGGTCCTGGAATATTTGCTATGTCGTTACATCTGTGAGTATGATGCGTTATGGCGTATATTTGGTTTCCAGATACACTGTAGGGTGCCATCTGTGGATAGATTGGCCGTTCACCTTCCTGGCATGAATGTTATCCGTTATTTTCCTGGTGTTGATCTTACCAAAGTTGCTAATTCTGACAAATTGAAAAAAACTATGCTGACTGAATGGTTTGTTGCCAATGAATTGTATGAGCATGCTCGATCATCAACATATTGTGATTTCCCAATTAAATGGACCTGGGACCCTGTGAATAGATCATGGCACGAGAGAGGCGGTGGTGACAAAATTGGTCGCATATATATGTTTGTCCTACAAAAGGTGAATTATACTACTTGCGCATGCTCCTGATGATTGTTAAGGGGGCTAGATCTTTTATAGATCTTAGGACATATGATGGGCGTGTGTACGATAATTTTAAAGATGCTTGTGCTGCTAGGGGTTTATTAGGAGATGACAGTGAATGGTACATGGCATTTGATGAGGCTGTGATCTGGGGGTTTGGAAACCGTCTTAGACAGTTGTTTGTCACTATGCTTATAAATTGTCATGTTTGGGACGAGAGGGATTTCTTTGAACGCTATTGGTTCAGTATGGCGGATGATATCCAGCACACAGTGTGCTCTGTGTTGGATAATGAAAATTATGAGGTCCCCGTCAATAGGCTTAGAAACATGCTTCTTGATGAACTCATGGGTATATTTTTAAAGCATGGTTCTGATATACAAAATTTTAACTTGCCGTCTCGTACAATTGATGATGGTCATACCTTCATTGATAACAGGTTAATTCATGAGGAGATGTCGTATGATGCTGTTTCATTGGCTAGAGAGGCACCTGTTATGTTCCATAGTTTAAATACTGATCAGGTAGCCGCCTATAATATGATTGTTGATTGTGTTCGATCGGGCAAACCAGGTTTCTTATTTTTTTCTGGGTATGGAGGTACTGGGAAAACCTATCTTTGGAGTTCAATTTGTGCTTTACTTAGAGGTGAGAGAAAGATAGTACTTACTGTTGCGACGTCGGGGATTGCGTCCCTACTATTGTCTGGTGGGAGAACTGCACATTCTCGTTTTAAAATACCTATTAACATCGATGATGATATGTTATGTGATATTAAGAGAGGTTCTCGCCTTTGTAAACTATTTGAGGCAACTTCTTTGGTTATTTGGGATGAGGCGCTTATGACACATAGGAAGTGTTTTGAAGCTGTGGATAGGACGTTGCGTGATATTCTTTCCGCACATGATGCATCGCGTGCAGACCTCCCGTTTGGTGGACTGGTCATGGTTGTAGGGGGGATCTTAGACAAATATTGCCAGTTATTGAAGGGGGTACCAGGCCTCAGATTATTGATGCAGCCATCACAAATTCTCCACTATGGCGCAATGTTCAGACCCTGCCCCTTACAATTAACATGCGATTGGCTGTGCCAAATGCAAATGCTAGGGTACAAGAAGCTGCTGCTTTGTTCAGTAGGTGGGTGTTAGATCTTGGTGAGGGGAGACTGCCTGTTACGAAGCGAGGTGATGAGTCAGGGGCTTCTTGGATAGAAATACCAGATGATCTGTTGGTTCAGGCCGATGGGAATCCAATATCTGCCATCGTCTCTTCCATTTACATTGAATTTCTGGATAATTATCTAAGACCTGACTATTTGCGAGAGCGAGCCATTCTAGCAACGACCAATCACTTTGCCAAGGACATAAATGTTCATGTTATGAGTTTGGTTCCAACCGTTAGCAGAGAGTATTTGAGCGTCGATTCCATAGATAGCACTGGAGATTGTGTTCAAGAGGAAAACCTGTTTTATCCTATGGAGTATTTGAATACTATAAAAATCATTAATTTTCCCTGCCACAAGCTTACTCTTAAAAAAGGGGTTCCGATTATGCTGTTAAGAAATTTGAGCCAGGCGAATGGTCTTTGTAATGGCACACGCCTTATTGTAAAAGATATGGGCGATCGTGTCATTGAGGCTGTTATAATAACAGGGTCCCACATAGGTGATACCGTCTACATCCCTAGAATTGAATTGTTGTCAAAGCAGTCAAAAGCATCGTTTGTACTTCGACGCCGCCAGTTTCTAGTGCGTGTGTGCTCTGCTATGACAATCAATAAAAGCCAGGGCCAGACGTTATCTTCGGTTGGTGTATATCTTAAAAAACCCGTCTTCACCCATGGCCAGCTGTATGTAGCCGTGTCTCGTGTTACTTCGAGAGATTCCTTGAAGATCCTTATAGTTAATGATGATGGCACCTGTGGCTCCGAGACGAAAAATGTTGTCTTCCCGGAGATCTTTCGATCTGCTGGGATGGCGTAGTGCTACTGCGCGGTGATTTGTATTTTGTGTTGTGTATGGTTGTTCTTTTGGTACTCTACAGGCCTATTGTGATCGTGCTTTGCTTTGGTACTTGTGTACAGATATAAGATCTCTTAGATCTAGGGTTTTCTTGAATTGCACTTTATTATTGTCTTCTTTTACATTACGATGATCTATCTGTTATCCGCACGTACCATGATTTATGCCTTTTGGACATTTTGCCTTCTGTTTTGCTGTGCTTTTGCTACGGCTTTGCTGCAGATGTCGATCACTGCTTTGGATGAACTTGTCCCAGGAATTAGCACTGTCATGATTCGTGTTTTTGTCTCGCGGATGTGGCACCATCGTGGGGCCACAGACGTTGGGCCCATAAAGCACACCGACTTAGTCTTCCTGGATGCTGAGGTAGTTGATCTGTCCTTATGACTCGTGTTGTTTGTCGTTTTGATCCTTTCGTTTTGTTTGATAATGATCAATGGATGTGGTTGTGTTTCTGGGTGTGTTAATGTTATTTGCTCATAGTCTGCCGTTTGGTCTTGCCAGGGTAGCCACATATATGCTGAAATCTCTAAGAAGCAGGTGTCAAAGTTCATGGGTAAAATCGTCGAAGGCTGTGCGTATGATGTATGCCAGTTCTTGGTGTTTCCAAATAAAAAATACTTCAAGCCCGTCGATTCGACGAACATGATCAGATTTAATAGGTTCACCACTGTTGAACCAACCGTTGAGACGGACCTTGAATTCCCATTCTGCACTTATTCGCTCATTGAACTGGCCCACCTGCCTGCGCCCCTTGAGAGGCCTCCTTTCTTTATAGGTTTGTTCTTTTTGTTTTCGTTTATTTGTTCTTTGTATGAACTTTGGCTGATGCCTCTTCCTGTGGATTGTAGATGTGCTTGGCCTTATCATTGCCGTGTCAGACGCCATGCAGTATCACAGTTCAAGTAGGGCCCAACCTTCTGTGAAACGAATTGTCACCATTCGGGATCTCAGGTCTGCTGTCGTGCTCTTTTAGGCATCTTCTTTGTATTCTCCTTGCTTAGTTTGCTATGGCGTTTGATAAAGTCTGTACTCTGTACTATGCTCCATGCAGTGGGTATCAGATAAATGTTGTGCTTTGGGGCGAGCATGCAACGGCGTTTGATGCGGAGGAGGTCATCGCAATTGGTCTGACCGGACCAGTCTTCGTTCTGTTTGTTGGCACTCTGGTCAAAAACTATGAAGGTTTGTTCTTTAGCAACTTTGATAAGAGATGTCATGTGTGTTTGACATTCCATGCCAGTTGTAACATGTGTTCCTATCCTACATGTAGGTCGAAGGGGGGTTAGTGGAAGTGCAGCGTGTCGGTGGTACATTAATGATGACATTACTGAAATATCAGATTTTCATGAGAGGTTCGTCACTTTTGCTTACACAGGCATCACCCTGCATTCTTTCGAGATGGCTTCATGTGTGGTCTCATGATTTTCTTTCTTTTGCTTCTTAATTACAGGTTACAGGGCAAGTTCTCTCCTGTAGAAAAGATACTTTTACCAGGACAGACGATGGCTCAAGTGGCTGCACATGTTGAAATGGAAACTAAGACGGTGGCAGAGCTGCTGGCTTTAGATATATACAAGCATAAGGTAGGTTGCTCGACAGGCTTTTTTCATTTGAAGAGGGGGCGAACGTTCCATTGTTTTGGTGGTTTACCTTGCTACTTTTGTCGTGTGATCTGTTTGTAGGAAGCCAGTTTCTTCACCTCGATTACATTGGCTAGGCTCAGTCCTGGGCAGCGCTGGTGGTTCATGTCCCGTGAGAAATGTCATAAAACTTCCCAGCCATATGGGTCTGTCTACAGGTGCAATGATACCAAATGTTCATGCACCGATGCACTGCCAAGGTGCTGTTACCTCTGGATGTCCATTGCACTCTTCATAATCTTATTTCCATTGCCCTTAACACATGTATGTGCTTTGTTATAGGTATCGGATCTGTTTCGTGGGGGCTGATGATACGGGTGAGGCTGAGTTCGTCTTATTTGATAGAGCCGGCAGGGATGCTGTTGGTAAATCTATGATCACCCTGCTACGTGAGGGGCATTCTAACCGGATGCCTCTTAACGAGGTTGTTCAAATGGCCCGTGGGACTGATGCCCTTCCCCGTGAGCTTTCTGCATTGATTGGCCGAAAGTATCGATTTGTGGTGTCTATATCGTCAAAGAGTTTCCAACCAGAGGCAGAAGAGACCTCATACCAGGTCAACCGTATTGATGTTCCAGTGGAAAAGGGGTCCTGTTCCACGGTTGAGTATCGCAAGGCTGATTCGTCTGAACAGTCTGAAAGTGATACAGGTTCACTGGCCCTTGCTGGTGTTGCTGACTCTACCGTGCTTCCCACTGAGTCCATCCCATCCTTAACCACCACGGATCTCCATTCGCTTGTCCAGTCAAATGTAAATTCATCTTGCAATGGATTGTTGTCTGTTTGTTCTTTTTTTCCACTACATCTGACAGAATGGCTTTTTCCTCTGTTTCTGCTCTTGACAGGAGGCTACAACTCCTAAAGCTCAACCTGGCCGTGGTCGGGCTTCTCCGGCATCTGTCAACAAAGTGTAAGTGATGCAAGCGCTCTGAAAATTAGCATTTCCTACTTCCTTGGAAATACTGCATTCCAACTTGTCAGGATAATCTGTGTTATATTTCTGGATTGCAGTACCAGTGTAAAGCAGATGGAAAAGAACAAGGCGTCAAAGAATGTTGTGCATGTGCATCTGCTTCCTCCTGCTACTAATGAGGTGCTTACACTATATTATCTTATGGCTGACAAGATGATTCTTGATTTATCACTGACGCTTGCTTGTGTTTCCTTCTTAAGGTCACCGATCCAGTTGTTGATCCTAAAACACGGGATGTTGATGGGACTACTTCAAGGTGCTTGCCCTTTTCCGGATATTTTGAATCGGTTGTTATGTTTAGTGATACGATTCTATTCTGTTGTGATCAACCATTGTTTGTTTTTGAAGGGTTGTTGATGCAGAGGAGGGAGGCGAGGATCCCAGCGCCAGTAAAAGGCTTAAGCTCTAGAGCAGCTGACGCCGATTGATCTACTCTTTTGGTATATATGCCCTGTCCTTATCTTTGGTGACTTTTCATTGGCATTGTGTGTGTGCTATTCTTATTTTGATTTCGGCTTTTCATGTCTCAGGTCCATGACAATTGGCTATGGATGTACAACGATACCTGGATTTGCTGATATCCGTGGTGCTTCATTACATGCTCAACGATGAAGCCGCTTCGTCGTACGGACCTGTCTACATGAAGATCTGTCTCTTAGTATATAATCTGATGCTTTATTTCCTGTAGGGGGGATGTATTGCAAGTACTTTTAAATTTGAACAGAACCTGCCTTATTATTACCTGTTTGCTTGAATGTGTGTCGCGGACGATGTAGTGGAGTATGAGCAGACGCGAACTTGTGGTGCTTATGGCTGTTGTTGGCAAATGACTTAAATATGTCTATGTCTGCCTATTGTCCATTATTTTGCATCGCTTTTGTTACATTTCTGTTCTGTTGGCGGTGTTGATGCTTTAATTCATCCTTATACATGTATGGTTGATACTACTTGTTGCGTGTGGAAATTTTGACGTCTTATTCATTTGAACGCCCGGTGTGTTCCTTTTGTTAGCACATGTGGATGGCATATTTTTGTTCCCTGTATCTGCCTGATTTCCTCACAATAACTAAAAGAGTAGGGTAATTGTTTTTTGCAGTATTGTTCCCTGTAAGATTGCTATTTTGATCCTTTTTTACTGACTTGTCGTCGTTTTTTGAAGGAATATTTGTTGTCATATTTTATAACTGATTATTGTTCTTTCCCAGATTATTGTTCCATGCAGGCTGCATTGCGGCCCACGGTTCATTTTATCTGGGGCATTCAAGCTGCGGTGCGTGGGCTCACTGAATGGGCCAGCCCATTTAAGATTAGGGCTACGTGTCCGCCAGTATTTATGCAGCTGGGTCTCCGCTTGAATCTTCAGGTCGTTAGCCTTCTCAAAGTCCGTCGGCTCTCCTTCCTCACTTTCCTCTCTCTTTAGGTGCGTACATTCTGCTTCCTCTGCTTCTTTTGATTAATGTAGTCTTCGATCCTGGTCCCTAGGCTTGGAACCTGGTTCTCCCTCTTTTATCTGCATTCCATGAGGTTCTCATCGTCGTGTTCGACATCTCGTAGCTCTGTGAGGGCGATTTCGGATCGATGTACCGTCGTTCAAAGTTGTCGCTTGATTTTAGATTCTTCATCTGTCCTTTAAAGAGGCTTCATAGTAATATCTTCTGACTTTTTCCTTCTCAGATGCCTCACACTGATCTTTCTGATCTGCATCATGGGTTTAGCGAGCAGTCTATCCATGTTCGCGTGTCTCGTCTCTGGCATTATCACGGTGGTCTTGAGGATGGCCCTACCAAGCTTCTGCACGTGGTTCTTGTAGATGCTAAGGTCATGTACATACGAGTGTAGAGTATGCTTCGTTTGACTGTTGGTTACTTGGTCTCTGATGCTCTTGTGTCTGTTGCAGGGTGACTCTGGTTATGCAGTTGTGCCCACCGGCATCCTTAACTATTATATTGACAAGGTGCATGAAGGGGTGGTGTACAAGTTCACCAATTTTTCGGTGGTCCGTTGCCAACGAATCATAAAATCCCACTGATGCAATTTCATGATAGTGTTCACACCCTCCACGATTGTTACACACCAGTTCCACTTGAATGAAACATTCCCAGAGTGGACGCACAGGCTGACTCCGATTGATGCATTGCCCCTGCCCGACGATACTCCTGAAAACTACATAGGTGATGCAGCCTCTAATCCTTTACTGTCTGAATACTTCTTTGTATGTTAAAACTTACTTGACATGTGCTAATGTAGATGTGATGGGAGTTATCACGGCGATTTCCCCTGTTTGTAGCTTTGTGGTGCCTAACACCGTTATCCACGTCATGAAGAGATGTGTGCTTCTATCTGATAACAAGTATGCAATACAGTATCATATGTATTTACTCTCCTGTGTCATGTTCTGGAAAATTAAACACTAGATAGACTTCTTACTCGTGATTCTTTTCTGTCGTCTCACATTAGTGGCCATGACGTTCTCATTACACTATGGGGTGAAAGGGCTGTTCGGTTTAATGGCCAAAGTATATATTCTATGGGCCAGCAGATCCGGCTGTTGCCATATTTGTTGGCACCACGGTTCGTACCTACGAAGGTCAGCTAGCCAGTAGACTAATCAAACTTCTACAATTATTTTGCACCGTGTTTGGCGTGCTTACTGATCCTGTTGCTCTCTATAAACTAGGTGAGACGGAACTGGCAGGGGGCTGTGCCTGCAAATGGTACATCAATGCTGACATACCGGATATAAACATATTCAGAAGCATGTAAAGATCCCTGAAGTATTTGTAGATCCATCTTTTCCTCCTGGGCTCACCCTATGTCCTGTGTTCAACTTGATTGTCAGGTTACAAGTCCCTTTTCCAGCAATTGAAGATCTTCTCAACCCACCTGAGACTATACTTCAGACACAGCTGACTGGTTTGCCTCCAAGGAAGTTATTGGCCCATCTGATGAACATTAACTTGTATGAGAAAGAGGTGATCCTGAAGAACCCTTGTGTTTTTTTATTGTTTTTTGCATTTCCTAGGCAATTCAGTAAAATCTGTGCATTGTTTTCTCTCCCCAGCCTGGTGTCTTTCGATGCACTATTAAGATTCATAGGTTATCCCCTGCAAAGATGTGGTGGACTACCTTCTGCACAGCATGCCACTCGATGTCTTTACCGGCTACCTCGGCATCTGGGCAGCCAAATATCTACAAGTGTACGCGTCGTTCTTGCCTTTGCACAAACGCAACACTTAGGTAACGATGAATTGACAGACCACTTTTCTTTGATCACACTCTGTCTTCCTACTATTTAACATACTATGTCATGGTCAGGTACACTCTATTTTTCATCGGCAGAGATCGTTCAGGAGAGGTTGAATTTGCGTTGTATGGTGCAGTAGCAGAGCGAATTGTTGGCGCATCTGCCATACAAGTCCTTCGAAGGAACGCACGACATGAAGCTGAAATTCCCAATGTCTATGTGGCCGCATCGCTACTCAGAAAGACTCCGGTTGAGTTCAATTGTCTACTATCCATGAAATGCAGGTTTACTGTCCGTGTCTCGCTTAGCAGTTTCCATGGAAGGTGGCCAACATTTCATGTCGTTTCCATTGAATCATTCGCCCCCATCACACCGCGATGGACTTACATTTTCCTTTCTAAAGATACAAGGGTCATTCACAGGGACATGTGTATTCTCTAGGGTTTACTCTTGGTCCACAGCCGGATGATTAAGCCTTTTGATGCGCTAGCATGTTCATTGCTATTCCTGTAAATATGTACTTAGCCCTGTAGGACGAACTATGTAAGATGCACTACGGTCCTTTCCTTGTTTTTCAAACGCATTAATTTCGACTGAATCATTCTGTCTGCCCTCTTAAGCTTGCTTTTTACCTAAGCATGCACCCAATAAGTTGTGGATCTTCATGTCTTTCATGTGGTCGATAATGGCTATGGGCATGGCCATTGTATTTGTTTCTTGTATCATCACCAATGATTTCATTTTATGTTACAGCCAATGGTAAAATATATATCTTCAGGTTATTTTCACTCTACGCATGTTTGGTTCCTTGGTGCACCTGTAAGGCATGATTTGCTAGATAATTTGTTATACAAGTTTAAATCCAAAACCCGGTACTAACACAGTGCTCTGAAATGTTTGTTTAGCCACTTATAATCAAATAATATATCTTTAGCTTTGTTCTGCCCACGCAGCATTAAAACCAAAATTGTCATGCATCGTCAGTTTTTTATTTTCCAAAAATCTTAGGCGTGGGTTTTATTTGTTTTTCCCATTATGTTAAATCTGGTTGCATCTGGGGTGTATCCTCCAGGTTTGTAAATATGTATATATATTTGCCTTTCTTTCCTTTATTCTATCACCTATTTTTCAAGTTCCAAACGTTCCAAATGGGCTGATTTTCTCTTCATGGCTTCTCAATTGGACTTGTCGGCACCTAGGCCGAGGCCCACCAAACTAGGTTCCGCAGCATATGTAGTAACCCTAAAGTCAATCTTACCCGATGCCAGCAACGGTTCTTTCCATTCCACCTCATTGGCCGCCGCCACCCTCTCCTGCTTTTCCCCGGTCTCCGGTCAACGCGATTCGGATTCCAGGTGCCGGGCTCCTTCGACGTGAGGTATGTCTTTGTCCTTCCTTGCTACTTGTCTCCTAGAAGTACAATATTCTTCAGGTTACCGCGGTGTATTGCCTTGTCTTCGTACTGTCCGAGAGTTATAGCGTAGATGTATAATCTGTCTAATTAGTAGTCCATTCTGTCCAAATCATATGAGGTTCAGACTAATCTTGCTCTGAACTTATCTGTGTTACCTAATGCTTGATCTAGTGTTAGGTTTCAGCTAGGAAATTTGTTAGCGACCAATGCACACGAGCATATCCTACCCCCCCTCTCTCTCTCTGAATTTTCTGTTAACTGAGATGTGTAAAACTTTGTAATGTTCAGATTCTAATAGTGCTTGAACCTGCTATATGTTTAGTTGGTTCGCCGTGTGTTTTGGCATTGCATTGGTGCCACACGAACCCTGCTCGTGTCTGGATGCATGCGCATCTGGGTTGTCGTAGGTCGTGGATACCGCGAATGACCAGGGCGTGTAGCAGCTCGATTTCAATTCTGCTTTCCCGATCTCCATGGGAAAAACTCGCAAAATGATTCGATTCACCAACCCGGGTTTGACCAAAATGTAACTTGACCTGCTAAGTTTGGGGGAAAGCTCGCAGCCTGATTTCATCAATTCTGAATCCGTAACATTCATCGGCTGTGGCTTCGTGAGAACTTAAGTCATGGGGTGTTTGTAAGTGATCAGTGCTACCGCACTCCAACACTGGCATGCACATGTTTTATACTGGTTTACCCACACGAGTCACAATCTTTGTTTTTTAGTGAAAAGTGCATTAAGTCGAATTATTACCATAAGGCAAACTGTGAACATTATAAGGGCATCTGTCACTCCGATAAACGCTCTGACTTTATTTATCTTATTTACCATATATCCACAGTCAACTATATTGATACTTATGCAGATGTAGACAAGCTTTGGTTAGCAGCCGCAGAATCCTCAATATCTGTTATTGTTTTGAGACCCCGTCTAAAACTTCCCTTACATTTTCTACTGTCTGAAGCTAATTAAATTTTATATATTGAAACAGTACGGAGCGAGGAGGCGATGGACGACACCTTTTATGTATCGGACGATGAGCTACACGTTCCGTTTCTGCCTCAGGTTAGCCCAATTGTTGATGATCCGTTTATTTTTTCATGTGGGTCTTCTCTACATATGAAACATGACTAATGCATCTTTCTTATGATATGCCTTCTTAAATAGCTTTCTCCATGATGTGTGAACATAAGCCGACAGTATATTTTGGGTCTGGCTCTAAAGAGACTTGGGCTTGTCATAGAAAGCACCAAAGTGACCGATGCTGGAGATGGGGAGCTGTATGCATCCATTTCTATGTATTTGAGTGCTCATAGCAACATGCGTAAGGCAGAGCCAGAGGTGTTCCATGGGGGGTATGCTATAACAGAGGAGCTGGCAATAGAGTCAGCCAGTTCTGTTGCACTGACTTTCTTAAAAGATAAGTCCATG
This sequence comes from Triticum urartu, assembly GCF_056163025.1. Taxonomy (NCBI): domain Eukaryota; kingdom Viridiplantae; phylum Streptophyta; class Magnoliopsida; order Poales; family Poaceae; genus Triticum; species Triticum urartu. The sequence continues at coordinate 643,633,359 of NC_141877.1, read as the reverse complement.
ATATATGTTGATGATGCAAACTATCATGAATTAAAGGCTTGTCAGCACAAGTTGCTAGCGACTTCCTCGTGGGCTATGATATTTGAAGATCACATACCTGATCTACAAAGCAAGATGTCCAAGATGTCCCAAGGAACTGGGAATGGCAGTAACAAGATCGATGTACCCAGTGACTGTGATGACACTAACAGTACATGCCCGCTGCCTTTGGTAATATCTTTGCTTCTTCTCACAAGTTCATATGCATTGACTGGTCACTGCCTTGCACATGACTCAATATCATAGCGTGTGTTGGTGACCTGACTATTACTCATGGACTTGCGTCTTATCGCTTTCTTAAGCAACGGTCGTTGATACTTTCTTGCTCATGTTATTATCCTCTTTATATTGCATAGGGTACAACCAAGCAGTAGGCGACACCTCCTCCAAGTACATATGAACAACAGATGATACCTAATCAGAAGCTACCTGGGTCAAGGTACACTACACTAACTCTACATAGATTACTATGTAATTGTCTCGCATACCAAGACAGTTAACCATGCTTTTAAATGTTGGACAGCAAACAAGCTGGGAAACATGCCATGTCCACTGTTCGCAAGAATCTATTTGGAAAACGCAAACGCTGTTGTGAAGAATAGAAAGGTATTTAAAAAAACATAGTGTATATTTAGTATTTTGCTATGACCTAATCAAACACTTGTCTTTGCCACTTATAGGGGCTAAGTTCAATTGGATCAAGCAGTACAATGCAGTGGCCGCTTGATGCCGCGTGTAAGACTATAGTTGGCTATGTAGCGTTCCTAGGTGTGGTTTGTATCAGACACTCTGAAGTTACTGTGTGTGACGACCGTTTGTTATTTTGCATCATATCTACATGGACCACTGCACTGGTCATGTAAATGGCATGTTGCATGTGCTTTGCACATGTCTTATGTAAAACTAAAATCTGTGATTTATATTTTCACACCTTTCCGACAATATATGTGATATATCTACTTATGGTCATCTGTCCACACCTCCATGAATAGTCAGTATTTTGATATTAGATATACTATGTCCTTCTTCCATCTGCAAACTTAAGGTACCTGTAAAGAGACAACTGCCAACGACCTTTTTTTACAAGTCAAAGAAAACAACTACAGTTCCAAAAAATTCGAATAGTCTAAGCAGTGTCTAACCATTTTTTCAATTTACTTCATACTTCCAATTCGATGTTTCTTCCTGTAAATAAAAATTGTCAGTCTGAATTAATATAATGAGGCTGACCCAGAGCTGAAATCAACTTTCTTGTTCCTGTGAACGAATGGAGCTCTTTATTAAAAAATGAATGATGACTGATTGTTTGCGTTGGCACTTAGTTCCACCAGAAAGTAACTTGGCATAAATATATTTTACTAATTAAACATAGAAATTTGATCTTCTTTTTTAGAGTAATTACAAAACAATCTAAATGAATAGCCACATATAAGTTAGGCAATGGCATCAGTGAGCTTTTTGCTTCCACAGAACCAAACAAGAGACAGGCCCATGATAGGTAATATTAGAGGCCCATAAGATTATAGCCCACACACGTCCTACCCTGGCTCTGCACAGTATATAAACACTAGGGGGCTGGCTTTTGACCTAGATCCCCAATTAAACCGATACCTAGCTTCTCTCTCTGCTAGGCAATGGCTGCGCCTTCAGCATCGATGATCGATCCTCGACAGCTGTCGCAACAAAGGTGATTCAACTACTTGTTCCTCCGTCTTTCATTCCCTACTTTCCCCCACTCCAATCTCACTTTTCTAGCCCGGATCTAACAGGCAAACCATGGAAGCCATGGATATTGAAGCTGTTGGTGACAAGGGATCTCCAAGCTTAGTATCATCGAGGACAGGAACCTTTGAACCAAGGGTAGCAACCTAAACCCCTCTCACAACTGATTTGCCACAAGAAATTTCTCTGTATGGTTCAAGTAGGTAGATAATAGGATACAAAAGGCAGGTCTTAGTATGTTTTCCACACAACGTGATTTATTTATTTTTCTGAATAATTTCCTGCTTGTTCCTATGACTTTTCCTCCTGTATTTGATTTGAGATAAATACAGTCAATGTTAGGGTCAAGAACTTTAATCACCAATATATGGGGTGCTTGCTCTGCTCTTGTGCCTTGTTTTTTTTCTACTATAAGAGTCATTGAAAACAAAAGCATCATGCACTGGAAACTCAGATAGTACACCAGCACCAAATCACCAGCTCGCGAGTTCATTTAGTTTAACACAGAACCAATCCATTAAGTGTAATAACAGTTTTTATGTTGCTGACTTATCTCATAATTCCAATTTATCCTTGACTTTACTATGCAGGAAGATGATTATCTAATATTGATTCCCCAAGCCAGCATCTTTGCCCTTGTGCTGCAGGCTCTGAAGTTGCCCCCTGCAATTTACCGTCACAAAATATGTCCAGGCAACATGCATTGTGTGACGGTTACTTTCAATTCATCGTTAGAGTTGTTTGACGGTCTGCTTGTTCCAACCTCAATATCTGGTATGATTTCAAATAACTATGAAGATGCAGAAGACAGTGTTTCTATAGAAGCCATTAGATATATGGAGAATGCATATGGCAAAGAGATAACGGACTATAACTACAACCACGCCAAAAAATTACAGAATCAAGTCACACACCTGCTAAGGTTACTGGTTGCAGAACACAACAATAAAGAAGATACGCAGGGGATGGTACTACGCTGTTAGGTACATGGATTCATATTCTGCTCAGATACAGAATACAGCAGCTGCTCGCCGTTTCAGAGGGTAGGACAACACCAGAGGGGTTATGAAAAAAGCACTTGCAAGCATAGGAAAATTGGCAAAGAGGCTGCGCTACATTGGCATGAAGTCGGAGCAGCGCCTGGAGACCACAGATAGTATTTGGTGAGTTCCAGTCAGCACGTCGCACAATGCATGTCCACGTAGTTACTGAAGCATCGACCTTTTGTTTTGTGTCGCCGAAGCCAGCGTTTTTACCCTTTTGATGTTCTTCTGAACGGGAAATGAACCAAGGCGTGCATGGACTTCAGATCTTAATTCCTGTTTCTTTGTCGTAAGAACTAATGTATGGTCGTGTGTTTCCTATCAGACTATGGTAGTTCCCTTTGCAAACCTGTGGGTCGTCACCTGTAAGCCACCTTGCGTTCTAATGTACTTTATGCCTGGGATATTAACTACTGGACGGATCATATTATGTGTTCTCTATGATCATATTTTCTTTGGTGGACTTTCATTGTGTATGTACAAATGAAATTTGATTACCAGTGAGTCATTCACGGATTCTGTTAGAGCATTGACACACCAAATGGTTTTAAATGGACAACCACATCCTCCAACATTCACCTACAAAGCAATTTTCAGAACTGCAGCTTGCTTACAAATATTTATAACTTTATTAGCTGATAAATTGTTCTGTTCAACCTGGAGTGGTCAAGAAAAAATGCTTTTCATGGCAGATTGTACCTTGAATCTCTCTATTGGCTACCAAAGACTAATATCCTTGATTGCCTTATTCAATTATCTATAATTTCCTTTTTCAACAAAGAGCTTACTCAATTCACTATATTTTACATGGGGGGTTATTATGTGTTCAATATGAAGTTAGTATATTTTAATGCATAATAGAATATATTTTGATAAAATTCATTTGATTTTAGATACTCGTATTTTTCCCCTACAAGCTTGCTCAATTCAAACTAAACATGTCCATCTTACAAATAATTATTTTCCCAACCTAATATTTCACATCGTAATAAACATGTTTTCAAAGTAGCCTCGTTTAACGGATAGTCCTTGCAATATGAAACTATTTTCAATGACCAAGCATCTCGCAGATTATATTTTTTGCAGGCCTAGTGAGCACATGACCCTGTGCGGCCCAGACTCGGCCTAGCTACGGCCCGATCGCATCAACAGGTGGTAACGCGTTCATGCGGTAACTCTCACCGCGGAGTACCCTACCAGGCCAGGCGCCCTTATCCTCTCCTTCTCCTCTCTTCTTCTCGTCTTACCCGTCCCTCCCCCGCACTCCTTCTCATCGCCCGCTCAGATCCAGCCAGCGGCGGCACCGACGAGAAGCTCACCATGGAAACCACGAAGACCGATGTCGATTGACTCTTCCCCACGGTATTTCTTCCGCACCATTCTCTTCTACTCCGTCTTGAGCCATTCTCATATCATTTTCCTCATCCTTATTTTAGATCCACGCTTTTCCTACAGATCTGTCCAGCGCCCCTCCTCCCATCGGTCAGCATAGTCTTCCTCGCCTGGTAAATTCCTGTTCCTTTCAACTTTGCTTCAACGTGTGACTACCTTTGAGCTACCAGTTCATAACACGCCTAGAGGCACTCGAGCCTATGCTTTCGATTTCGTATGCTTTATCTTTACATAATCTGTATTACCATAATGTATGGTTCCGAATTTCAGATACAATGATTTATGGTGGTGCTTTTTTCCTTCATTATTAATTCACTTACCTACTGGATATTGTCTTTCATGCTGTGTGGCACAATATGATTCTTGCCTTAAAATAGGAGTATATTTTGCACATTAGCTTGCACCTTTTTTTTCTCAGCAACAGTTCATACCCCGTCAAAAACAAAAGCATTTGGCCCCTGTATTATTGTCTTAAGCTGCTCTGGAACATTGTAATCCTTTTGCTGTAAGGCAGATTTCTATTGGCTTGATCAAACATTGCCTGCAATACGGTAGTAGGTCGAGAAGTAAGTCTTTGCCCTGAAATTCATTGTCGTGATTAGTTAGTTCAGCCGACCTGCACGTTTAGCCTGGCCGGACAGCATGATTAACGTTTTACGCTCGCGCTCGTTTTAGCGTCATAAAAATAAAAGCAAGTATTATTTGTGTGTAGCAATCATTGTCATTTCTTTCAAAGCCCAGCAACTCTTTGGAGTATACCTAGGACATGATATTTTATTCATTCCACGCTATTTCAATGGTTGGTGGTCTAAGTAAATCATAAACTGTGAAGTTCATGGGGCCTTACAAAATAATTCAGTTTGTATGACTTCATTTTCCAGTTAAGCAGGAAAGCATTTGATCTTAAACCATATTCCTTAGGAAGTTATGCTCTCTTTCTGAGCTGAACAAACTTGCTTTAACATGTACTTACTCTGCTCCTATTAGTTTTCGTGAAGTCAATCTTAACAAACTTTAACCAGGTATATTTAAGAAATTATTATATCTACAAAATCAACTATAAAGAAGTGAGTCTAGCTGACTTGGTTAGGGAAGTGGAAGTACAACTCAGCCACCGGGGTTCAAGTCCTCATGGACCCAAATTCTGGTTCTTGGTAATTCTTTCAAAAACAAAACCGTTGTAGGGGCTTCGCCTACCACATTTCTTTCCAAAACGTGTTGAACTTACTTTCCTGCCTTCAGCTCCCTTCTCTCTTGTAAGACAATGCTGTGATAGATCTACCTAATACTATCCTTTCATTTCAACGTCCCTTCACCTCTGTAGATTATGCATTATAGAAAGTTGGTCTTAAATATTCTTATCTACTTAAAACCACTCTTCTCGTGGCGAAATCCAAACTGTAGAACCAATTTGTCATCCAACGTTTTTTCTTCTTCTTCTTATCCATACAGACCTGCAGATGATACTACACTTGCGGTCAAATATTTTTGGTACTGACATTTTTTTCTCACCTGTAGCAGGTCCCAGCAATGGCGTCTGTTGCAGTTTCGTCTAAGGTCCTGCTTGACGCTATGTTAGAAAAGGTTGGCCTTCCAGCGGCCACCTACTTAGCATCCCCAAAAGATGACACGCATCTGCAGGTCACCGTTACCTTTTACCCAATCAAGATCAGGCTGGGAAAGTCACCTGACAAAGTTTCCCTGTCTACCTCAGAGCACCAAGATCTAGAGATAGCTCAGGATTACGTGGCTGCTGCAGCGATTAAGTACATGTATGCTTACGAGGGTGTGGTTCCTAAAGATTACCATTATGATCAACTGATGACTATGGAAAAGGCAAATGTACTGTTGGGTCAGCAGCTTAAGGTGATGGAAAAGAACGTTGCATCTCTGAAACAGAAGCTGAAAGAGAGCATTACCACAAACAAGCTCCTGAGCAAAGGATGGGATGGATCCCGGGACACAGAGCAGAGGATCGTCAACAACCTTAAGCATCTGGTTAACAGCAGGCTGACTCCAGGATCTACTCCAGATGACCTGGAGCTCAACAACGCTCTTCTCAATGTAGATGCCAGTTGCGAATACCTTCAACAGTACACTAATGAGGCCATGGTCAACCTTCAAGAGACTGGTGTCTATCCCTATGGCTAGGAACAATCACCTGATGAAGATGAGGACCTACCAACCCAAAGCGATGAAAATCCACCATACGACCCAGAGATGAGGACCTTCCTTGATGATGAACAGATCTTTGACAGTGAAGGATACTGCTCTGATGACTACCGTGTTCTGCCTGAAGATCACTTCTAATGGCCCTGCAAGGACCATCAGATCACCGCTATCATCGTTAGAGCCAGTCGTTTCTCCCAGCTATCTATAGCCCTATGTAGTATGTGTCCTATCCAACCATGACACTGTCGGTTCTTCCGAATCTATCTACTGGGCCTTAATGGTCTGTATATACGAACCTAATGATGTAATATGTCCTATCGAACCATGTCACTCTCGGTTATGTTGGATCTACTACTGGAACTTCGTACTATGTCTGTTAAAATCATGCGTCTGATTGCATTCTTATGCTTCCAGGTTTATATCAGCAGCCTGGCTTTACTATTAGGTTTTCATAATTTTGACTACATAAGTATGTGTGATTACTGAGCTATGGGCTATTCATACAGTCCTTTATTTAAGCTTTTATATGAGTGCATTAGATGCTGGTTTTGACCATCTATTTACAAGTTTCTCATGAAGGAGTACCACTCTATGTGAATTTTTTTTGTTTGTGAGATTTTCATACTTGGGATGCTTCGGTGGTTGTATATAGATATACCCGGCAGCAAGCTGCCGGGGTGCGGCAAGCCACATTTCCTATCTAGTTAAAGCGAGAGAGTGGTTCTTCTACACCCACTCTCGGTGCACCCACGCAAGAAAACATATCAAAACATTTCGAAAAAATCTGAAACTTTGTGGAAATGATCATCAACAAATGTTATGGGGGCTTGCAAAATTTGGTGGTCAAATAACATTCGAGGAGCCCTCTACAAAAAGACAAAATCACTGAAAATTAGTCAAAATGTACGTGCACTGTTTGAGTAGATTTTGCAATTTTGTCTTTTTTGTAGAGCGCTTCTCGAATCTTATTTGACCACCAAACTTTGCAAGCCCTCATGACATTTGTTTATGATCATTTCCATGAAGTTTCAGATTTTTTCGAAATGTTTTGATATGTTTTTTTGCGTGGGTGCACCGTGGGTGCACCGAGAGTGGGTGCAACCACTACTTTCCCTTAAAGCAAAGGTTGAAAAGTACAAGCTATGCATCGTATGCGATGATAAATTACTTAATTGACAATATCATATACCTTGTCGCTCGACAATGACATGATATTGATTGCTATGCGATGGGAGGAAATCGGCGAGCGTGCGTCTGTGTGTAGCCAAACATGCATCTAAGCGTGTGCTAGAAGCACTTGGAGATCATCACCAAGAGCATAGCTCCAGAGTTCATCGGCGACTCACGACTCCACTTGTATATCATGATCGGAGCTAGTCGATCAGAGGAATAGCCAAATTTGGACGTAGCTCACCAACTCAAGATACTAGTGAAGGAAATATGCCCTAGAGGCAATAATAAAGTTGTTATTTTATATTTCCTTATTCATCATAAAGGTTTATTATTCATGCTAGAATTGTATTGATCGGAAACCTTAATACATGTGTGAATACATAAATAAACAACGTGTCCCTAGTGAGCCTCTACTAGACTAGCTCGTTAATCAAAGATGATTATGGTTTCCTAACCATGGACATGAGTTGTCATTTGATAACGGGATCACATCATTAGAAGAATGATGTGATGGAAAAGACCCATCTGTTGGCTTAGCATAACGATCGTTAAGTTTTATTGCTATGGCTTTCTGTTGGGGAACGTAGCAGAATTTTAAAATTTTCTACGCATCACCAAGATCAATCTATGGAGTCATCTAGAAACGAGGGAGAGGGGAGTGCATCTACATACCCTTGTAGATCGCGAGCGGAAGCATTCAAGAGAACGGGGTTGATGAAGTCGTACTCGACGTGATCCAAATCACCGATGACCTAGCGCCGAACGGACGACACCTCCGCGTTCAACACACGTACGGTTGGGAAGACGTCTCCTACAACTTGATCTAGCAAGGGGTAAGGAGAGGTTGATGGAGATCCAGCAGCACGACGGCGTGGTGGTGGAAGCAACGGTGATCTCGGCAGGGCTTCGCCAAGCTCATGGACAGGGAGAGGTGTCACGGGAGGGAGAGGGAGGCGCCAGGGGCTAGGGTGCGGCTTCCCTCCCTCCCCCCACTATATATAGGACCCCTAGGGGGGCGCCGGCCCTAGGAGATGCAATCTCCAAGGGGGCGGCGGCCAAGGGGGGTGGAGTGCCCCCCAAGCCAAGTGGGGCGCCCCCACCCCTAGGGTTTCCAACCCTAGGCGCAGGGGGAGGCCCATGGGGGGCGCACCAGCCCACTAGGGGCTGGTTCCCCTCCCACTTCAGCCCATGGGGCCCTCTGGGATAGGTGGCCCCACCCGGTGGACCCCCGGGACCCTTCCGGTGGTCCCGGTACAATACTGATTACCCCCGAAACTTTCCCGATGGCCGAAACTTGACTTCCTATATATAAATCTTCACCTCCGGACCATTCCGGAACTCCTCATGACATCCGGTATCTCATCAGGGACTCCGAACAACTTTCGGGTTACAGTATACTAATATCTCAACAACCCTAGCGTCACCGAACCTTAAGTGTGTAGACCCTATGGGTTCGGGAGACACGCAGACATGACCGAGACGACTCTCCGGTCAATAACCAACAGCAGGATCTGGATACCCATGTTGGCTCCCACATGCTCCTCGATGATCTCATCGGATGAACCACGATGTCGAGGATTCAATCAATCCCGTATACAATTCCCTTTGTCAATCGGTACGTTACTTGCCCGAGACTCGATCGTCGATATCCCAATACCTCGTTCATTCTCGTTACCGGCAAGTCACTTTACTCGTACCGTAATGCATGATCCCGTGATCAACCACTTGGTCACATTGAGCTCATTATGATGATGCATTACCGAGTGGGCCCAGAGATACCTCTCTGTCATACGGAGTGACAAATCCCAGTCTCGATTCATGCCAACCCAACAGACACTTTCGGAGGTACCCGTAGTGTACCTTTATAGTCACCCAGTTACGTTGTGACGTTTGGCACACCCAAAGCACTCCTACGGTATCCGAGAGTTGCACAATCTCATGGTCTAAGGAAATGATACTTGACATTCGGAAAAGCTATAGCAATCGAACTACACGATCTTTGAGCTATGCTTAGGATTGGGTCTTGTCCATCACATCATTGTCCTAATGATGTGATCCCGTTATCAATGACATCCAATGTCCATAGTCAGGAAACCATGACTATCTTTTGATCAACGAGCTAGTCAACTAGAGGCTGACTAGGGACGTGTTGTGGTCTATGTATTCACACATGTATTATGATTTCCGGATAACACAATTTTAGCATGAACAATAGACAATTATCATGAACAAGGAAATATAATAATAACCATTTTATTATTGCCTCTAGGGCATATTTCCAACACTTTCTTCATGTCAAATACACATTCCTTTGACTATGAGATTATGCAACTTCCGGATATCGGAGGAATGCCTTGTGTGCTATCAGACTTCACAACGTAACTGGGTGATCATAAAGATGCTCTACAGGTGTCTCCGAAGGTGTTTGTTGAGTTGGCATAGATCGAGATTAGGATTTCTCACTCCGAGTATCGGAGAGGTATCTCTGGGCCCTCTCGGTAATACACATCATAAGCTTGCAAGCAAATTACTAAGGAGTTATTCACGAGGTGATGTATTACGGAACAAGTAAAGAGACTTTCCGGTAACAAGATTGAACTAGGTATAAATATACCGACGATCGAATCTCGGGCAAGTAACATACCGATGGACAAAGGGAATAGGGATGGCAGTTTTGCCCATGGGTATGGGTACCCGCGGGTACCCTACCCGAAAACAACGGGTATGGGCAAGACTTGAAGAGATTTTGTACCCATGGGTAATGGGTATCCATACCCGCAAAATATATGGGTAGGATATGGGTATGACATTGCGCCCATGGGTTACCCAATGGATACCCAGAAACAATTAATAAATGAAAATAACTCCTATGACATGTGGGGTCATCATCCGCTCCTATGGCCCACCCTAAGTCTCGATTCCTTAAATTGGCCATAGCTCATAGGCCCGTAATCACCTGCTCGCCACTCCTCATGCGTTCTATGTGACTCGTTGAAAAGTTGAAATCTTGACTCTTCGTTACCAGACTCCTATCCAACGCTTGATCCAGTGATTCCCCATTCCTAGCACGACCACCCACTATACCGGGTTTCTACTAACCGCCGCTCATACTCCCTTGATGCCTCCAAGAGGCCACCCACCATAGTAGGCTGTGTTAGTGATATACTACTCGTCCATGATCACTAGAAGTTTAAACCCATTTCTATACATTTTAAAATTTTAAATGCTATATATTATATCCATTGGATACCCATTGGGTATAGGATACCAGATGGATATGGGCATGGGTGCCAATTTATGCCCATGGGTATTGAAATGGGTGGGTATAGAAAATTTCTGTGGGTATGGGTTTGGGTAGAAGGAGGTTGTACCCGCCCATACCCTACCCATTGCCATCCCTAAAAGGGAATTATGTATGTTGTCATATCAGTTCGACCGATAAAGATCTGCGTAGAATATGTAGGAGCCAATATGGGCATCCAGGTTATGCTATTGGTTATTGACCGGAGTGGTGTCTCGGTCATGTCTACATAGTTCTCGAACCCGTAGGGTCCGCACGCTTAACATTCGATGACAATATAGTATTATATGAGTTATGTGATTTGGTGATCGAATGTTGTTCGGAGTCCCGGATGAGACTACGGACATGACGAGGAGTCTCGAAATGGTCGAGAGGTAAAGATTGATATATAGGACGATGGTATTCGGACACAGAAATGTTCCGAAGGGTACCGGGTACATATCAGATCACGGGAAGGGGTTTCGGGCACCCCCGGCTAAAGATATGGGCCTTATGGGCCAGAGGGGAAACACACCAGCCACAAGGGGCTGGTGCGCCCCCCATATGGGCCGGCCAAGGTGGAGAAGGAAAGGGGAAGGATGAAAGGAAAGAAAGGGAATAGAATTCCCCCTTCCTTCCCCTCCCCCTCTTTCCTTCCCCCTCCAATATAAATGGCAGGGGGCGCGAGTTGGGAGGAGCCCAAGTAGGACTTGGTCCTACTTGGGACGTCTCCTGGCCTCTCCCCTCCCCCTCCCACCTATATATATGTGGGGGGCGCCTAGCACACACCAAATCAATTGTTAGCCATGTGCGGTGCCCCCCTCGACCGTTTACACCCTCGGTCATGTTTTCATAGTGCTTAGGCGAAGCCCTGCGACGATCACTTCACCATCACCGTCACCATGCCGTCGTGCTGACGAAACTTATCTACTGCCTCAACAACTTCCTAGATCAAGAAGGCGAGGGACGTCACCGAGCTGAACGAGTGCAGAACGCGAAGGTGCCGTGCGTTCAGTACTTGATCGGTTCATGTGAGAAGAACTTCGACTACATAAACTGCGTTGTGAAACGCTTCTGCTTACGGTCTACAATGGTATGTAGACACACTCCCCCCCTTGTTGCTACGCATCTCCATGTTTTCCATGCAATGATTCCCAAAAACTAGGGGCAACTTCTTCTGACGAAATTGTAGTATATCATGGTCTAGGGAATAAAAACTGCAAAAAAACTCGTATCTGCGCCAGAAATCTCCAAGAATCATTCTAGAATCGCAGTACATTTTAGAATCATTGAAAGTTGACGTTTCTGGCGATTCTCGTCAGCCCCTCAATGAGAATGATTAATTTTCAATGACTACCCCTATTGGTCATCATTTTACGACCGAAATGCTACTTGGGCCAAGCGAGCAAGGCACAAAATGAATGAATTCCGCGAGAAGGCTCGCGTTCATCCCCACTCTCATTTGTCCCCATCCACAAGAAGCCAAACAAAGTAAGGGTTCGCGTTCGTCCCCACTCTCATTTGTACCCACCCACAAGCAGTCAAACAAAGTTACGGTTCGCGCCACTAGTTGGCTGCCCCGACCCAGTGCCATCAGATCCGCCGGCGGTAGGTTCCCAATGCCGCCACCCCATCCTGTCCACCGCCATCCATGTAACCGCCGCGCTTGTCCGCCCTGTCTCCTCTACTGCCATCCCCGTGATATTAATTGACAATATCGTATACCTTGTCGCTCGACAATTACATGATATTGATTGACATGCGATGGGAGGAAATCGGCGAGCATGCATCTGTGTGTAGCCAAACATGCATCTGAGCGTGTGCTAGAAGCACTTGGAGATCATCACCAAGAGCATAGCTGCAGAGTTCATCGATGACTCGCGACTCCACTTGTATATCCTGATCGGAGCTAGCAGAATATCCAAATTTGGACGGTCGCTCGCCTACTCAAGATACTAGGGGTGACTTCTTCTAACGCAATTCTAGTATATCACGGTCTAGGGAATCAAAACAGCAAAAGAACTCGTATCTACGCCAGAAATCTCCAAGAATAATTCCAGAATCATAGTACATTTTAGAATCATTGAATGTTGACGTTTCTGGCGATTCTCGTCGGCCCCTCAAAACAGAATAACTCGTTTTCAATGACTACCCCTATTGGTCATTGTATTTACGACTGAAATGCTACTTGGGCCAAGTGAGCAAGGAACAAAATGAACGAATGCCGCGAGAAGGCTCACGTTCGTTCCCCACTCTCATTTGTCCCCACCCACAAGTAGTCAAACAAAGTTAGGGTTCACGCCACCAGTCGTCTGCCCCGACCCAGCGCCATCAGATCCCCCGGCGGCAGGTTCCCAATGCTGCCACCCCATCCTGTCCATCGCTATTCACGTAACCGCCGTGCTTGTCCACCCCGTCTCCTCCGCTACCATCCCCGTCACCTCCATGCCCACCGCCTCGTCCCATCCGTCCTGCAGGAGACGACGTCTTCGCCCAAGCCAGCCTCGCCATTGCTGGTGTGCTTCTCTCGCCCCCTGCCTGTATGTCTCCTCCTCTATGACCTCTTTGTCTCATCCTCTCTCCCTCTCATATCTTTGTTTCTCTTTTCTTCTCTATTTAGAACTATAAAAAACTATATGCTTACTTGTTTGCTGAATTGTATGCTGATTTGGATGGTCAAAACCTGTACTAATTAATGTCGATGGCATGTAGTGAAAATTTTGTATGATTGATTGCTTAGTATCAATTTTGTAGTGGTATTGATTGATGGCTGCTTAGTAAAAAATATTGGATCGATCAAAACTTTCATATATGGATGTTGTAGATGGATAAATTGAAGACTCCGAAAGATAGGAAACACCACTTTTGTCTTATGTAGGACAAGCTAAGTTTCTTACTAGGTCCGATGAGCAGTCCGGGAGAAACTATTTGCACCAGCAATTAAAAAAACAAGTGGGATAGTGCGGCTCATATTATTTAAATTCTGATATTAAAGACTTTATGTGATTTGCTACTCTCTTTCGTGTTCATATTAGATGTGAAACTGTCTGAAATAACCAAGTATTACCACTTCGAACACCATCAGCCATATGCAATAAGACAGGAGCAATGGCATCGCCACGTAGCGCAACGTCTCTCTACGTCTTGGACACTTCGTAGGTGAGTCACACATTGGTAGTTAAACTCCCCCTGTTGGGCTCATTCAAGGCTATTGTTCCCCTACCATTACCATCGATACTGCTCGGCTTGGTGATTATTGATACGTCTCCGTCGTATCAACTTTTCCAAACTCTTTTACCCTTGTTTTGGACTCTAATTTGCATGATTTGAATGGAACTAACCCGGACTGACGCTGTTTTCTGCAGAATTGCCTTGGTGTTATTTTTGTGCAGAAATAAAAGTTCTTGAAATGACCTGGAAATTTACGGAGATTATTTTTAGAATATATAAAAAATACTTGCAAAAGAATCACCCAGAGGGGACTCACCAGGAGACCACAAGGGTGGGGGCGCGCCCTACCCACTGGGCACGCCACCCTGGCTTGTGGGTCCCCTGGACCTCCACCGACCTCAACTCCAACTCTATATATTCACGTTCGGGGAGGGAAAAAATCAGAGCGAAGGATTCATCACGTTTTATGATACGAAGCCACCGTCACCCCCGTTCTTCATCGGGAGGGCAGATCTGGAGTCCGTTCGGAGCTTCGGAGAGGGGTAATCGTCAGCATCATCATCACCAACCTTCCTCCATCACCAATTTCATGATGCTCACCGCGGTGTGTGGGTAATTCCATCGTAAGCTTGCTGGACGGTGATGGGTTGGATGAGATTTATCACGTGATCGAGTTAGTTTTGTTAGGGTTTGATCCCTAGTATTCACCATGTTCTGAGATTGATGTTGGTATGACTTTGCTATGCTTAATGCTTGTTACTAGGGTACGAGTGCCATGATTTCAGATCTGAACCTATTATGTTTTCATGAATATATTTTTGTTATTGATCCGATCTTGCAAGTTGTAGACACCTGTTACGAGTTATGATCCGCATACCCCAATGTGACAATAATTGGGATTCTTTCTTGTGATTACCGTTTTTTGAGGAGTTCGTGTATTCACTAAGTGCTAATGCTTTGTTCCGGTTCTTTATTAAAAGGAGGCTTTAATATCCCTTAGTTTCCATTAGGACCTCGCTGCCACGGGAGGGTAGGACAAAAGATGTCATGCAAGTTTTTTTCTATAAGCACGTATGACTATATTCGGAATACATGCCTATATTATATTGATGAATTGGAGCTAGTTCGATGTCACCCTAGGTTATAACTATTGCATGATGAATGTCATTCGATATAATTATCCATCACTGATCCATTGCTACGAGTTCGTTTGATATTGATCTTTACTAAATTACTGCCGTTGTCGCTGTTACAATTGCTACACAACTGTTACTATTACTTTTGCCATTGTTACCGTTATTTCCATACTACTTTGCTACTAAATACTTTGATGCAGATGTTAAGTCTTTTAGGTGTGGTTGAATTAACAACTCAGCTACTAATACTTGAGAATATTATTTGGTTACCCTTGTGTCGAATCAATAAATTTGGGTTGAATACTCTACCCTCGAAAACTATTGCGATCCCCTATACTTGTGGGTTATCAATTATGATCAGCAGATCCTACCAACACCTTAAGTGTTGTGAACATACATCGAATCAGAGGGGACCTTGGGGCAAATTATGAAAAGCTTCATCGCGCATAAAACAAATCTGGAAAATTGCACATGCAGTGTAAAAACATTATTCATGCAACTTCTGAAAAATGTTCTTACCATTCAAAACAATGTTCATGACATTTTAAATTTGTCCATAGATTCAAAAACATTGTTCGTCACAATTTAGAAAAAATACATAAAAAGGTAAACATTTTTCACGTAATTTGTAAAATTATTCATATCATTCGAATAATGTATCATCACATTTAAAAAATATTCACGTGTTCCAAAATTATGTTTGTGCTAGTTTCAAGAAATGTTTATACAATATAAAGATGTTCATGTAAATTTCAAAATAATGTCATGCCATTCAAGAAAATGTCGTCCCACCCACAAGCACTCGATACGAGTTAGGGTTCGCGCCGCCAGCCGGCTGCAATGACCAGGCGCCATTAGATCCGGCGATAACAGGTCCCCTACGCCGCCATCCCGCCCCGTCCACCGCCTTCCCCATCACCTCGGCGACCAGCCGTACCCTCTCCTCCGCCGCCATCCCCATCACCTCCGCACAAACCGCCCCGTACCATAGGCCATGTAGGAGGAATCATCTTCTCCCAACCTAGCCTCGGTGTTGCTAGTGATCTCCTTGAGGGAGTCCTGAACTAGGGGGTCCTCCGGTGTCCGGATTATTCAATATGGGCCGGACTGACGGGCCATGAAGATAAAGGAGAAGACTATCTCCCGTGTCCGGATAGGACCCCATATGCGTGGATGGCAAGTTTGGTGTCCGGGTGTACTCTTTCTTTCCTTTGCAAACCGACTCTGTACAACCCTAGGCCCCTCCAGTGTGTATATAAACCGGAAGGGTTAGTCCGTAGAGCCTATCGGAACAATCATAGGCTAGACAACTAGGGTTTAGCCATTACGATCTCAAGGTAGATCAGCTCTTGTAATCTTTATACACATATCGAATATAATCAAGCAGGACGTACGGTTTTTCCTCCTTTAAGAGGGCCCGAACCTGGGTAAACATCATGTCCCCATTGTTCCCTATTACCATTGATCCTTAGACACACAGCTTGGGACCCCCTACCCGAGATCTGCCGATTTTGACACTGACACTCCTCTCATCCCCAGCCTCTATGTCTCCTCCTCTATGCCCCTCTCTGCCTAATCCTCTCTCCCTCTCATATCTTTGTATCTCTTTTCTTCTTTTTTTAGCATTGTAAGAAATTTTATGCTTACTTGTTTGCTAAATTGTATGCCGATTTGGATGCTGCAAACATGTAGTGATTGATGTTGATGGTATGTAGTGAAAATTTTGTATGATTCATTGCTTAATATGAATTGTGTAGTGGTATGGATTGATGGCTGCTTAGTAAAAAGATTGTATAGATTAAAACTTTGATGTATGGATGTTGTAGATGAAGAAAGTGAAGCCTCCGAAAGAAATTGGGTTGGTGCGGCTCATACCATTTATATGCACGTTCACGTGGAGGAGGTGCGAGCAAATAACAGCTCCACAGGAAACACCACTTTGTCCCATGTAGGACAAGCTAATTTTCTTACTAAGTTCACTGAGCAGTCCGGGAGAACCTATAACCACCAGCAATTAAAGCACCAGCAATTAAAAACAAGTGGGATAGTGCCATTCATACCATTTAAATTGTGGTATGAAACACTTTATGAGATTTGGAACTCGCCTTCGTGTTCATATTAGACGAAATTGTCTGAAATAACCAAGTGTTAACAATTGAAGACCGTTAGGCACATGCAATAAGACGTGGGCACTAACATCGCCAGGTAGCGCAATGTCACTCTTCATCTCGGGCACTTCGTAGGTGAGTCACACATGGGTAGTCAAATGGCTCGTGTCGGGCTCGTTCAACACTATTGATCCCCTGCCATTACCATCGATAATGCTCAGCTCGGTGATTATGATCAGAAGATCCAACCAACACTTTATGTGTTGTGGAACAGACATGGAATCAAAGGGCGCATTGGCGCAAATTACGAAAAGGCTCATAGTGTAAAAAAGAAATTAAAAAAATGCCCATGCAATGTGAGAACCTTGTTCATACAACTTCTAAAAAATGTTCATACCATTCAAAACAATGTTCATGACATTTTAAAAGTGTTCACAGGTTCAAAAATATTGTTTGTGACAATTTAAAAAAATACAAAAAAATGGAAAACATTGTTAATGTAGTTAGTAAAATTATTCATATCATTCAAAAAATTCGTTCATCACATTTAAAAAATATTCTTGTGTTACAAAAATATGTTTGTGACATTTTTAGAAAATGCTTATACAATATTAAAGATATTAATGTAACTTAAAAAACGTTGAACCATTCCAAAAAAATGTTTGTGAGATTTTATAAAAGTGTTCTAACACTTAACAATTTTCCTCATGATTTTAAAAATGTTAATTCCATTTATGTAAAATGTTTAATATGTGATAATAAAAAAGTTCACCATGTGTTTTAGTTTTTTAATGCGCATTAGGAACAAATGTTCAATGTGTATTCAGAAAAATGTTTAACATGTATTTGGAAAATGTTCAAGTTATCTGAAATTGTTTAGCACGTGTATAGAAAATGTTCAATGTGCATTTGACAAATGTTCAACATGTATTCAAATAAAAAATGATTAGCATATATCTAGTGATTCTCGCCAGCCTTCAAAAGAAAATGATTCATTTTGAATGACAGCCCCTATTGGACATTGTATTTATGACCGAAATGACACTCAGGCCAGAGCGGGCGAGGCCAAAAACAAACAAATCCAGCAAGAAGGTTCGTGTCTGTTCCCCACTTTCATTCTTCCCCGCCCACAATCACTCGACCCGAGTTAGGGTTCATGCCGCCAGCCACCTGCCCGACCCGGCGCCGACAAATCCGTCGACAGTCGGTCCCCTAAGTCGCCGCCCGTCTCGTCCGCTGTCACATGGATGCTCGGCGGCCCCTTCTCCTCCGTCACCATCCCCGTCACCTCCGATCCCGCCGCCCCATCCCATCCGCCCTGTAGGAGGCGGCATCTTCGCCAGAGCCAGCCTCGCCGCTGCTAGTGAGCTCCTCTCGTCCCCTGCCTCTATGTCTCCTCCTATATGCCCCTCTCTGTTTCATCACCTCTCCCTCTCATATCTTGGTCTATATTTTATTCCTTGTTTTATAAATTCTACGCTGATTTGAATGGTGCAAACATGTAGTGATTGATGTTGAGGACATGCAGTGAAAATGTTGTATGATTGATTGCTTAGTTTGAATTTTGTAGTGGTATGAATTGATGGATTCTTAGTAAAAATGTAAAGATTAAAACTTCCACATATGGATGTTGTAGATGGATAAAATGAAGCCTCCTAAGGCAATTTGGGATAGTGTGGCTCATACCATTTATATGTATGTCGCGTACAGGATGTCTATATTATTGTCAAAATCAGCAAATTGGTAACATTTCGATAGTCCCCACCATACTTCTAATCAAGCTTAACAACCCAATTGGTCTCTAGAAGTTTGATTGCATGTAGTTTTATTGGGGCAAGGATAAAATCTAGTACAGGAGGGTCCACAATACTAGGACAAGTATAAAATATATGGTAGTTCATGTTGGAAGAAACTACGACTATGGCAAGACAAGGACTAAATCGATGAGGACATTGAGCATGACACCTATTGTTATGAGTAAACACTGCTTGACATCATCATTTAGAGATACAATTCAATAGTAGTATGAAGACATCGAGCATGACACCTATGGTTATGTGTGTAGTTGAATCTAAACTATTTGTTTTTGTATTTGTAATGGTTATATTGTGTCTGCTTGAGATTTATTTGTTGTACATTAAATTATTGTGTTGTGTGTGTGTGTGTTTCTTGAGCTTAAGATTTGGTTGATCATTGCATTTTCTGATCATCTGCATAGGAAGCCCATCAATGGATACTCAAGGTGACGTCTTCGATATATCACCTGGTTTCAAGGCTAGTGATGCAAGAAAATGCAAGCCTGTGAAGATAGAAATGGAGCTTTGCTAATTTTGTACTCTTGTGTAACTAGCAGTGCCATAAATTAATATAGTTACATTCCTTTTGTATAAAGTTGTTATAAATTGGAGATGTTTGTTTGTTGTTACAGCTAGGACTATGAAGTTTGTGTTGGTCATGCAGAGAGGCTTGAACTGGACGCTTGTAATTTGTCCTTCAAGCATGGTGATACCCGTAAGCCAAACACTAGGATGAATTCTTTCTTCTCAATGAAGATTAAGAAGAATGGAAACAGGAGTAACCATAATATATTGGTAAGTTATGTAAACTTGATAAACTTTGTTACAACTTGGTTTCTATGAAGTTTTGTTCACTTTATCACCTTACAAGATTTAATTGTTTTAGATCATTCCATATCGTGTGCATGATAGACTCCATGCTCTGGACAGATCAACAATTCAAATCAAGTCTGTAGAAGGAAACACCTAGAATGTTAGTCTGCATAAATGAATATATATAAGTACATTTGCTAATGGAGATTGGACCAAGTTTATTATTGACCACGGTCTTTGTGTTGGTGATGAACTCTTTTTCTGCTTTCAAGAGAATGAACCTCACTTAGTCCTTGGATTTAAAGTTAAAAGGGATCGACACAAGACATCTAAAGGTAATATTTACAACGAAAACACAATGTATTCATTTCCAAATTTTTTGTTGCCACTTACCTCTGCCTAAATTTTAATTTTTAGTATACACCATGGTCGGGAGTGTGCATCCTTCATTTTCTCATGCTCCTTTTAATCAATATCCTAGTCAGGTTGCAGTTGTCCAAAATGCTAGACAACTTGCACCTGAGAATGTTGTACCCACTCAAGAGGAGGAACATGCTGCTACAACTGGAGTTGACACTACTCATGTTCTTGATAGCTTCAAGTTGTGTTTGACTCCTTCAGACATCAGGACTATTCTGGTAAGTTATGGTTGTAGCAAGTTGATATTGGTTTCAAACATGGATGCTTTTGAACTCGTGACTAGATTTACTTTTGTTTCAAATGCATAGCATGGGTTAGTTTTTGCACTTACAAAACTATTTTGCAAATTTAGTTTCTTATACATGTAATTTGAATAATCTTATATTTGGTGTCATGTGTCAAATGCTTATTTGTTCCTCATGTTGAAATTTTAGTAACTTGTATTATTATTCTATTGTGAATGTTAATCATGTATTGTTTTAGACAATTCCCAAGGCCAGGGCTAACAAGTTCAAAGTTACTAAGAGTGGTGAAGTCCAGTCCACCGTTGTAGCACCGACACGATATAATATTTGGAAGTCTATGCATCCTCCTGACGGACGTCTGGCAGTAACAGGTGGATGGAAGGATTTTGTCCGGTAGTCCGGATTACAACAAGCAAAGATTGTCAAGATCGATGTTTGCTGAGTGAACGATAAACTGGCGTTCTAATTTGCCCTCTAGGTTTTCTCCGATTCATCTCTCAAAGGATTTATCATGTTTGGGTCATATTTTTTGGGTATCAAGACATTGTAATTATACTCGTTTCAAAGCCTTCTTTAACTCCATTTGGTGTCATGTACCAAACTTCTAGTTTCACTTTTGGATGTTGGTGCCATGCACTCAACTTCTATGTTGATTTTGTCTTTGTTCATGTTATCTTGTCATGCTATTTCCATGATCATGATCTTCCGAATGTTTCTTCTGTTTTATATTTAATTTTAGTTCATTAATTACTTTCTCTTGTTACAAATCATGATGCTTTTTTGATTTGCAGGATCAACTTTCTAGTTTGTGTGCATCACAACTAGTGGCGATCTCTGATTTTGAATGTGCTTATTCGGTGGAAAAGATTGTGTGCATCTCACACACTTTTTTCCTTGCATCGGCTACAAATTTAATACAACCGGCACATGAAAAAAATCTACTGGAACCAATAGAAGTTTCATTCACTTTTCTGTGAACTAGCTACACCACAGTTGATTGAAAGAAAGAAACAATCACATGTTTTTATTGTACGGTCATATCAAAAGTGGCTGAAAATCTATGCATGTATTCAGTTGAGACAGACTCTATACTATCCAATATAATGAGTGCAATTCATTGGCAGATGCAGCCTTACACTGTTACACATGTATATTGCTATATTCAGGTAGCTATACCAAGTGTCAGTCATTCTTGAGAAGAGTAGTCAAAATGAAAAGCTCGAAAGGTTAAATTACAACAACAATCACATCGATCAACAATTTGGTATACTATCGTGGCCGAGTTTTCTTCAAGATACATTTACCAGCCAGAGTAACTTTCTTCATGTCAAAGGCAGCATATCAAGCTCAAAACAAGGATGTACAGATAGTAGATATACTGCACATAGGGCGTCTCCAATGGCGACTCTCAAACCACCCGCATACGCCTGGACCACAAAAGCCATCCAACATGGTCCTGTATCGGTCCGCGGTGCGGTCCAAACGTACTTTCTTCCACAAACCGAAGACAAACGTGGGGAGGCCTTGCGGGATTCCCGACCGCTGCCGCACCCGCTTCTGACCGTCCTGGCCCACCCAAAACCCCCACCCCGCCCCTCCCATGCTTTCCTTTCGATGCACGCACTACATACGGTGCCACATTCATGCCGCCTTAGAGCATGCAGCGGACGTCATTGGTGTCGCGCGATGTGACTGGCGAGAGGGCGGCGCTGACCGTCATGACCTCTCGGCAGTTGCCGCTTCAATGTAGACGTAGCTGCCTGAGGTACTAACTCTGGCCGCTACGCCGCATTGAAGTGAGTTGTCGCGGATATATAAGCCATGCTCCAACGATGCACATCCGCATCTCCCTCTCCCAGGTCGACTCCTCTCCGAGCCTTTCCTCTACCTATCTGAGCTCCTCCTCCAATAGCGGCGATGCCGAAGTCGTGGCGGTCCGCACCGGCAAGCGATGGCGGTACAAATTCATTCTCGGGTACGATGGATCTTGGTGACGGCGATCGCGCTCTCCGGGCCCCTTGGTGTCCACGGCAGCCGGCTCCTCTGGCAAGGAGGAGATCGTCCTCTTCTCTAGCGATGCAGAGGAGCAGCAGCAGCCGGAGCAGTGACCGCGCCTCCTCACGGAGGTGGCTCTAATGGACGAAGAATTCTTCCCTCAAATGGAGATAATGACATTGCGCTCGCTCCATCAGATGGGCCCAACACCATCGTCCCTGCTGCGCTACCGCGTCAAGCTGAAGCACCGCCTCCCACCACCCCCCATGCATAGTCGCGGATGCGACATCCAAATTGGATGCCGCATGAAGGAGAAGCCCGCGTCGCCACCAGCACACAGCAAAGCACCGCCTGCCGCGTGGGCCCTCGACCGTTCCATCACCACCAGTGAGACGGATGCCAGACGCCACCGCCGCCTCGACATCGAGATTGCCAAGTACGGCAAAGGAGTGGTCTCTTAGCAAGACTTCCGGTGCTGGCAAGGGCAAGGCCGCCGCAAGGGCTTCGCCCGCGCCGTCGACACTGGCTGCGGCGGCACTCTGCACCGTGTAGCAGGAGGTAGAGCGGCTACACCGCGAGCAGCGGGCAGCGGCCAGCCAAGGCTGCTGCGGCTCTTCTAAAGCCTTGCACCGCTGGAGGGACAACGACGGCAGGGCGCAGACGGCGATGACGGTGCAGCGAGACAGGGTGGCCACACGTACGAGGTTGTCGTCCGGTACAGAGTTTAGGATTTTCTTTTATAATTTTTAAGTTTAAATGGAACCTTTTTATGTAGAGTTGTTTTATGGTACCCTCATACTAATATAAGCCCTCCATTTGTTCTGATCTGATGGATATGATTGTTTGGCACTCCAATATAAATGCCTTGGAGTACTACCGTTAAAAGTTGGGGAGTACCACCACTTCGAGGGTAATTTGGTAATCTAGGACTGGATCGTTAATTCTCCACTAATTAAGGGATAAAATCAACATGCAGGCAGCGATTACGCTGGCGATCCAGCCATGATTCACGGGATGCATAGAGAAGGACTTCTTCACATCCCAAAAACAAAATCAATACATCAGATCAGAAAAGAGATAGGCGAAGTATCTAGTTAAAATGGCTTTTGAGTGAAAATCTAAAAATGCAACTATTAGTAATTATGTGATTGTTGGAATTAGAAACATGAACTGATTGCTTGACGATGCTAGGAACAGAGGTGCATGCAGTGCACAGATCCAACGGAGGGCCGGGTCACCCGCGCCCGGCGGCTAAGAGCAACTCTAGCAGACCCTGTAAAACGCCCCGGCCCACAAAATAACTGCCAAATTGCGGGTCGGGGCCAGAAAATCTGAACGATCAGATCCCGCATCCCGCCTTGGCCCGCAAATTTTTTTGCGGGGCGCGGCAAATCTTCTCCCCCAACCTCTATCTTCACGGGTTGGGAGGCTGAACCGAGCTCAACCCCTATCCCACACGAGATTTGGCGGGAGGGAAACTTCTGCGCGGCCCTTCCCGCTCCCCACACCCTCCGCCACCATTGCCCTCACTCCGCAAGCTCCGGCTGCTCCTCCCCGGCCGTCCCTCGCCACCATGGATGACCCCATGCTATCCCCTGTCACCGCCGAGGTCGCGCACGCTCCTTCCCTCGGGCGGATCTCGTCGCCGGCCATGTTGGCCCCGACGCCGTCGCCCAAGCCCACGCCGCACCTGCCGGCAAGCGGCAGGGCAACGTGGTTGTGCAGGGTGGGAATTCGGCTGCCCCCGCCGCGATGGCCCGCGCTCCAGGCGCCAACGCGGCAGCGCGATCCTGGCCGGCGGTGGAGAAGGTCGGCAAGGACGCGGGCGTAAAGAGGAGGAAGGTTCCGGCTTCAAAGAAGCCACCTTCTTCAACCTCTCGCTCCATCCCCCCGCAAGGAGGTGCTCCGGCGATGCCGTTCAACGGTGCCACTCCCCGCGCGAGCGAGGTGTTCGACAAAATGGCCAGAAGGTATGCATCTTCGGTCTTGGCGATTCCCTTTCATTTTTCGCCATTATTCTCAATAGCGCGTGACTTGT
The DNA here is from genome assembly GCF_056163025.1 of Triticum urartu. NCBI lineage: Eukaryota > Viridiplantae > Streptophyta > Magnoliopsida > Poales > Poaceae > Triticum > Triticum urartu. The sequence continues at coordinate 643,608,816 of NC_141877.1, read as the reverse complement.
TATCGTTTGCTATAGCGGTGGTTCGAACAATGCAACAACCGAGTTCGTGAACTTGTTGGACACGAACGCGGTTTACATTGATCAAGCCCCTTTCAAACCATTCGACTACAATGAAACGGAGGGCGGCGTGGATGATCATGGTTGTGCGAACGAATTGGAGGAGATCGAAGCGGAAGCGTTTGAGCAATCGCAAGCAAAATCTGGAAAAAGCATAAGATCGAAGAACTACACGATCTTGGAAGATCAAGCTTTGATTCAAGCATGGAGTGTGGTGTCTCTTGATGCATGCACGGGTACTTCTCAAACTTCCAAGAGATATTGGCAAAGGATCAAAGATCAATACTTCCGGATTATAAAGCATCCCAATAGGACTCCACGCACACTTCAGTCGCTTCAAGGGCGCAAACCTTTTGCAGGGCCCTCTTTTGCGTCAGCCGTAATGAACTTGGCTTCTATTTGCACGTAAAATTGTTTATGTCGTTTGAATTTGAACTTATTTATGAAATCCTAGGTCACATGCGAGATTTGCAGTTTATCTGTTTGCGGGTCGTCATGGTGGTGCCCGAGCAGATCCTGTAGAAGCCGACCCGTAAGAAGTCATATTGCGCGAATAATTTTTTTACGGATCCATTTGGGGGGTCCGCATCTGTGTCAGCCTGCGCCGGCCCGCAAAAGCAGTTTTGCGCGAACTGCAAACGCGTTTTGCGGGCCGGCGGGATGCGGGGTTTGCTAGAGTTGCTCTAAGTTGCCAAATTTCCATGCATGTGCGTGATAGGGCCCGGGGACGGTTCCTCCGGGAGGATGCGGCAAGCCGGCAACCATCATTGCGCACGATTAGAGGCGGTGGGCGTGCGCTTGATAGCATGACTAAAAAAATTAGCTGATCAAATTAGGAAATTAGATCACGGAAATATCTCAACATTATACCTAAATTAAGGAGACAAAAAGTCTAAAGTGCCCTCTTAAATCAACGATGAGATTTTGTTGGCACTCCCACCTCTATCTATGGAGTACCAGGTGTCGGTGTCAAAACCGGCGGATCTCGGGTAGGGGGTCCCGAACTGTGCGTCTAGGCCGGATGGTAACAGGAGACAAGGGACACAATGTTTTACCCAGGTTCGGGCCCTCTTGATGGAGGTAAAACCCTACGTCCTGCTTGATTAATATTGATGATATGGGTAGTACAAGAGTAGATCTACTATGAGATCAAGGAGGCTAAACCCTAGAAGCTAGCCTATGGTATGATTGTTGTATGATGAAGTTGTCCTACGGACTAAAACCCTCCGGTTTATATAGACACCGGAGAGGGTTAGGGTTACACAAAGTCGGTTACAATGGTAGGAGATCTTGAATATCCGCATCGCCAAGCTTGCCTTCCACGCCAAGGAAAGTCCCATCCGGACACGGGACGGAGTCTTCAATCTTGTATCTTCATAGTCCTGGAATCCGGCTGAAGATATAGTCCGGCCACCCGAACACCCCCTAATCCAGGACTCCCTCAGTAGCCCCCGAACCAGGCTTCAATGACGACGAGTCCGGCATGCAGATTGTCTTCGGCATTGCAAGGTGGGTTCTTCTCCAAATTCCGTGTACCTGCTGAATAATGTCCGATTTTCATAATGTAGCGCACCTTGGCTTCCACGCCCAATAATGGCCGTCTTCCACGTGTCAAACGAATGTGAAAAGTCGGGGTGTTTTTACATTCACACCCCTAGCCGCATAAACGAGCCACCTATTTAATGGGATGGGGATTCAGATCCAAACCACACCTCCTCCTCTCCGCGAGTAATCATCAGAGCGCCTCCAGCAAAGGTTCATTCCAACATGGCCAGCCGTCGCAGCTACTCCTCTCGCCCTTCCAGTCCTAAACCTGGAGACTAGGAGAGGTGCTCCATCCCGCACAGTGAGCTAGTGTCGCTTCAGGCCAAGGGATTTCTCCCTCAGGCCTATATGGTCCCGGTCCGAGCCGGACTCGCCACCTATAATGGCGGAGAGCAAGCGGAGAGCACCCCCAGTCCCTCCAAAGGAGAGCGGGTGTGCCTCGTCCCTTATCTAGTAAGAGGACTTGGATTTCCAATCCATCCATTTCTCCGTGGGCTTCTGGAGTTCTACGGCCTCCAGCTGCACGATCTCACGCCCGCCTCTATATTGCATATCGCGGGCTTTGTTGCTCTTTGCAAGCTATTCTTGGGTGTTGAGGCTCATTTCGCGCTGTGGAAGAGATTATTCTGTCTCGTGCCCCGCTCTCAAGAGGGGTCTATATATCAAGTGGGCGGAGCCGAAGTGTGGCGTATCACCGGGACCGGATATCTATCCGGAACCCCAAAGAAGGCGTCCGAGGACTGGCCTTAGGAATGGTTTTATATAGATGATGTCCCGCTACCGGACCCTATCCGGGTTGGTCTCCCCGAATTCAACAGTGCTCTCTTAAAGAAACGCCTGAGCTGGCGTCTGCGGAGCTCTCAGAGAGAAAGCGACAGGGACGTCCTTCGCCTGATGGGCCGGATAAGACTATTGGCTCATTCCGGACTAACCATGATTGGAGTCATGGCCGCATGCATTATGCGGGGGGTGCAGCCGCTTCAATATAGAGGCCACCCCATGTGGGATTTTAATGGGGAGGATGACGCCACCCATTACGGTCGTAAGGGGCCAGCCTCAGCTGCCGCTCTAGTAAAGATCTTATCCTCTTTGTACAAGGGAGAAGAGGAGGAATTCCTCCGCGTCAACCCGCAGGGCGGATTTAGTATGTACAACCCCCCGAGTTGGGTAAGTGAACAATTGTGCCTGCCCATCCGCTTTATATTCCCATGATTAAACATGTAGTCCAACGATTTCAACGCAGGAACTGCGTCAGGAAGTAAAGGATATAAACAGCCGTCCCCCACAACCCGAGGATCCAGAACGGTCCCTCGATCCGGACTCCGAAGAGGATCCAGATATATCGGTGGAGTTGATTGACGGGGTGTTTTATCAGTTAAGCAAGGACAATACCTTGGTGGCCATTACGGCTGATTACCCAGGGTTAATCCCGGCCTCCCAGGTAACAGAGAGCGGAGTCTCATCCCTTTGAGAAGGAATCCATTCTCACGCATTTCAGTTTTCTTGACAACGACCGTGTTTTGCAGGGGAGGTTTCCAAGGCGGGAGGCCGAACCTGCGGCGGCTAGCCAACGAGGGGCCGCAGGGCCCTGTGGGGCAAAAAGGAATGTAGTCCAGACTGGGATGCCGGCGCAAAGGTATAGCGCATCCTCTTTTTCCCTGGTGTTATTTCTTCAGGGCATATTAACGTTCGTGCTATCTTCAGGACGAAGAGACCTCGCCGGACTACATCCGGAGAGGTTGCCAACCACGCCTCCACCAGCCAGGCTCCAACGCCTGGCCCGGAAGCGGGAGCGAACGCGAGGCGTGCACCGGACGCTCCTCCGACAGAGGATGCGAACAGGCTGTCTGCCACCAATTCCGAGGTGGAGAGTGCCATGAACCACAGGCATCGCCGGACAGTTCTTCGCGACGCTTGTTTCTCCCGAGAGGCATTAGATGCCTTCAATTCGGGAGATGCGTACCTCCGTGCCGATCAAAATGGTTTAACCAGAGCCACGGAGCAATATGTAAAAGACATACGGGTAAGAAAATTTTGGTAAATATATATGTATATACCAGTAGCCCCCGAGACTTGAAACAGTTAGAGTAACTGGTTTAAGGATCATTTGTTATGCAGGTTCTTACAGAGAAGAATACTGTACTGTCCCAGGAGCTGAAAGAGTGCAAAGCCCAACTGGAGGCCGCACTAGCCGCGACAGGGGAGCCTAAAGAGACCCTCTCTGGTAAGATACACTTCGAAAGATTAATATCTTGCGAAGTGCGGCGTGGGTATGAATCTGCCAAATCATATTGCAGATGGCGCCGGACTGGATCCGGAGAGGCAACAACTCTTACGCCGGCTAAAGGCCGGTGAGAGTATGTTGACAAGGGTGAGGCGGGAGAAGAATGAGCTTCAGGATGCCAACACCAAGCTGGACGTTGAACTTAAAGATGTTCGTGGCCAGCTGTCGGACTCTACTAAGGAGAATCAGCGGCTTCGACGTGACATATTTAGTAAGTGCTTAAGCGAATCTTTGAAAGAAAAGAGTTCGGCGAGGAAGTCGGCTAACAGAGTAATGTCTGTAGGTATGCTAACGGGTCATCCTGCAGAGGAGATGCCCGGTTCTATGGGTGACCTTCTTCCCGAGCTCTCGCAACTGCACGAGCGAGTTCGGCAGGTGATGCGAGGTGTTGCCCAAGCCTTATGGCCTTCCCACTCCATGCCCGAGGGCCTTGGAGAGCTTTCGGAGAAGCTTAAGGGAGCTCGGCGGCGCTTCCGGTTATGGAAGATATCGGCCTGCCGACAAGGAGCTAGGGAGGCCTGGACCATGGTGAAGACGCGGTACACGAAGTTTGACCCAAACCACATGGCCGAGGTCGGACCTGTGGGGCCTGACGGGAAGGAGATCCCTGTAAGCTTAGTGTACGGCCAAGTAGAATTGGCCGCAAAGTATTCCCAGCAGGACTGTAAGTTAGACAGCCTGTTAGATGGTATTGAAGAGGAATACAATCAGTCAGAGTGACTATGTAATGTTTAATTGACATGTGTAATGCCTTCTAGCCATATTGTAGATCGTTTGTCGTTGCCGACCTTTTCGCTTCAACCTCAGGACCTGACGGTCCGGAGTGTGTCCGAATACCCTACCGGTTATGTAAGAACCGTGGTATGCATGGAGACCAGGCGTAGGGGTCATTAGTTCTTTATCATACAAGTGCCCAACTAGTTATGTTATATTACATGGTTAGTAAGAAACATCTTCCAGAGAGAATAGTTCCGTTAGGGGTTCCTTTCTCTGGGAGGCATGCCCTAAAGTGCATGTCCGGACTGCAAACGCAGGAAATCATCTGGGGGCATATACATAAATAAGTAAAAGAGGTCATCTTTTAGTTCACCGACCGAATATTCCCTTAAGAACGCTAGCTTTCGGCTTCACCCAGTCTGAGGTACACATCCGGCTGATCCGCCAGTAACAATCGCAGAGGTGCTCCCTTTACCACCTAGCCGAACAATCGGGAACGTAGGGGTAAGCACAGGAGTCAGGCAACCCAGCTTGGCCAAAACTTAAGTCATATCGATGCATATAATGGTGAAGAAAAGGTACATGCGGAAGTTTGACACATGTAGTGGGCGTGAAGCCTGTATAAATAAGCTTCTGTTAAAGAAGCCCCCAGGTTTAATGAGCGCGAGTAGCACTTCACTTGAGGAGCCTTTAAGGGCTATAAAAGAGAAGAGGGGAAGGAGAGAAATGTAAGACAGAAAATGTAAAAAATGGACAGAGGAAGGAGACAAACACAGAGTCCGGCGATAGGCATAGAATCTTCGGAGACGGGCTGCGTTCCATGGGTTCGGCTCGAGTCGGTTATCCGACGCATCTCGCACGCGGTATGCTCCACCAGTCAGGACTTGGTCGATTATGAAGGGACCTTCCCACTTGGGCTTCAGCTTGTCCTTTTTCTTGTCCGGCAGGCGTAGAACTAATTCGCCAACGTTGTAGCTTTTGGCCCGCACTTCTCTGCTTTGATATCTTCGAGCCTGCTGTTGATAGAATGCGGAACGGGTTTTTGCCACGTCGCGCTCCTCCTCTAAGGCGTCCAAACTGTCCTGCCGATCGAGCTCGGCTTCCCTTTCTTCGTACATGCGCACTTGAGGTGAGTCATGAATTATGTCGCAGGGCAAGACTGCCTCTGCGCCGTACACCATAAAAAATGGTGTGTATCCGGCGGTGCGATTCGGCGTGGTCCGCAGCCCCTAGAGTACGGAGTCGAGATCCTCTACCCAGTGCATGTTAGATTCCTTGAGGGACCGCACTAATCTGGGTTTGATGCCGCTCATGATGAGACCATTTGCACGTTTAACCTGACCGTTAGTTTGTGGGTGATAGACGGAAGCATAATCGAGCTTGATGCCCATGTTTTTGCACCAGAGTTTTACCTCATCGGCCGTAAATTTTGTGCCGTTATCGGTGATGATGCTGTGGGGGACGCCATAACGGTGTACGACCCCGGATATAAAGTCTATCACAGGTCCGGATTCGGCCGTCTTAATAGGCTTGGCTTCTATCCATTTGGTGAACTTATCCACCATGACCAGTAGGTATTTTTTCTTGTGGGTTCCGCCTTTAAGGGGTCCCACCATGTCAAGCCCCCAGACCGCGAAAGGCCAAGTGATGGGGATAGTTTGGAGGGCGGTGGGTGGCATATGGCTTTGGTTTGCAAAAAGCTGGCAACCGATGCATTTATGGACCAAGTCCTGAGCGTCCGCCCGGGCCGTCGCCCAATAAAAGCCTGTACGGAAAGCCTTGCTTACGAGGGACTGGGCTGCGGCGTGATGGCCACCGAGTCCGGCATGAATTTCAGCCAGCAGGTTCCGCCCTTCCTCTTCGGAGATGCACCTTTGAAGGACTCCGGTAGTGCTTTCTTGTAAAGTTCTCCCTCATGGACTTTATAGGCTTTAGATCGCCGCACTATACAGCGTGCCTCGTTTTGGTCCTCTGGGAGTTCCTGCCTAGTAAGGTAGGCTAGGAATGGTTCTGTCCACGGGGCGATAACGGCCATTAGTACGTGGGCTGAGGTTGTTATTTCATTGGCAGAGCCTCCGATTATGTCAGGTTGTTCGGCGTCGGACAGTGCGGTTGGGTCCGGACTGATATTGCCATGTTCCCCTTCCCATACTACGGATGGCTTGAACAGCCTTTCCAGGAAGATGTTGGGGGGACCGCATCGCGTTTTGCGCCGATGCGTGCCAGGACGTCTGCCACCTGATTGTTTTCTCGGGCTATATGGTGAAATTCGAGCCCTTCAAACCGAGCTGACATTTTGAGGATGGCGTTGCGGTAAGCTGCCATTTTTGGATCCTTGGCATCGAAGTCTCCATTTATTTGGGATATCGCGAGGTTCGAATCCCCGCACACCTCTAGGCGTTGAATGTCCATGGACACTGCCATCCGGAGACCATGTAAAAGGGCCTCATATTCGGCTGCATTGTTGGAGTCCGTGTACATAATCTGGAGTACATATTGAACTGTGTCTCCTGTGGGGGACGTCAAAATGACGCCAGCCCCTAGTCCGGCCAACATTTTGGAACCGTCGAAGTGCATTATCCAGTTTGAGTATGTGCCGTACTCTTTAGGGAGTTCGGCCTCCGTCCATTCTGCGACGAAGTCGGCCAAAACTTGCGACTTGATAGCTCGCCGTGGCCTATAAGTTATGTCGAACGGGAGGAGCTCGATGACCCATTTTGCAATTCGGCCCGTTGCATCACGGTTGTTTATAATATCATTTGAGTGGTACTTCCAATGCTACTGTGATTGAACACTCTTGGAAGTAGTGTCGTAGCTTCCGGGATGCCATGAATACCGCATATGCAATCTTTTGATAATGTGGGTACCGTGATTTGCATGGAGTGAGGACAGTGGACACATAGTAAACCGGCTTTTGAAGGGGGAATTTGTGTCCGTCCGTTTCCCGCTCGACGACGAGTACTGCACTGACAACTTGATGGGTTGCAGCAATGTACAATAGCATTGGTTCGCCGATGTTTGGCGCGGCCAGGACGGGGTTTGTTGCCAATATGGCTTTTATTTCCTCGAGTCCGGCCGTGGCGGCGTCCGTCCACTCGAAGTGTTCGGTGCGCCGAAGGAGGCGATAGAGGGGTAGCGCCTTTTCTCCCAACCGAGAGATAAAGCGGCTTAGAGCCGCCACGCATCCGGTTAATTTTTGTATTTGTTTGAGGTCCTTTGGGATATCCAATTGTGACAAAGCTCGGATCTTGGCTGGATTTGCTTCGATTCCCCTACCGGATACAATGAAGCCCAAGAGCTTTCCGGCTGGAACACCGAAAACGCATTTTTCCGGATTTAGCTTGATGTCATATGCTCGGAGGTTGTCAAATGTAAGCCTCAAGTCGTCTACTAGAGATTCGACATGTCTTGTTTTTACGACCACATCATCCACGTATGCCTCTACTGTTTTGCCGATCTGGTTTGCCAGACATGTCTGAATCATGCGCTGATATGTTGCGCCGGCGTTTTTGAGCCCGAAAGGCATTGTGTTGAAGCAGAATGGGCCGTATGGGGTGATGAATGCCGTTGCGGCTTGGTCTGACTCGGCCATCTTGATTTGATGGTAACCGGAGTATGCGTCGAGGAAGCACAACGAGTCGTGTCCTGCAGTGGCGTCGATAATTTGATCGATGCGGGGGAGGGGGAAGGGATCCTTTGGGCAGGCCTTGTTGAGGTCTTTGAAGTCAACGCACAGGCGCCAGGATTTGTCCTTATTTGGTACCATCACCAAGTTTGCCAGCCAGTCCGGATGTTTTATATCTCTGATGAATCCGGCCTCCAATAGTTTGGCTAGCTCCTCTCCCATTGCTTGTCTCTTGGGTTCAGAAAAATGCTGAAGGGCTTGTTTGACAGGTTTGAATCCTTTTAGGATATTTAAGTTGTGTTCGGCCAGCCTGCGTGGGATTCATGGCATGTCCGAAGGGTGCCATGCAAAAATGTCCCAGTTCTCCCGTAGGAATTCTCGTAGTGCGGCGTCTACATCAGGGTTTAATTGTGCCCCGATGGAAGCTGTTTTATTGGGGTCCGTTGGATGGACCTGGAATTTGACTATTTCATCCGCTGGTTTAAAGGAGGTGGACTTGGATCTTTTGTCGAGTATCACATCGTCCCTGTTTACCGTGGAGCGCAGCGTAGTCAGTTCCTCAGCCGCTAGGGCTTCGGACAGTGCCTCAAGGGCCAGTGCGGCTGTCTTGTTTTCAGCGCAGAGTGCTATGTCCGGATCACTAGCGAGAGTGATGATTCCATTCGGCCCGGGCATCTTGAGCTTCATGTACCCGTAATGGGGTATTGCTTGGAAGATTGTAAACGCTTCCCGCCCCAGCAGAGCATGGTATCCGCTGCTGAACGGGGCCACTTGGAATGTGACCTCTTCGGACCTATAATTATCCGGCGTGCCGAACACCACATCTAGTGTGATTTTTCCTGTACAGCGTGCTTCCCGACTGGGGATTATTCCTCTGAAGGTTGTGCTGCTTCGCTCAATGCGGTTCCAGTCTATTTCCATTTTTTGAAGGGTTTCCTCATAAATGAGGTTCAATCCGCTGCCTCCATCCATGAGTACCTTGGTGAGGCGAAAGCCGTCCACTATAGGACTGAGTACCAATGCGGCTGGTGCTCGAGCTATTCGGAATTTAGGTTCGTCGCTGGCATTAAAGGTAATAGCCGTGTCACTCCATGGGTCTATTGTTGCTACTTGATAGACTTCAGCGAAGCTGCGGAGTGTTCTTTTTCGCATTTAATTTGATGTGAAAGTCTCGAAGACTGTTAAGACTATACTGGAATCCCTGAGGTGGCTTTCTGCGGCCTCTGGAATTAGGAGATCTTCGCCCCTTTTGGCCACCTGCCGGAGTATCCAACATGCTCTAAGGCTATGAGTTGGTGTGGCGTCCTCTGTACTATGAATTTTACAGGGTCCATTAAGCCATCCCTCCAGTACGGTTCCATGCCCTGTAGAGGGTTTTGGTTTTTTGGTTTTTAACCCGGGTGTCTGATGGTGATGCACCCTTTTATTTCGGACGAGGTTTCTATTCAGGGCCGGATTGTCCCAAAATTTAGTTTCGGTTTTCCGGGCGCTTTCCATCGCACGGTACTTTTGTACTATGGACGCCAAGTCAGCGAAGCATGTAAGATCATGACGACCTGTGGCGTTGAGGATTCCCTTGTCCGTGCAATTATTGCAGAAGATTGAGATTGCGTTTTCCTCGCGGCAGTCCTTTATCCTGTTCATAACCAGGAGGAACCTTGCCCAGTAATGATGTACTGTTTCTTCGGGCTTTTGCCTGATTTAGGATAGATCGCTTATGTTCGGGCGGGTGGGTGGAATTAAATCCGGAACTTCACCCAATCTAAGACTCAGAGGCCAAGGAATTTCCGAACTCTGAGGTTTGAATTCTTGGATGTTGTCCAGTGAATCTAGCCCGTTGCCTGATTCTAAGTTCAGGTCTTGAGTTACATCCTCCCCTCCGCGGGTATCCGGCTTGGAAGGATCTGGAATCCGGACGTAGCTAGTCCTTAAGATAGATGAAAAGTCGCCGCACTGTGCCTCTACTACGGCAACGTGATGGGTGACTTGGGGAGAATTAATTTCTCTTAGATCGGGTTTAAGCCCAACCTGGTCATAATCCGTAGTGACCCCTAAGGCGGCGATGCGATCCAAGAGCTCGTTTATGGAATAGAGCTCCATTGGATCTAACTGCTCGACGATTTCCGAGCTGACATGAAGATTGCTTTTGATGACCCGAGAGGTCACCGTCGGCGCAACGGCCGAACAGGCGGTCATGAGAAAACCGCCTTGCCGGAGAGTTTGGCCGACAGCCAAGGCTCCCTTAGTAACAGCGCCGTCTTTAAAGACGGGAAGAGGCATCCTTCCTGATTCCGGCGACACAGAGGAACTCTCAATGAAAGCACCAATGTCAGTGTCAAAACCGGCGGATCTCGGGTAGGGGGTCCTGAACTGTGCGTCTAGGCTGGATGGTAACAGGAGACAAGGGACACAATGTTTTACCCAGGTTCGGGCCCTCTTGATGGAGGTAAAACCCTACGTCCTGCTTGATTAATATTGATGATATGGGTAGTACAAGAGTAGATCTACACGAGAACAAGGAGGCTAAACCCTAGAAGCTAGCCTATGGTATGATTGTTGTATGATGAAGTTGTCCTACGGACTAAAACCCTCCGGTTTATATAGACACCGGAGAGGGTTAGGGTAACACAAAGTCAGTTACAATGGTAGGAGATCTTGAATATCCGCATCGCCAAGCTTGCCTTCCACGTCAAGGAAAGTCCCATCCGGACACGGGACGGAGTCTTCAATCTTGTATCTTCATAGTCCTGGAATCCGGCTGAAGGTATAGTCCGGCCACCCGAACACCCCCTAATCCAGGACTCCCTCACCAGGGTACTGTAAAAAAATTATGTCCGAATTTTAATGAAATTCGTCGTGTTTGTATGAATTTCGTCTTGTTTATTCATAAAGTGTCTAAAATGTATGCGTGCAACATTGAATGGCAGCCTCCCGCATTCCCTGTCCGCCGACTGGTCCCTGTCTCCGCGAACAAATGCGGGAAAAAATTTGCGGGTCGCCTTTGAAGATGCCATTAGACCCGTGAATACTGACCTTGAAGATCTTCCATCTGCAGTTTTATGCGCTGGTCAATGCAACGCATCCTTCACATTTGTGCATGGACTTCTCTGGTTGGATTAAATGTCTTGTTTATTCTTATACTAGAGCCATGAGATAGGCGTCGGTCGATGGGTATTGCTGGCAACTCCGGCCTTTGCGTGGCCATCTCGCTATACCTGATTCTTCTGCCCGCGCTATTGGCTGGCTTTGTGCTCTACTGCACCGGTCTATTTTAGGCAAGCATCGAGGGAGAATGGAACTGCCTAAATCCTGATAATGACAGAGTCGATGAGCCGGACTTTCTTGGCTACCCTTCCTTTAGGGATAATCTTGATGGAGAGATAATCAGATGCTCATGCGCGTGCTGCTGCTAGGCTCGCATGCGGCCGTCGACAGTTTGTAGGGCCGAGTGTGATCAATATGCATGCATCTGTGTAGTCCAGGCACAACAAGGCGTGGTGGAGCTCCCGCGAGCAAATTTCGTCCACTTGCACAATAGATGGGCCCTATACTATCTGATCTAAAGAGGGCAATTCATTTTCAAGTGCAAACCTTACACTGTTACATACTGGTAAATATGCCCATGCGTTGTAATAGGAGACAAAAAATTTATGCGCAAACCAAATAAGTATGACTCAATATCCTGACATCTGATTGTCCTTTATTTTAACAGAGTGGTTTACCATGTAGCCACTTATTTTTCTTCGGCTGGAAGCTCCTTGATGGGAGAGAGAGTCCGACGGGGTTCACCCTCCCGTCTTCGGACAGATTGGCCTGCCCCGAATCTAAGGCCAGGGCGGGCATGAGAGTCGACCCCTGAACGGGATTTAATGATGGATCTGAAGGGCCTTCTTTGTATGGGTGGGGAGCGGCGGCCAAGGCCGTGAACTCCTCGAAGATCAAATCTCCTCGGATATTGGTGATGTAGTTCAAACTTCCAAACCTGGTCTGGTGACCAGGGGCGTAGATGTCGACCTACTCAAGGTGACCGGTCGAGTTGGCATGTAGCTCGAAGCCGCCAAACACAAAGAGTTGACCAAGGAGAAAGGTCTCCCCGAAAGCAGCATCGTCGTTGATGACAAGGCGAGCCATCGATCCTTCTGTCGACAACACAACGGATTCTCAATGAAAGCACCAACGTCAGTGTCAAAACCGGTAGATCTCAGGTAGGGGGTCCCAATCTGTGTGTCTGAGGATCGATGGTAACAAGGGACGCAATATTTTACCCAGGTTTGGGCCCTCTTAAAGGAGGTAAAACCCTACGTCCTGCTTGATTATATTCGATGTGTATAAGGGTTACAAGAGTTGATCTACCTCGAGATCGTAATGGCTAAACCCTAGTTGTCTAGCCGATGATTATTCTGATAGCCTCTATGGACTAACCCCTCTGGTTTATATACACACCGGAGGGGCCTAGGGTTGTACAAAGTTGGTTTGCAAAGGAAAGAAAGAGTACACCCGGACACCAAACTTGCCATCCACGCATATGGGAGTCCTATCCGGACATGGGGGATAGGCTTCTGCTTTATCTTCACAGCCCATCAGTCCGGCCCATATTGAATAATCCGGACACCCGAGGACCCCCTAATCCAGGACTCCCTCACTCAATTCTAGAGATTCACTGGGAATTAAAACCGCAAAGAACTCATTTCTGCTCCAGGAATAGCTTAGAATCAATTCTAGAATTGTGGCATTTTTAGAATCATCGAAAGTTGGCATTTATGGTGATTCTCACCATCCCCTCAAAAGAAAACGATTCATTCTGAATGACTAACCCTACTGGACATCGTATTTACAACCAAAATGCCACTCGGGCCAGAGCGAGCAAGGCCCAAAACAAACAAATCCAGTGAAAAAGCTCATGTTCGTTCTCCACTTTCATTCATCCCCACTCACAAGCACTCGACCCGAGTTAGGGTTCACGCCGCCAGCCGGCTGCCGCGACCCAGTGCCCGCAGATCCGTCGACGACCGGTCCCCTACGTCGCCGCCCTGTCTCGTCCGCTGTCACATAAGTGTTAGGGAACGTAGCAGAATTTTAAAATTTTCTACGCATCACCAAGATCAATCTATGGAGTCATCTAGCAACGAGGGAAAGGGGAGTGCATCTACATACCCTTGTAGATCACGAGTGGAAGCGTTCAGGAGAACGGGGTTGATGGAGTCATACTCGTCGTGATCCAAATCACCGATGACCAAGTGCCGAACGGACGGCACCTCCACGTTCAACACACGTACGGTTGGGAAGACGTCTCCTCCTTCTTGATCCAGCAAGGGAAGGAGAGGTTGATGGAGATCCAGCAACACGACAGCGTGGTGGTGGAAGCAACGGTGATCTCGGCAGGGCTTCGCCAAGCTCCAACGAGAGAGAGAGAGAGAGGTTACGTGGGGAGAGGGAGGCGCCAGAGACTTGGTGCGGCTGCCCTCCCTCCCCCCACTATATATAGGGCCCCTAGGGGGGCGCCTGCACTAGGATATGGGATCTCCAAGGGGGCGGCGACCAAGGGGGACTTGCCCCCCAAGCCAAGTGGGGCGCCCCCACCCCTAGGGTTTCCAACCCTAGGTGCAGGGGGAGGCCCATGGGGGGCGCACCAGCCCACCAGGGGCTGGTTCCCCTCCCACTTCAGCCCATGGGGCCCTCCGGGATAGGTGGCCCCACCCGGTGGACCCCCGGGACCCTTCCGGTGGTCCCGGTACAATACCGATTACCCCTGAAACTTTCCCGATGGCCGAAACTGGACTTCCTATATATAAATCTTCACCTCCAGACCATTCCGGAACTCCTCGTGACGTGCGGGATCTCATCCAGGACTCCGAACTACTTTCGGGTTACCGCATACTAATATCTCTACAACCCTAGCATCACCGAACCTTGAGTGTGTAGACCCTGCGAGTTCGGGAGACACGTAGACATGACCGAGACGACTCTCCGGTCAATAACCAACAGCGGGATCTGGATACCCATGTTGGCTCCCACATGTTCCACGATGATCTCATCAGATGAACCACGATGTCGAGGATTCAATCAATCCCGTATACAATTCCCTTTGTCAATCGGCACGTTACTTGCCCGAGATTCGATCGTCGGTATCCCAATACCTCATTCAATCTCGTTACCGGCAAGTCACTTTACTCGTATCATAATGCATGATCCCGTGACCAAACACTTGGTCACATTGAGCTCATTATGATGATGCATTACCGAGTGGGCCCAGAGATACCTCTCCGTCATACAGAGTGACAAATTCCAGTCTCGATCCGTGTCAACCCAACAGATACTTTCAGGGATACCTGTAGTATACCTTTATAGTCACCCAGTTACGTTGTGACGTTTGGTACACCCAAAGCACTCCTACGGCATCCGGGAGTTACACGATCTCATGGTCTAAGGAAATGATACTTGACACTGGAAAAGCTCTAGCAAACGAACTAAACGATCTTGTGCTATGCTTAGGATTGGGTCTTGTCCATCACATCATTCTCCTAATGATGTGATCCCGTTATCAATGACATCCAATGTCCATAGTCAAGAAACCGTGACTATCTATTGATCAACAAGCTAGTTAACTCAAGGCTTACTAGGGACATGTTATGGTCTATGTATTCACACATGTATAATGATTTCTGGATAACACAATTATAGCATGAACAATAGACAATTATCATGAACAAGGAAATATAATAATAATCATTTTATTATTGCCTCTAGGGCATATTTCCAACAGTCTCCCACTTGCACTAGAGTTAATAATCTAGTTACATTGTGATGAATCGAACACCCATAGAATTCTGGTGTTGATCATGTTTTGCTCGAGGAAGAGGTTTAGTCAACGGATCTGCGACATTCAGGTATGTATGCACTTTGCAAATATCTATGTCTCCATTTTGAACATTTTCACGAATGGAGTTGAAGCGACGCTTGATATGCCTGGTCTTCCTGTGAAACCTGGGCTCCTTGGCAAGGGCAATAGCTCCAGTGTTGTCACAGAAGAGAGTCATCGGGCCCGACACATTGGGAATAACTCCTAGGTCGGTAATGAACTCCTTCACCCAGATTGCTTCTTGTGCTGCCTCTGAGGCTGCCATGTACTCCGCTTCACATGTAGATCCCGCCACGATGCTTTGCTTGCAACTGCACCCGCTGATTGCCCCACCATTCAAAATATACACGTATCCGGTTTGTGACTTAGAGTCATCCAGATCTATGTCGAAGCTAGCATCGACGTAACCCTTTACGACGAGCTCTTCATCACCTCCATACACGAGAAACATATCCTTAGTCCTTTTCAAGTACTTCAGGATATTCTTGACCGTTGTCCAGTGTTCCATGCCGGGATTACTTTGGTACCTTCCTACCAAACTTACGGCAAGGTTTACATCAGGTCTGGTACACAACATGGCATACATGATAGACCCTATGGCCGAGGCATAGGGGACGACACTCATCTTTTCTCTATCTTCTGCCGTGGTCGGGCATTGAGCCGTGCTCAATCTCACACCTTGCAATACAGGCAAGAACCCCTTCTTGGACTGATCCATATTGAACTTCTTCAATATCTTGTCAAGGTATGTACTTTGTGAAAGACCAATGAGGCATCTCGATCTATCTCTATAGATCTTGATGCCTAATATATAATCAGCTTCTCCAAGGTCCTTCATTGAAAAACACTTGTTCAAGTAGGCCTTTATGCTTTCCAAGAATTCTATATCATTTCCCATCAATAGTATGTCATCCACATACAATATGAGAAATGCTATGGAGCTCCCACTCACTTTCTTGTAAACGCAGGCTTCTCCATAAGTCTGCGTAAACCCAAACGCTTTGATCATCTCATCAAAACGAATGTTCCAACTCCGAGATGCTTGCACCAGCCCATAGATTGAGCGTTGGAGCTTGCACACCTTGTCAGCATTCTTAGGATCGACAAAACCTTCCGGCTGCATCATATACAATTCTTCCTTAAGGAAACCATTAAGGAATGCCGTTTTGACGTCCATTTTCCATATCTCATAATCATAGAATGCGGCAATTGCTAACATGATTCAGACGGACTTTAGCTTCGCTACGGGTGAGAAAGTCTCATCATAGTCAACCCCTTGAACTTGTCGATAACCCTTAGCGACAAGCCGAGCTTTATAGATGGTCACATTACCATCCGCGTCTGTCTTCTTCTTAAAGATCCATTTATTTTCTATGGCTCGCCGATCAACGGGCAAGTCAATCAAAGTCCATACTTCGTTTTCATACATGGATCCTATCTCGGATTTCATGGCTTCCAGCCATTTGTCGGAACCTGGGCCCGCCATCGCTTCTTCATAGTTCGAAGGTTCACCATTGTCCAACAACATGATTTCCAGGACAGGGTTGCCATACCACTCTGGTGCGGAACGCGTCCTTGTGGACCTTCGAAGTTCAGTAGCAACTTGATCTGAAGTTTCATGATCATCATCATTAACTTCCTCCCTAGTTGGTGCAGACACCTCAGGAACAATTTCTTGAGCTGCTCCACTCTCCGGTTCAAGAGGCAATACTTCATCAAGTTCTACTTTCCTCCCACTTACTTCTTTCGAGAGAAACTCTTTCTCTAGAAAGGATCCATTCTTGGCAACAAAGGTCTTGCCTTCGGATCTAAGATAGAAGGTATACCCAATAGTTTCTTTAGGGTATCCTATGAAGATGCATTTTTTCGATTTGGGTTCGAGCTTTTCAGGTTGAAGTTTCTTGACATAAGCATCGCATCCCCAAACTTTCAGAAACGACAGCTTAGGTTTCTTGCCAAACCACAATTCATACAGTGTCGTCTCAACGGATTTTGATGGAGCCCTATTTAAAGTGAATGCGGTAGTCTCTATAGCATAACCCCAAAATGATAGTTGTAGATCGGTAAGAGACATCATAGATCGTACCATATCTAATAGGGTGCGATTACGATGTTCGGACACACCATTACGCTGTGGTGTTCCAGGCGGCGTGAGTTGTGAAACTATTCCACATTTCCTTAAGTGCGTGCCAAATTCGTGACTCAAATATTCTCCCCCATGATCTGATCGTAAGAACTTGATTTTCCTGTCACGTTGATTCTCAACCTCACTCTGAAATTCCTTGAAATTTTCAAAGGTCTCAGACTTGTGTTTTATTAAGTAGACATACCCATATCTACTTAAGTCATTAGTGAGGGTGAGGACATAACGATAGCCACCGCGAGCCTCAACGCTCATTGGACCGCACACATCAGTATGTATGATTTCCAATAAGTTGGTTGCTCGCTCCATTGTTCCGGAGAACGGAGTCTTGGTCATTTTACCCATGAGGCATGGTTCGCACGTGTCAAATGATTCATAATCAAGAGACTCCAAATGTCCATCTGCATGGAGTTTCTTCATGCGTTTGACACCAATATGACCAAGGCGGCAGTGCCACAAGTATGTGGGACTATCATTATCAACCTTACATCTTTTGGCATTCACACTATGAATGTGTGTAACATCACGTTCGAGATTAAATAAGAATAAACCATTGACCAGCGGGGCATGACCATAAAACATGTCTCTCATATAAATAGAACAACCATTATTCTCAGATTTAAATGAGTAGCCATCTCATTAAACGAGATCCAGATACAATGTTCATGCTCAAAGCTGGTACTAAACAACAATTATTGAGGTTTAAAAGTAATCCCATAGGTAAATGCAGAGGTAGCGTGCCGACGGCGATCACATCGACCTTGGAACCATTCCCGACGCGCATCGTCACCTCGTCCTTCGCTAGTCTCCGTTTATTCCGTAGTTCCTGTTTTGAGTTACAAATATGAGCAACTGCACCGGTATCAAATACCCAGGAGCTACTACGAGCGCTGGTAAGGTACACATCAATAACATGTATATCACATATACCATTGGTATTCCCGGCCTTCTTTTCCGCTAAGTACTTGGGGCAATTCCGCTTCCAGTGACTGTTTCCCTTGCAATAAAAGCACTCAGTCTCAGGCTTGGGTCCATTCTTTGGCTTCTTCCCGGCAGCTTGCTTACCGGGCGCGGCAACTCCCTTTCCGTCCTTCTTGAAGTTCTGTTTACCCTTGCTTTTCTTGAACTTAGTGGTTTTATTCACCATCAACACTTGATGTTCCTTTTTGATTTCCACCTCCGCTGATTTTAGCATTGAATATACCTCGGGAATGGTCTTTTCCATCCCCTGCATATTGAAGTTCATCACAAAGCTCTTGTAGCTAGGTGGGAGCGACTGAAGGATTCTGTCAATGACCGCATCATCCGGGAGATTAACTCCTAGCTGAGACAAGCGGTTATGCAGCCCAGACATTTTGAGTATGTGCTCGCTGACATAACTGTTCTCCTCCATCTTACAACTGTAGAACTTGTCGGAGACTTCATATCTCTCGACCCGGGCGTGAGCTTGGAAAACCATTTTCAGCTCTTGGAACATCTCATATGCTCCGTGTTGCTCAAAACGCTTTTGGAGCCCCGGTTCTAAGCTGTAAAGCATGCCGCACTGAATCAGGGAGTAATCATCACTACGTGTCTGCCAAGCGTTCATAACATCTTGTTCTGCAGGGAAAACAAGTGCTTCACCTAGCGGTGCATCAAGGACATATGCTTTCCTGGCAGCTATGAGGATAATCCTCAGGTTATGGACCCAGTCCGTGTAGTTGCTGCCCTCGTCTTTCAACTTGGTTTTCTCTAGGAACGCGTTGAAGTTGAGGGCAACATTAGCGTGGGCCATTTGATCTACAAGACATATTGCAAAGATTTTAGACTAAGTACATGATAATCAAGTTCATCTAATCAAATTATTTAATGAACTCCCACTCAGACAGACATCCCTCTAGTCATCTATGTGATACATGATCCGAGTCAACTAGGCCGTGTCCGATCATCACGTGAGACGGTCTAGTCGACATCGGTGAACATCTTCATGTTGATCGTATCTTCTATACGACTCATGTTCGACCTTTCGGTCTTCCGTGTTCCGAGGCCATGTCTGTACATGCTAGGCTCGTCAAGTCAACCTAAGTGTATTGCGTGTGTAAATCTGGCTTACACCCGTTGTATTCGAACGTTAGAATCTATCACACCCGATCATCACGTGGTGCTTCGAAACAACGAACCTTCGCAACGGTGAACAGTTAGGGGGAACACTTTCTTGAAATTATGTGAGGGATCATCTTATTTAAGCTACCGTCGTTCTAAGCAAATAAGATGTAAAACATGATAAACATCACATGCAATCAAATAGTGACATGATATGGCCAATATCATTTGCTCCTTTTGATCTCCATCTTCGAGGCGCCATGATCATCATCGTCACCAGCATGACACGATGATCTCCATCATCATGATCTCCATCATTGTGTCTTCATGAAGTTATCTCGTCATCTATTACTTCTACTACTATGGCTAACGGTTTAGCAATAAAGTAAAGTAATTACATGACATTTATGTTGACACGCAGGTCATAAATAAATTAAGACAACTCCTATGGCTCCTGCCGGTTGTCATACTCATCGACATGCAAGTCGTGATTCCTATTACAAGAACATGATCAATCTCATACATCACATATTTCATTCATCACATCCTTTTGGCCATATCACATCACATGGCACATGCTGCAAAAACAAGTTAGACGTTGTCGGTGTCAAAACCGGCGGATCTCGGGTAGGGGGTCCCGAACTGTGCGTCTAGGCCAGATGGTAACAGGAGGCAAGGAACACGATGTTTTACCCAGGTTTGGGCCCTCTTGATGGAGGTAAAACCCTACGTCCTGCTTGATTAATATTGATGATATGGGCAGTACAAGAGTAGATCTACCACGAGATCGAGGAGGCTAAACCCTAGAAGCTAGCCTATGGTATGATTGTTGTATGATGAAGTTGTCCTACGGACTAAAATCCTCCGGTTTATATAGACACCGGAGAGGGTTAGGGTTACACAAAGTCGGTTACAATTGTAAGAGATCTTGAATATCCGCATCGCCAAGCTTGCCTTCCACGCCAAGGAAAGTCCCATCCGGACACGGGACGAAGTCTTCAATCTTGTATCTTCATAGTCCTGGAGTCCGGCTGAAGGTATAGTCCGGCTACCCGAACACCCCCTAATCCAGGACTCCCTCAGTAGCCCCTGAACCAGGCTTCAATGACGACGAGTCCGGCGCGTAGATTGTCTTCGGCATTGCAAGGCGGGTTCCTCCTCCAAATTCTTCATAAAAGTTTGTAAACACCAAGAGTAGTGTCCGGCTCTGCAAAATAAGTTTCCACGTATTGCCACAGAGAGAATAATATTAACACAAATCTAATCTGCTAACGTATTCCGCAGCGTGACATCACACTACGGCCAAGCCTTTATTCGAATCATTTTCAATTTTCCACCTCAGCGTGTTTTGCGAGGCGGTTTCCTTGGCACGTCTTGTCAAAGCAGAGATTGTGTCCTCCATTTACGGGATTCTCACCAATACGGACATGGGTAACCCAACCGCGCTATTTATCACGGCGCTTGGGAGGCAAGCGAGTTTTACTAGGCTGGTGGGGATGGATAGTCGCATCCGCTCATATAAGGGGATAAGGATCCACCTTTTTACCTATGCCTTCTTCCTCCTTTGCCTATCCATCTTCTGCGCACCCGAGCTCCAGCGCCCAAGCCCGCACTTCCTACCTCAACCTTCTCCAACAATGTCCGGAGCGGGAGGCAAGTGGATGGTCTCCTCCGTCACGGAGGGCCATGTCAAAAGGCTAAGGAAGGCCGGATACATGTCCAAAGACATCGCGCACCGGCTTCCTGAGGAGGGGCAGCTTCTCTCCACCCCCAGGCCCCATGAGAGGGTAGTATTTCTTCCCCACTTCCTCCGCGGACTGGGTTTTCCTCTCCACCCATTTGTCGGCGGGCTCATGTTCTACTATGGCCTAGATTTCCACGATCTAGCCCCGAACTTCATCCTCAATATCTCGATGTTTATCATCGTGTGCGAGGCTTTCCTCTGCATCCGCCCCCATTTCGGTCTCTGGCTCAAGACCTTCAACGTCAAGCCAAAGGTGGTGCGCGGCAACCAGGCAGAGTGCAGAGGTGCCATGGCGGGCAAAATAGCCAACGTCCTATGGCTCGAGGGCTCCTTTATGGAGACCTTGAAGGGGTGGCAGTCAGGGTGGTTTTACATCACCGAGCCACGCGATCCGAAGTGGATCGCAGCCCCTGAATTCCGATCCGGACCCCCTACACGGCTCTCGTCCTGGAAGGAGACGAGCTTGTTGTGGGGCGACGAAGAAGAGGTGACCGGACTGCAAAAATGCATCCAGTCCCTGGTGAACAAGCAGCTCAAGCTTGTCAACGTAGTCCAGGTCATGCTCGTCCACCGGATCCTTCCGTGTCAAGAACGGGACTTCAATTTGTGGGAGTTCAACCCGGCGCAGCACCGAACTCTGAGCAAGCTCTTCGACACGACGTATGAAGATGTCTGGAAGGGGCTAACCAAAGGCGTTGAGGCTCCCACATCCGCCTCCGAAGACCGCAGATTCAGCTCGCAGCGTCCTGCTAGCGAGGTAAAATATTTTCACCTTTTACAGGATGTTAAGTTTTCTTCATAGTTTGATTCTATGCGGGATCTAAACTCCCTCACCTTTGACAGGGTTGGCAGGCGAAGTCCGGACTGATTAACTGTCCGGCTCCCTTGCCCGAAGACCCAGTCCCTACTCTCTTAGTGAAGCTGCTGGTTCCGGCACCTTATGTGGTGCCAGAGAAGAAGGCCAAGAAGAAGAAGGCCACAGGGACTCGAAAGAGTTCCCGGCATATGGTGGTGTCGGACTCGTCGTCCGATGAGTTTGAGACGCACTCCTCCCGTGAAGACGAGGAGGGGGAAGAAGAGACCTCTCCCCCTCCAGCGGGGGGAGGAAAGAAGAGGAAGGCCGCCCTAGTAGGGGGGCGAAGGGTCCAAGAAGAGGAAAACCCCTCCGCCGGACTACGCCCCCGACGCCGACGAGGACGAAGAGGAGTGGCCGGACAGGGCCAAGCGTCCGGCGAAATCATAAGTGTTCGGATACCAGAGTAACTCATGATATTCCTTTTGTTGCGCAGCTTTCCCTAATGTCGAATATAATCATGCAGCCCGCCCAAGGACGGGCTCGACGAGTCGTCGAGCGGCTCCCTGGATTCATCGGACGTGAATTCAGTTCCGCCCGCTGCCTCCCCCTGTGTTGCGGATGACACCAAAGTGGCGTCGCGACAAGCTCCGGGGCAAGAGGAGGTGGTCCAGGAGGAGCCGCGAGGCGACCTCCCGGACTCGAGGAGTGAAGGGGACAAGAACCCCTAGGGCTCCAAGTCCGGCTTTAAGCCGGACACTGCGCCGGAATCATCAACGGTTCCGGACCACGGCAGGCGAACTCCTGCCAAGAGGAGCAAGCCTATTGAGCCGGCGTCCCCCGTCCAACCGAAGGCGCCGGACAATCTGCTGGAGGTGCTTAAGGGCACCTCCATCGACGAGGAGCACCGTGCCATCATGAGTATGGTGGTCCAGAAGGTTCGGTCCGCCCAAAGCGGACTTACTGAAGCTTGTACTAGCCTTCTAACAGGCTTCGAGGTAAGTAGAAATATGTAAAAATATTACCGCATAGACAGTAGCCCCTGATGCTCTGTTTGGCGTTCGGAAAGAAAAGCCGAATAGAGGATCTATTAAATATCGCAGGAGTATAACTAAAAAGGAGTCAATATACGTATGCAGGCTTCGCTGCTGGCCACCGCCGCACTGACTGCGGAGGTGGGTGCCCTGAAGCAGGGCCTCGAGCGGACCGAACAAGAGCTCGGCCTTGCCAAACGACAGCTTGAGGAGAAAGAAGGTAAGAGATACCTTATAGAAAAAAATGCCTATAAGAAGACGCAATTGCAAAAAATGACAGGAGTATACTGCTTATTGTAGGGGCCACAACTGAGGTGGCGACCCTCAAGCAGGCGCTGTCCGAGGCCAAGAAGAGAGCGGCCATGGAGCGCACCGAGCGGGAGAAATTTGAGGCGTAGGTCGGCGAGGTGCAGCAAGAGCTTCAGGCTCTCATGAAAAAACATGAGAGTTTGGAGCTCGACTCGAAGACGCGAGCGTCCGAGCTTGCTGCGGCCCTTAAAACTTCCAAATCTGCCAAGGCCGAAGCCCAGAAGGCCCTCCAGGAATTGGATGCGGTGAAAAAGATAGCGGCGGGTAAGGCATTCTCTATGCAAAGCAGACATATAAAAGTAAACTACTTGTTACTTACCCAAATCCCGAGCTCTCCAGGGGCATTCGCAGATCTTCCCCGCAGCGTATCCGATGCCGCCGCATTCTACCGAGCCGAGGAAGGCAGCTTCATCCCACGATGCCGCCGAATCAAGATAATACTAGTAACGGCAAGTAAATTTACAAAATCAACGCCCACAACAACCTGTGTTCTACTCGTGCATAGAAACTACGCATAGACCTAGTTCATGATGCCACTGTTGGGGAACGTAGCAGAATTTTAAAATTTTCTACGCATCACCAAGATCAATCTATGGAGTCATCTAGCAACGAGGGAAAGGGGAGTGCATCTACATACCCTTGTAGATCGCGAGCGCAAGCGTTCAAGAGAACGGGGTTGATGGAGTCGTACTCATCGTGATCCAAATCACCGATGACCAAGTGCCGAACGGACGTCACCTCCACGTTCAACACATGCACAGTTGGGAAGACGTCTCCTCCTTCTTGATCTAGCAAGGGAAGGAGAGGTTGATGGAGATCCAGCAGCACGACGGTGTGGTGGTGGAAGCAGCGGTGATCTCGGCAGGGCTTCGCCAAGCTCCAACGAGAGAGAGAGAGAGAGAGAGAGAGAGAGAGGTGTTACGTGGGGAGAGGGAGGCGCCAGAGACTTGGTGCGGCTGCCCTCCCTCCCCCCACTATATATAGGGCCCCTAGGGGGGCGCCGTCCCTAGGAGATGGGATCTCCAAGGGGGGGCGGCGGCCAAGGGGGACTTGCCCCCCAAGCCAAGTGGGGCGCCCCCCACCCCTAGGGTTTCCATCCCTAGGCGCAGGGAGAGGCCCATGGGGGGCGCACCAGCCCACCAGGGGATGGTTCCCCTCCCACTTCAGCCCATGGGGCCCTCCAGGATAGGTGGCCCCACCCGGTGGACCCCCGGGACCCTTCCGGTGGTCCCGGTACAATACCGATTACCCCCGAAACTTTCCCGATGGCCGAAACTGGACTTCCTATATATAAATCTTCACCTCCGGACCATTCCGGAACTCCTCGTGACGTCCGGGATCTCATCCGGGACTCCAAACAACTTTCGGGTTACCGCATACTAATATCTCTATAACCCTAGCATCACCGAACCTTAAGTGTGTAGACCCTGCGGGTTCGGGAGACACGTAGACATGACCGAGACAACTCTCCGTTCAATAACCAACAGCGGGATCTGGATACCCATGTTGGCTCCCACATGTTCCATGATGATCTCATCGGATGAACCACGATGTCGAGGATTCAATCAATCACGTATATAATTCCCTTTGTCAATCGGTACGTTACTTGCCCGAGATTCGATCGTCGGTATCCCAATACCTCGTTCAATCTCGTTACCGGCAAGTCACTTTACTCATACCGTAATGCATGATCCCGTGACCAAACACTTGGTCACATTGAGCTCATTATGATGATGCATTACCGAGTGGGCCCAGAGATACCTCTCCGTCATACGGGGTGACAAATTCCAGTCTCGATCCGTGTCAACCCAACAGATACTTTCGGGGATACCTGTAGTATACCTTTATAGTCACCCAGTTACGTTGTGACGTTTGGTACACCCAAAGCACTCCTACGGCATCCGGGAGTTACACAATCTCATGGTCTAAGGAAATGATACTTGACACTGGAAAAGCTCTAGCAAACGAACTACACGATCTTGTGCTATGCTTAGCATTGGGTCTTGTCCATCACATCATTCCTAATGATGTGATCCCGTTATCAATGACATCCAATGTCCATAGTCAGGAAACCGTGACTATCTATTGATCAACGAGCTAGTTAACTAGAGGCTTACTAGGGACATGTTATGGTCTATGTATTCACACATGTATTATGATTTCCGGATAACACAATTATAGCATGAAAAATAGACAATTATCATGAATAAGGAAATATAATAATAATCATTTTATTATTGCCTCTAGGGCATATTTCCAACAATAAGTGCCTGACTGCCCCTTCTCCTCCGCCACCATCCTCGTCACCTCTGATCCCGCCGCCCCATCCCCCCCCCCACCCGAAAGGAGGCAGCATCTTCGCCAGAGCCAGCCTCATTGTTGCTAGTGAGCTCCCTTTGTCCGATGCCTCTATGTATCCTCCTATATGCCCCTCTCTGTCTCACCCTCTCTCCCTCTCATATCTCGGTTTCTATTTTCTTCCTTGTTTAGCACTGTAAAAAATTGGATGCTTACTTGTTTGCTAAATTCTATGCCAATTTGGATGGTGCAAACATGTAGTGATATTGATGTTGATGACATGTAGTGAAAATTTTGTATGATTTATTGCTTAGTATGAATTTTGTAGTGGTATGGATTGATGTCTGCTTAGTAAAAAAAGTAAAGATTAAAAATTTCACATATGGATGCTGTAGATGGAGAAAGTGAAGCCTCTGAAAGCAATTTGGGGCAGTGTGGCTCATACCATTTATATGCATGTCGCGTAGAGGATGTCTATATTATTGTCGAAATCAGCAAATTGGTAACACTTCGGTAGTCCCCACCATACTTATAATCAAGCTTAACAACCCAATTGGTCTTTAGAAGTTTGGTTGCATGTCTTTTGATTGGGGCAAGGATAAAATCTAGTATGGGAAGGTCCACAATACTATGACAAGTATAAAATATATGATAGTTCATGTTGCAAGGAACTACAACTATGGCAAGACAAGGACTAAATTGATGAGGACATCGAGCGCGACACCTATGGTTATGACTAGAGACACTGCTTGACATTATCATTTAGAGATACAATTCAATAGTAGTATGCAGTTTATCTCATCAACATGTGTGTAGTTGAATCTAAACTACCTGTTTTTGTATTTGTAATGATTAAATTATGTTTGTTTGAGATTTATTTGTTGTATATTAAAGTATTGTGGTGTGTGTGTGTGTTTCTCTAGCTTAAAATTTTGTTGATCATTGTGTTTTCTGATCATTTGCATCTTTTAGTTGTTCATGAGTTTTTAGCTACTAAATTGACGTTGGAAGCCCATCAATGCATACTCAAGGTGACGTCCCCGATATATCACCTGGTTTCAAGGCTAGTGATGCAAGAAAATGCAAGCTCGTGAAGCTAGAACTGGAGGTAATTTGCGGTGTCGTGCGGCTCATGACATGGAGGTACCCTCATGAACTCCTCAACCCCATCTTGGATGACTTGTGCAGTGGAAAACAGCTTAGTGCCGACTGCATCTACAAAATCTGCGACTTGCTGCGCTGCTCATGGACGCCGCCGCCAACCCCTGCGCCTACTCCTGGCTTTTATTGGGACAATAGTGGGAATGTCACCATAATCATCAAGTTCACAAGGCGTCTTCGCCACAACCACCATATCCAGAGACCTTATTGCCACGACCACAATCACCTCAACTTGTCTGAGCCATGATGATGATGATTACACGGGTGGCAACGACGATAATGTCAATTATCTCTCAACTGTTTTAGCCATAGAGAGAAACTCGAGAGTGAACAACGCATGGCGGGAGAACCCCGAGTTCCTTCCGCTTCTCAAGATGCCTCTTCTTCGTACCATTCATGGCTTCTACATCGACGCTCTTCGCATACTGCCCAACCATGCCTTACGCGAGCAGCACCTCGTCAGTGCTGTCTTGACAGCCGGACACTGCTACGGCCCGATGGATCCTGGACCCGACGGTTTCGGCCCGATGTTTTATCAGAAATTCTGAAACATTGTCAAACCTCACATAAATTCCTTCATGGCTGATTTTCAGAACCTCTCCGCACAAACGGAATGCCTAAACAGAGCACACATCATTCTCTTGCCCAAAAAAGACCATGCTAACACACCAGATGCCTACCGCCCAATCTCCCTCCAAAACTGCCCAATAAAAGCTACAGAAAAAATACTCACAAACAGATTAAAACCATTAATCCCACTCCTCGTACATGGAAATTAGACTGGTTTTATCTCGGGCCGTTGCATCGCAGAAAACTTTGTCTTTGTTGCGGATATCATCAGCACCTGTCACTCCAGAAAAGCCCCAACTATGGTCATTAAACTTGACTTTAGCAAAGCCTTTGACTCCCTCCTGGGAATCCCTCGCGTCCATTCTAAAATGCCGTGGCTTCCCGACAAAATTCTGTAACTGGGTTAATGATCTCCTCCACACTGGGAAAACTGCAGTCATGCTAAACGGGATTCCAGGGAACTGGATTCGGTGCAAAAATGGCCTCATACAAGGCAACCCTATATCGCCCTACCTCTTCATCATTGTCGCCGATCTACTGCAGCAGATGATCAACCGAGACTGCAACCTTCTACATCTTAGTCACCCTCTATTCTCACACTTACCGCCCACAATCTTGCAATACGCCGATGACACCTTAATCATCGCCAAGGCTTCAGCTCTAGCAGCTGCCCAGCTAAAAAACATTCTTCACAAGTTCGCGTTAGCCACTGGCCTCACTATAAACTACACGAAAACCACCTTTGTACCCATGCACGTCTGCCCTAACATCGCTGCCGACATTGCCACCACCCTACAGTGCACAACCTCCACCTTCCCACAAATCTACCTAGGTTTACCCCTAGCACCCACACGCTTGCCTGCTAACGCTTTTCTACCAATCATTGACAGATGTCGAAATTTTCTAATTGGCTGGCGAGCCAAACTCCTCTCTAAGGGCGACAGACTCATCCTCCTGTCTGCTGTACTTGACTCCATCCTCGTCTACTTTATGTCTGTCTTCCTTATCCCAAAGAGCGTTCTAAAAACACTTGACTCGATTCGACGAGCCTTCTTTTGGGCTGCAGAGGAAACTTGCACCGGTGCTCAATGCCTAGTTGCCTGGAAAAATGTTTGTAAACCAAAAAGGTTTGGGAGCTTAGGACTCAAAAACCTCCACCAGCAGAATAAATGTCTCCTAATGAAATTTGCTGTCAAAGCAATGTTACCAAACCAGACACCCTGACTGGAATGGATTGATCTACAACACCCCAATGCCTTCATCGCCCCACATAATAATCGGTCCTTCCTTTGCCGTACCATTAACCACCACCTACCAGCATTACAGGCTATCTCCTTTGTAATCACAAACTCGGGCACCTTAACATATTTTTGGTTTGATGTTTGGCTTCACCATGAACCGCTTGCTGCTGCTTTTTCCCTGCCTTTTCTCGCACACTACATCAACACTTGCTCGTGTGGGTACTGTTTTTAATCATGGTTTAGAATCTATACTGCGGAACCGCCTAACATCTAATGCTACTGCCGAGTTGTGCTCCTTGTTGTCACTTCTACAGGACTTCCAGCCTTCACCGGAACCGGACGACCGCTACCTTAATGGCGGCCTGCGCTTCTCCACAAAGGCGACTTATGATCTGTCCGTACAGGTTGACAGCTCAAACGCTAACACTATCCCACTATCCCAATATGGTCTTCATGCGTCCCCAATAGAGTGAAGATTTTTGCCTGGCTATTATTTCATGGTCAGCTGAACTGCAAAGCCAATCTCCTTCGCAAGCATATTGTCTCCAACTCAACCTGCCCAAGATGTGGCTCGGATGGCGAATCTACTTCGCACATCTTTCTGGACTGCCCGCTCGCGCAGCGAATTTGGCAAAGGATTGGGCTCCGACCACCTCACTGCATAGACGAACTATGGGACTGCAGCCTGCCTCCCCAAGTTGATGCAGTCATCTGGCACTCCATGCTTCTGATCATTCTGTGGAAAATTTGGTGCTCCAGAAACGCAATGACTTTCAGACAGCAAAACCACCACAGTGTCTTCACCCTCAAGCAAATCATTGAAGAACTCATGCTCTGGACTTACAGGATGAAGAAACCAGCGCAGAAACAGGCCGCCTCTTCTTGGCGTTCCTACCTCTTATCACGTTTACACGTGCTTATATAATTCCCCTTTGTAATCAGTCAAACGATGGATTGCAAACTTGAGAAATATATTCAGGTGGGTCCCCCCGGTGATTTTTCAAAAAAAAAATGTTGTCTTCCCGGTCCCAGAGAAAATTTGCAATCGGGTTGGTACAGCCGATATTCTCGATGCTAGGTCGATGTCCCTTGTTGAATCTCGTTCCCTCAATGGCCTTGTCGTGTTCGTCCGCTCTACGTACTCAATCTCAGAGCTACAAGCAGTGATACTACTTTGCGAGCATCGCTTCAACCTCCCTGCAGACTTGTTGCAACAGGGCTCAAAGAACATATTATCCAATTTAGACCCTGTTCGGCACAAAGGGTATTAAAACATAGGAACTTGAAAAATCGTAGGAATAGAAAATGAAAACGGAGCAGAACAGAGGATCTAGAAACATAGGTAGGCTTGAGGGAAACGCGTTCGGCTGGCTGCAGGAATAACACAGGAGGCAGCTTATGCATGAAGTGTGAAGTACAGATTACAAAACATAATCTATTCGGCATGCAGAGTAGCTGCTTTTGTCTCCAAGCTGAAGTATGCATAGGAAAGGTATATTTTATTTGAATGCACAGTACAGCTGTCAGGCTCCATCAGTTGTTAGCGCTCGCCTGCCTCGGTCTTCCGCGAAAACAAGAGCTCTGATTGGATTTTTATTTTCCCGTGAAAGTACAGGATATGGAATCTTTCCAGAGGAATGTGAAGCCAAAAATCCTGCATGCTGAACGCTGGTTCTCTTACATTTCCTCCTTTTTTTATTCCTATACCTTTTCCTTTGAAATTCCTACAAACCGAACAGGTTGCCAAACACTCACAACCCTCCGCCTTTGAGGATTTCCTCAATTCGCTGAATCCCGGTAAACTTCATTGTCTGCGCTCCCTTATAGTATCTGACAGAAGTTTAGGCTATGCTCTCTCTGATGATACTTTAAACCGGATAAAGAAGATGGTGAGCAAGGAAACAACAGACAATGCAACAACAACGGTGCAAAGTCCTGCTCCTCGTCTGGGCCAGGCTAACTTATATAGAGTATCTGAAAGGAGGTCGACCTTCAAGTCTGAACATGCTTATGTTCGCACAAGATTGGAAAATTTACTGCTCCACTATGGCCACGATAAGGTATTAAATACTTTTGAGTAGTTGGCTTTTGCCTTTGTCAATTGTTCTTACAAATATGTCTAATTTCTCACCTCCTTGCTTCTTTTGATCACCTGTAGATTAATTATCATACTTAGCTTTTACTATTTTTGGTTGTCCTAACAAGTGTACTTAATATTCCACACCTCCTTGCTTGCTTTAGGGACACACATACAAGCTTGGTACTATTTGTGGAGTGACAACAGCCACATACCGCTACCGCTATTCCTTCTGCACAACCTGCTTTCATGTCAACTTTTTGGCGAGCAGTGATGTCTCAAATGATGCCACGGGTTCATTTTGCCGAATTCTGGAACCGAGCTGATGAAAGAATTGAGAAACAATCAACAAATTTGCCTTTCTGCTGCCCGCTGAGGGATTTCATCGATGCCTATTCCAGTAATCCTTCATCTCATCAGTAACTAAACTTACTTTACCAGTTATGATTATGATGGTTATGATTATGAGAGACAGCCGATGAAGCAAGACGCTGTTGAAACAGCCAAACAGGAAGACAAAAATTCTGCTGCTGCTTGTACTGGCACTCTGTTTAGGTGACCTACTTGACGCTTCCAAGTCTGCTAGAGCTTCTGTGTTATGTTATCACGCAACTATTGTTCTTAGTTACCGACACGAGCTTTTATAGATGAGATGAAGTAGTTCTCTTGTCAGAGCTGACAGGCCCTTCTTTCTTACAGGTGAATTGAGCAAGTTCATGGCAACGAGATTTAGTACATGGATTATCATAACTCTCCGTATCAAGTGTTTGTGCTAATTTGTCAAATTTGATAGTTTTACTGATGCAAAAGATGACCAAGGAGCAAAATTCTGAGTAGCAGTAGTACTGTAGTAGTATGATAAATTGAAGCTAAGAGATAATGCACGCAAAAGAAATGGCTTAAAAAGGCTCATGCCAAAGTTTCAATTCCAAAAGGAGCAAGGAGTCCAAGAATTGGATGCAACACACAAGGTAAATATGTATGAGGTATGAAAATGTGAAAATGGCAAGTCGAAGCAAGATCTCTAACATGTGCGCAATCAAGTAGTATGAGATGACCGATAAGTCTCATGGTGCAAGCAACACAAGTAGTATGATCCACAATATCTTCCGCGTGTGGCGGAGGTTCGGCTGTGTGAATGGCCGAGTGACACATTTTTTAAGGAGGCGGGAATTCATGATGATTTCTATTATTTGACGAAAAATGCCGGCATCGTCCCCTTCATCCAAGATAAGTGCGACCAATACCTCCTACTTACTAATACCTTCGTGCAAAACTTTCACTTTTATCCTAGGAAGGAACCAGATTCGATACTGCCCAGCCAGACCAGGAACCATCACTGACTCACTGCCGAATCAGACAACTTCATCCCCTAGGAAAGCTTGAAGATAAGATTGTGATGTATGGGGTCTTGTGGTTGTGTTCTATTGTCACCCTCGAGGCAACATGCGATTAGTGGACAAACATTTAGTAGGGGTGGGGTACGATGGCCTTATAGCAAAGGTCGCGATACACCGACAAAGTTTGATTGGTATAGTACCATTCTGAAGTTGTTTACTCTTGTAACGTTTTATTGCAATTACCCAATCTAATGAGTACAATTCACTTCCAGATGCAAACCTTACACATATGATTGCTTTATTCAGGCAGCTAGCGCCACTCATTCTCTAGAAGAATAGTCAAAAACAAAAAGCTCAACAAACCGGTCATCGGAATTTCAAGTTACAACAACAGTCACATCGATCGACAAATTGATGTACTATCGTGAGTCCTTTTTTCAAGATATATATACCAGCTAGAGTTGGCATCTTCGGTATCAAAGGAAGCATACCAATATCAACACCATGTGGAAGGAGATGGCAGATATCCTCCACATGGACCCCGCGAACACCGACCTCGAAGATCCTCCTTCTGCAATACCAACAAGAGGTTAGAGACACGTCTCATCGCCGGCTCAGATCGAGAAACTCGGTTGCTCGGGGCCCCAAGAGGGTCTGTGAGTTTAGAGGTTACACTTACTCTCGCATGCTGGTGCTGTCTGGTTTTTGAAAGGAGTGGTCTGTATGCTGAGTGAAGAGCTGTTGGAATAACCACTGTAAGCGCACATCTTGGATTCGCAACCGGTGCCGCTTGTGTCCCCAAGCTTGAGCCCTCCGCTGCACACCGGCACTGCCGGGCACCCCTTCTTGCCTTGCAGGGCGGTGCAGTTTAGCCTGGTAGCCACATGGGGAAGAAATGGTTATTCTCCTGGTCACTGCTTGAGAAATAGAAACAGCTCGAGAGATATGGAAGCAGGGGAGCTAAGTTTGCGTACTGGAAGGTGTTTGAACTGCAGCGGCACTGGATGCAGTCCTGCGCGGTGAGCGCGTAGGTGCCGTTCGGGATGCGCAGATCATGATCGGCCGAGCTGTTGCTGATTGATGAGCTGCAAACTGAGTACACAAAAATTCGACGAGCAGTTAGTACCAGATTCAGAATACATTTTGTATAAGTGGCTTTTTCTTATGAACCATAATGAATAGTGGTCAAAAGAATCCATGTATAATCTTCAAAAATGCGTGGGCACTGAGCAGTCCAGTCAGAGTCAACTTTGTGGATTGGTCGTATGTTCATAGCTTGAGACCAAAAAGTCAGAGAGTTTGCCCGGAGACAGCAACAGCTAACAACCAATTAAACAAGTCCAAGTAGGGCTCAATCAATTGAACCTTCAAAACTGATTTTCTTCAACAAATTTCACACCAGAGATGCATTTTTTTTCTGGACAATTAAACGGCTGCAATTTATTAGCTTTCTGCCCTGGCATACAGGATGTACAAATAGCGACATCTCTAAAAGCTTCCAAGTTGAGAGTGGAAGCATGAGGTCTCAATCTCTCTGAACAACTTAAACATGCGCATCAACCTCATCTTGTTCGGCTCGCCTAGTCATCGCTGAATATTTGGAATAAAGCTCCACACAAGCATACTTAATTTTCAGTTTCCCCGGTCCCAGGTCATGCATGTGGCCTTCCATAATTAACTCATTAGTTTATCCTAAATTGCATTCCGGCAAACTGTCACCAGTCAACTGAAAACTTCAACACAGACTTAGTGGCAGTACCTCATATTGCAAGAATAGTCCTAGTTACACCTTTTAAACTACTAAAACAATTACTGAATTAGATGAATCAGTCGAAGCATATGTGCGACGTTAAGAAGAGCACCGCACAAGCACTTCGCGGAGAAGATACCTGAATTTTCCATTCTTGATTATTAACTAGCATTCCGCAATAAATTTATTAGAATTACGTTCCATGTTACTTTTTAATCAGAACTATAACAGCAAGTCAGTAACACCTAAGCTCCATGGGGCAAATTACTAAACAAAGCAACTGAACTAGAATTTCCCCCGGCTGGTCCTGCGTGTAGTTGACTATAACTAATTTATCCTATTGTAATCCTAATAACTTGCATTCTTCCTTGGCACTCCTCTACTGGCAAGGTTCAAGATAAACTGAAATCTGAGTTCTCTTTTTGCGGGTGAAAAACTGAAATCTGAGTTCAGAACTTATCTCTGTAAGTAGTTCAGAACTCACAAGTTTGCAAGAACAATTAATAAACTCCATGTATTAATTGAACTAGTTGTATGTGCAAGAAAACATTAAGAGGAAACAGAGCGCGGGTAAGTAATTTACGTACCAGGGAGCGGGACATCAAGAACCTGGTCCTTCTGCAGTGTCTTGGGGTCGGCGATCTTGTTGAGCTTGAGCAGCGTGTCCTCGGTGACGCCGAAGGTGGCGGCGATGCCGGAGGTGCTCTCCCCGCCGCCGACGATGTGGGCGAGGTGGAAGACGGCGGCGCCGTCCACGGGGTCGCAGCTGCAGGGCAGCGGGATCCAGAGCTTCTGGCCGATAGTAATGAGGTTGACGTCGGCGATCTTGTTGGCGGTGGCGATCTCCTGGTAGGTGACGAGGGCGTCGAAGGAGTTGCGGGCGATGGCGTCCAGCCCGTCCTGCGGCTGCACGGTGTAGACGGGCTTGTGGTCCGACTGGCCGACGCCGTTGCCGGCGCAGAGGCAGCGGAAGGGGATGCGGACGGTGGCCTGGGCGGCGACGCGCGTCTTGGGGGAGGTGGCGAGCGGGCGGCCGTTGGCGCCGAGGAGGCCGGCGAGGGTGGTGGTGTTGAAGCGGGCGAGGAGGTCCCCGTAGGTGGTGGCGTTGGGCACGCGGTAGCCGATGGCGGAGTCGCAGGTGGTGCCCCGCGGCGCGCTGCAGGTGAAGTTGGTCGCCGTGGCCGTCGCGGCGAGGTGCAGGAGGACGAGGAGGACGGCGGCCGGCGCGGCCAGCCGGGCGGGCGGCATGGTGGGAGTGGGAATGTGGAGTTTTGACTGCGGCGTTGACGCGGGTGGAGGAGGACGAGATGATGCTCGGCAGCTTTGCTCACGGGAGGCCCGGCTTAAATGGTTGTATGTGCTGTGTGGGCTCCTGCCCCCATTTATTCGTTTTTGGCTCGAAATGGAGGATGAACCTCCGGCTTGCTTAGCCGACCTGTGATCCCAAAGTGTGTGAAATAATGGGGATAAAATCGTACTAATCCCTTCATTTACTTATACAAGGCCACTATGAAATACTATACATTTTGCATCTATACAAGGCCACTAGCGTTAATCGAGGTAAAATTAATGATATTTTCTTGTACTAGCAATTTGTTTAATACTTGCATGCATGCAGTCATAATGATAGTCAGCTACTTCCTTCACACAGTTTTCCTGTATGCATGTGGTGTACTCCCTTGGTCTCTTTTTAGTCTGCATATAAGGTTTTGGTCAAAGTCAAACTTTATAAAGTTTGACCAACTATGTATTAAATAATATCAACATTCACAATATAAAATCAATATTATAATAATCTATTTTCATACTATATAGTCTTAGTATTGTAGGTGTTCATATTTTCTAATATAAATTTGGTCAAACTTTATGTAGTTTGACTTTGATCAAATTTTATACGAGGGGTAAAAAGAAACAGAGGAAGTATTAATGATCTCAGTGAATGAAAAGAAAAACTAAGGCCTCATTCAGTTTGGAGGATTTCTATGGGGAATACATAGTAACAAGGATTCCGTAGGAAATTTTCTTATAGATGCATTCGGTTTGTAGGAAACGCGTATGAGAATTTTATAGGAGTACTATTTATTTCCTATGTTTATGGAGGAATATACGTATATACTTAAAGCTCATTTTATGCGTAGGAACGAGGCAAGACAATTCCTTAGAATGACAAGTGTCATCCTATGAAATTCCTATACTACTCCTAATTCCTACATCTTGGTTTCCTCCAAACCGAATGAGGCCTAACTTGCAAAGAATGCATTAAATTTTATATTGGTATCTGTAATCTTAGTTTGTGGCCTTGTATATAAAAATGGAGGGAGCACTAGATATGCAGGAGTACAACTTATAAACCTGTAAAGTTCTTTCAAAACAAACCGCTAAAAATCATCGACGATACGCCATGCCGCTGTAAGTTCCGGTCTATTAATTTTGTACGTTTAAGAGCGCCTGTAAAATTTATCCGTTTTCTAGAATCTGAGAATTTTGCAGGTTCCGGTCAAATTATTATTATTGGTTGCGGGTGTAGCCTAATTCGGAGAAGGTACAAGTCCTCTTTTTTGTTGCGGGGTGGAGAAGGTACAAGTCCTCTTTTTTGTTGCGGGGTGGAGAAGGTACAAGTTCAGCTCAGTGAAAAACAAAAGATTGTTCTCTTTCTGGCGTGGCGTTCCACAGGGGCTGCGGTGCGGCGTGACTAATAAGCGGAGAGGAGCTGGAATTCCACGCTCACGGGTTGCGTCACAGGGAAAGGGAAAATGATTAGGACTCTGCCAGCCAGAGAGCCACGCTAGCCGTCTCGAGCAGAAAAGCAGGTCAATGCCGGTGTGGACTTCCAAGTTTGAACGGCGGGGTGCGACGCCCTGAGAATGAGCTCGACGTCTCCACGCCGGACGCCACTGCCGTCCACATCACCCAACGCGCAAGCACCATTTTTCTACTACCTTTCTTCCTTCTCGCCGTCGCCGGGACAACGACGTAGCACCGCACTAGTCCAGCCACATGATCACAGCAAATCCGACCGCACTGCACCTCTACAAACAGATTTCAAGCACACGGCAAGATTTAACCGCGAGCGGGTCGATTATTTCGCCTACTTTGTCTGTCTGTCAGAAATAAAGTGTTTGCTAGAACCGACGGAATGCTAATATAGAACATGAAAGCGAAAAATTTACACGGGAAAGAAAGGTCTAACCAATGAACCAATGAAAGCCAGATTGCGCTTGCTGCTCTTTTCTACTACAAAGAATGAATGATGGGGGCAAAACCGGGGGCCTGAACTCTACTCCTGCCACGGGATGGATGCTACTGCAAACTCACTCCAGGGACGAAGGCGGCATGCCTGGTGGCTCCTCCGTGCGCGGGGGTGAGGAGCTGAAGTCGATGGTCGGGAACACCCCGGGCGGCCTCTCCACCGGCTGTATCGACAGCAGCTGCGACGAGTCCCCGACGACGTCGGCCCACCCGTAGTGAGGGTCCGCCCTGGTATATGGTGAAACGCACAGGAATATGAGATCCAACGCGCTCAGGATAATTCTAGTACTGATCGCATCAGAAAATTGTTCTGAATCTGGAAATAAGCTTCACAGGTGAAAAATCTTACTCGTAGTACGTCTCCTCGTCTACGATTAAATCCCAGCTCTCGCCAGTTGTGCTCTTCCCGTATTTGTGAACTTTCCTGAAATATGAGAGACATCTAGTTCACTGGTTATCCACCGAGTAGTTTATTTATACTATAATGATTTCAGTACACATCTTAACAACACCATCATGATGGACGGCACATACCCATTGCCGAAGTGCTCTTCTCCCCAAGTTCTTGACCAGCCTGAAATTTTCAAATCAGATAAGTAACTGCCTATGAAGATTTCATAATATAAGTTATACTGCTAGCGCCATACATGTTGAGCATCCAATTTCTAAGAATGAGATTCTGCATATACTGCATGCAACTTACACAGAATGGTACAATTAGTTTACAGTATTAAAGGATTTCAGTCGTTGGTAATGTATGACCCAATTGCCACAAACTAGCTAGTTAGTGCTATTTCTGATGTGGACAGCAACGGAAGACACTACAAAGAAGTGTGTGGGCACTAATGATGTTGAACGTGTGTTTTGTTTGAGCAGACAGCTAGTAGCATCTTAGCTAGTTGGACACGATGAGACGCAACATATGTGGCTACGAATGACATTTTTAGGAACTAATTGGTGAATAGTTAACAACTATAATGAAATAAAATTTATTTAGCAAATAATAACATTAATCAAAATTCATAAAGAAGCTACGGGTTGGTTTTGGCCTAGCTACTTTGTGTAGAATGGGCTGTTTGTTTACGGTTGGGTTAGCCAACTTTCAGGATTGTACATAATGTTTTTCTTCAATCAATGCAACAAGCACAATGCTTTGCATTTCGTGGAAGCTTGTACAAATCAGTTGGTACAGGAATGTTCAGGGAATATCTTTCTGTCACCCATTAAGGTAGTGAGCCCAGCGCCAGCCTGTAGGTCAAAGGGAATCACAAAAGGCTATCATGCATGATTAGCAAAAGAAAATAGGGTGGTGTTCCTGGTGTAGCTCTGTTCACAACAAACCTTTGTAATTTATTAGAGATATAGGTAAAAAAATACAAGGCATATTGTTATGACCCCGTACCCAGGATATGTATGTTAATATTATTAAGTTAACGACTACTAGAATCTAGCATAGTACATTGTTACCAATAAAACGTGCATTGTGCATATATGTTATCAATGGTGGCGAAACTTACGGTCACCGCCAGGAGAAGCATGCCATGTCTCCCCTTGTCGTGAACCAATTCCGGCAAAGAATTTCTCTTCCCATTTATCTCCCCATCTGGTGCCTAAGTCTGTCTCTGCCCACTTATCTGTCCTGTAAGACCATCAAAGGGATTGCAACAGTTGTCAATCTCCATTGGACAGGGCAAATTGGCAAATGCAGTATGTATGGTAACCTAAGGAACTATGACTAAATATACAGTGTAATACTCATAAACCACTGAATACATATAGTCCGATTACTTAGTAATACAGGTAGGAAGGTGCTTACAGAATAAGAAAGTCGAAGCTCAAGAAGCTCACCATTTCAATACAGAGCCACGACCATCGTAATGTTCACCCCATCTCTCCCACCAGGACTGCTCATTTAACCTTCCATATTTATGCGCACCTTTTTCTGTCCAGCCCTTGGCATCATATTTCTCCCACCTTGGAGAAAATTAACAGTTTAATTAAATAATCTGAAGCACACTTGTAAGCAAACCTAAACAAAAACACGATGCAACTCTCACCATTTTTCATACCACCCAGCATTTTCTGTCCCTGATTTGGCTTGCTTCTCTGCGCTCTTCTCAAGTCTTGCAAGATTGCTGTGTTACACAATTTAAACATTTAAACCATGATCTAGCTTTACGGGCTGCAAATTCATATTTTCACGTAATAGGGTTATTACTTATTTTCCATTTTCTTCACACAGATAATACTGTAATCAATGCTACAAAGAGTTATAAATGCTACAAATACTACGCCAAAAGTGAGTATATATTACAGCGACTAGCCCTTTGTCCACTAGCAGGTGCTATCCGAACTGAAGATTGGAAGTAGAGTGGATAGGAAGAAAAACAAAGCTTGTGATTCTAGGAAGAATATCAGTGATATACTACGAGATATGCCACATCCCACATGGGTCAGGAAATCATGATCCCATCTGTCTTTTTGTGGATCTTATACACTTGGGACACATAAAAGAGAAATCTACAGATGACCCATTTGCTTGCTGTAATTTTTTGTTGATGACATTATAATATAATAAATGAGCATGTTGCTTGGTTTTATCACCATCTTAGGTTCTATGTCCGCATATATGCAAGTACATCTGTGGAACTGGCAACATTTGTCAAAATTAGCTTTCGATGTCAAGGAACAACAAGGAATGTTGCAGTTACAATTGTAATCACTTAGTTAGATATGGAATGGTTTCCTTTTATTCATTGAACGAGGAATGACATACTTATAACACTGAAATTGCAAGTCAACTAATTCACCTCCATTCGTCTTGGTGCAGAACTTCTTTCCACTTTTCCCACCAAGAGTCACCCTCAGCATTCTTCCCAGATTTCTCAGCACCTAACATGTTAAAATTGTATTGAGAGGTCAAGAAATAATGACAACAAATGTATAAAGGTTAAAAATATTGTCAATGAACATAAATCAATTTATGTACTAGTACTTACTAGTTACTATCCCATCACATTAATTAAATCCTTGGTGTTATTAAAAAATGGAGTCAGAAAGACCATGTATCACCAAAAATAAATGAAGTTATAAAGAGTAATTGCATACCTAGCTCTTTGTATCCAGTCCAGTCACTTTTCTCCCACCACTGCCACATAAAAATAAATAGATAGAGATTTGTTACATAAAAGATCAATGGACATGGCTACGAAACTCGTAAACTCCTAAGGACTAGCTAAAAACTTATCGGTGATAAAAAATGATCGGCCATCTGTGATATTACATGCCTACTTGGGCAATAACCTTTTAAAAGCAAAAACATTTTTCAGTTGAATGAAACGCCTATTTCAAGCACCAATGTTGACCTAGCAGATAAGGGAAAGAAAGGACAAGAACATACAGTGATGAAAACCAGAGTGCAGTCTATCAGAATAAGTAAAGCAGCAGCGAGAACATACAGTCTCTTTCCATTCAGTGGAACCATCATGAGTCTGTCCCCCCATCCTAGCCCAGCGGCAACGGTACCCATTCTCACCGAGATCTTCGCCGCTCTCCCTGTACCAGGTGCTTCCATCTTCATTTGTGCCAGATTCCTTGACTGCTTCATCCAGCAGGTTGATTCCCCACTCCTTCTCACTAGCAATACCAGTGTCTATAAGGCAGGTGCCAAAGAAACACATGCATTTCCTTAGCACCGCAGAATAACTACAAGTTGGGGCATTTTTCACTTTGGAGTAGACATCTGGGAAACATTCTTCTTCAAAATTTAAAGTGACAACAAAAGAAACCCACCTCTCTTGGGCGGGGTGTCGCGGGACTGGGGAGCCGGCCCTCTCGGCGTGCACCGCGGATAGAAATCATTCTGCTTGGGCTGCCTTCTAGAACTATACTAGTGAACA
Organism: Triticum urartu; assembly: GCF_056163025.1. NCBI lineage: Eukaryota > Viridiplantae > Streptophyta > Magnoliopsida > Poales > Poaceae > Triticum > Triticum urartu. The sequence continues at coordinate 643,568,039 of NC_141877.1, read as the reverse complement.
AAAGAGAATCATGTATCAGAGATTTCATTCCCTAAATAAATACTACCTCCGTCCGGAATTAGTTGTCGCAGAGATGGATGTATCTAGCCAGATTTCAGATTTCGGTGTTAGATACATCCATTTCCACGACAAATAATTCCGGACGGAGGGAGTAATATTCCGCAAGCGCAAACATACTGACTCTATGAATATGAAGCTTCTGTCTACAGCATTGGCACGTTATTGATTAAACTGTATAAAAATGCACGCATGTTGGAATAAACAAAGATAAAGCTCATGATTGTTGCCAGAAGCGAATGTGAGGCAAGATATAACAGGCAAGCGTATCTATCTACCCAGAAAAGAAAACTAATAATGAATGTGCAGGAGGATAAATCCTAGATTCGAAGTGGCGAGCGGCCGCGCACGTACCGGGAGGAGGGGAACGGGAGCGATGGCGTGACGGTGAGGCCGACGCGGCGGCGTCCCCGGGCAATGGGCTTGCTCCCGTGGACGCGCTCCGGCGAGGCCGCGGCGGACGCCTTGGCGGAGAGCAGCAGCAGCCTCCGCGGCGGCGTGGGGTCCGGGCGGGCGTAGCAGCAGCAGCGGATCGCGCGCGCGGGGCCACGCGCGGGGCGCGGCCATGGCCCCGCCCCCGCCCGAATGGTGGACAGATCGAAGGGCGGCGCCACGAGCCCCCCGGAGCAGACGGCCATCTCGTCGCGCCGCGGGCCAGCGGGAGCCCAGGCGGCGGAATGGGGGCCGGGTCAGGCGGTCAGTGGCGGGAGCAGGGAGGCGGAGGGGCGGGGGGCTTTATAGGGGCGCATCTCCCCGGCCGCCCACCAGAGAGAGAGAGAGAGAGCGACTGGCGGTGGCGGCTCGTGGATTCGGTCACGGGGATGGCGAGACGGGAAAGAGAAGTTTTTTATGGGGAGATCCTGGAGGAGTGAGATGTCATCATGGAGTAGCGTGCGTGTGTGTGGTGCGGAGGTGGAGGCATATGCGGCTGGAGGGAGACGAAGGAGGCACGCGGGTCGGTCCCACTCGTCGGCGTCCATCAGATTCCGGTGCGCGATGCGGTGGTCTCGGGCGGGCGACGCAGACACGCTGCGTGGCGATCGCGGAGTCGCGCCTGGGTGTGCCGGTGTGCCGTGTGCTCGTGACCATAGTCGACGAACGAAATGCTCCGTCCATGCGGATGCCATGTGATGTGAGTTCGGCGGTTGCAAAGAAAAGACGAGTTCGGCCATGGATGCTGGTACTATGGGTCATACGCACAAACGGTGAGAAACGTACTAGCTTGTGTCTTGTAGAGACGCCAAACAGGAAATGACACGGACAAGGCATGCTCACATGTACTCCTCCGTAAACTAATAATACTCCCTCCGTTCCTAAATATTTGTCTTTCTAAAGATTTCATCCATGGGTGATTTTAGGAGATTTTAATGAGATTTTGTATTCCTCGGAGAAAGAGGGGAGCAACGCGAGACGAATGGAATGATGAAGGATTTTCGTGACTGTCTAGCAGAATGTGGCTTGGATGATATGGGGTTCATAGGCGACCCCTTTACATGAAGGAGAGGTGAGATTAGGAAACGTCTTGACCGTGCAGTATGTAATGTACAATGGGCGCATAAATTTCCTCGGGCGGCTGCGATTAATGAAAACCATGTACATTCTGACCACTGACCGTTAGTTTTGGATATGGATTATTTTGACGGTAATCTGTTTCGGCCGCCGATTAGGGGTATTAAAAAATTTGAAACCACATGGCTTAAAGAAGAAACTGTTAGTGAAATTGTCAAGACATCTTGGGAGAAGGCAAAGCTGGCTGGTATTAGCCCGACGCTCGCAGATAGCACCCGAGCGATACACGCCGATCTACATTCCCGGGACCGTGAGATCTTGAAGGGACCAAAACGGAGAATTGATAAATTAAAAGAGAGTTAGAGAAATTGAAACGTGGCCTTGTGAATACAGATTCCCTTTCAAGGTGAAAGAAATTGTAGTTCTCATTGAGAATCTGTTGGATCAAGAAGAGATTTTTTTGGTTACAAAGAGGTAGAGCAAATTGGTTGATGCACGGAGACCGAAATATTTCTTTCTTCCATAATGCAGCTACTGCTAGAAAAAGGAGAAATAATATTAAAAAAACTTCTCGCTGATACTGGGGTCTGGCGACAAGATACGGAATTGAAGGATCATATCACAGAATATTGCACTACTAGGAAAAGGGCTAAAGATGAAATTGACACTAATGGCGTACCAGAGAAGTGGTGCGCCACTACTATATACTAATGCCGCATCATGTGGAGATGCGCCATTAGTGTCCACACTAATGGCGCACTAGGCACAAGGTGCGCCACTGGTAACAAAATGTTTTTTTTCATTTTTTCAAACATACTAATGGCGCATCCAGGCAAAGTGCGCCATTAGTAGTTAGAACTACTAATGGCGCACCAGCCATAGAGTGCGCCACTACTGTAATTCTTTTTTTTTTACTTTTTTGCAAAACTACTAATGGCGCACCATTGTATAATGCACCATTACTAGTTTAAACTAATAATGGCGCACTGTGCCACGGTGCGGCATTAGTATAAAAATTTATACTAGTAATGAACATTTTTTAAACTAGTAATGAACATTTTATAAAAATCATGAACATTGTTAAATTTGTGGAGAAAAATCAAATTCATGAACAATGTTTGTATATGCGAACATTGTTCAAAATCGTGAACGTTTTTTAATATATGAACATTATTTCAAAATCACAAACAGTTTTTAAATGCCCAAACATTCTATGATTTCTTAAAAAAAAGTGAACATTTTTTTTGAATGAATGAGTATTTTATGATTTCCTGAAAGCATTTTCCAAAATTCGCAAATATTTAGAAATTTGGAACTTTTTTTAAATCATCAATTATTTTAAAAAAGAAAAACAGAAAAAAGCGAAAAAAATAAAAAATTAGGGGGCACCCCGCTCCACCACCGCCGACGAGCACCCCCCGCACCCTCCCCCGCTCCACCGCCGCCGACGAGCACCCCCCGTTTCATATTCATATTCATTTTTTAAAAATAAAAAAAGTGTAGACTACAATTGTTGTTAAACAACAATTATTACTGTTTTTATAAGAAAATATTACTGTTTTTATAAAAAAATATTACTGTTTCATATTCATATTCATTTTCTAAAAAATTATTAGATGCAACAAAAAATAATAAAAACGCCATTGCTATCTAAAAAAACATACTAATGGCGCACCGCTAGGTGGTGCGCCATTGCTAAGCCTCCCCACACTAAAAATCCCCAATCTCTCACATTTCTCTTTAATCCCTTCCTTGCCTCATCTCACCCGCGCCCGACTACCACTGACCACCACCGCCCCCGTGCTCGCCGTCCCCGGCCGTGCTCGCTTCCCCCGCCGCACCCGACCACCACCGCCCCCAACGCCCCCTCCCCGAGCCGAGCGCCGCCTCCCTCGACGTCCCCCCTCTGCTCGCGCCCGCGCCCTCGACGTCCTCCCACCCAAGCGCCCCCTCCCCCCGCGGCCCCGCCTGCGTCAACCTCGTGCTCGCCGTCCAACACCGCGCGGCCTGCCCAGGAGGACCGCCGCCGTCTTCCTCTTCTACTACGAGGACCCGGACGAGCTCGGACGCCCTCGAGCCATCCCTTCGACGCCCGCCGATTTCCTCCGCCTCGGCCACCATCGCCACCGCTCGACGCCGAATTCGCGCCGCCTCGACTAGCTCCGGCTACCCCGAGTCGCCCTCGACCTCCCTAGTGAGCACCCGAGCTGCTTCCCCCTCTTGATTTCCTTCTGATGTGTTCTAGGGTTGGGGGTTGGAGAATTTTGGACAAGGAAAGGGGGTTGGAGAATTAAGTAGCTAGGGTTGGGGGTTTGCAAGAGAAGAATCTTCAGGCTTACTCACTGTTCAATTTGTTGCTGTGAGTTTGAATTTGCTGTTCTCAGTACAGTAGTTTACACTGGTTGTCAAGCTGTAGAGGAACTATAGTGCCAATACTGAAAATGTTCAGTGTTCCAATACTGTAGAGAAACTATAGTGCCTGTTATTCAGTTATGACTCCTTCACTGAAACTGTAGTGTTTGCTAAAACTGAGATGTAAACTAAAGGAGTTTGTGATTTGCAGAAGCTGTAGCATACTCCAACAAGTGATAAATGCACTCAAAAGTTCACTAAGAAAATGCAGATGCTTCTCACTTGTTACTGATAGTTTTATGGAGTGATAAATGCATGCAAAAGAAGTTCAGTTAACTGTTACTGTTGCTGTATGAATTCCAACCAGGTCAATTCGTTGTCAATTGCTCTGTAATACTCAACTAGGTTTATGCAAAATGAAGATCAACCATGTTTATGTAATAGATCAAATTGCAACAGATTATTTGCAGTAGATCAAACTAGAGTAGATTACTCAATATTCTTGCCATTTGTTGATAGGTTATAAATATTGACCATAAATAAGAATGAATATTGACCATTTGTTGCTGCTAGCACATGTTGAAGTGTACCTGATGATGCTTCTGTAGAAAATTCAGTCTTCCTCCTCAGGCATGTGTTGTGTGACCTGACAAAATATAAATGTGTTGTGTGCCATGTGTTGGTAATTCAGTAAAGTCAAACAAGCACTGGATTTAGGCATGTTGCTTGCTGAACTTGTAGCAGCAACAACAACTATGGATGAATGATGAACAGGTTATAGTGGTCGGATTAGTTCAGCAACAACAACTATTTTCAGTTTGTCTTCTGGGTCATTTATAGTGGTCAGATTAGTTCTGCATTTATAGAGATAAATACTAGTAAGTCAAGGGCACCAGAATTTGATCATGCCTCTTTTGAGAAGTATGTCTATTGATTCAAAATTGCCATGGCAAAAATATGTTTCAGAAAATGACATGGACTAAAATGTTCTATAGATCATGATCCATAGACAAAAAAATGCCATGATCCATACAGTATAAATTCCATGATGCATAGGCTATATTTGCCATGGGAGATGGCAATTTTGTTGGATCATGATCCGGAGATTAAAAAAATGCATAGACTATAATTTCCTGGCATGATCCATAGAATAAAAATGTAGAATAAAAAATGCCATGATCCATACACTATAATTTTCATGATGCATAGACTATAATTTTCTATTCTTTCTGTGTTTGTACAGACTTGCTGATGAATTTGCAGGTACCCCGAGAGGCCCTTGAGTTTGCAGGAATGTCGATTAACTTCCGTTCCGGCAAATTCGGGTACTCCATATGTCCTATTTTTAGCAAAGGTCATGCTGAAATTTTCCGTGAATTTTAGCATGACTTTGCTAAAAATAGGACATATGGGGTACTTGCGACTAATGTTGATTATCTTCTGCTCAAAATTTATGCTACTATAATGTTGTAAGGGTACTAATTGGTCTCTTCTGCTACTTATCAGAGATGGGGGGAAGCAGCCACCGCCGCTCTGCCTCACCGGAGTACAAGTTGGATGCTTTCGAATTCTTCACTATGATACTTTCTTCTTCAGTATCAGCCACGAGGCAGGTATATAAAACGAGAGATCTCCCCTTCACCCATCTCATTATGATAACTCTGTTGTTTTCTACATCACTCCTTGTCCCAAATTGCAGAGGCTGCCTGACGCTTTTATGAAGATGCTGGGTGAAGATCCGCCAGATAATGTGAAGCTCCGACAGGCCGGCAGCGGGGTTCGCAGGGTGTGGGACGTGGATTTGGTGATCGAGGAGGGCCACATGTACCTGTGCCGTGGCTGGGAGAAGTTCTACAATGCCTACGACCTGCGGACCGGGTACTTTCTTCTCTTGAGGTACGACGATGACACCACAATGCTCATCGTGAAGGTTTTCAACACGATTATGTGTCGCATGCGCTACGCTGAAGACGAAGATGCCAGTGCGTTCTGCCTCTTCTTATTCCTCTATATTTGGCTTTGTCTCACATCGATTGTTAATGGTCATTGTTGCATTTGGACAGGCAATGGGAGCAGCAGCAGCGACACTGGCTACAGCCAAAGCAGCAGCAATTATGGCTGTAGCAAAAGCAACAACGATTCTGGCCTTAGCGAAAGCAGCAGCGATTCTGGTAGCAGCGAAGACAACAAGAAGGATGATCCGAACTGGAGTCGGGGAGAAGAGGAGCAGAGTGGGGATGAGGAGCTGCAAGATGACGATGGGCATCAGGATGAGGATGACTTAGCGCTGGTGGTGGCTGACCAAGGGCAAGAGATGGTGGTGGCTGACCAGGTGCAAGAGATGGTGGTGGATGACCATGAGCAAGAGATGGTGGTGGCTGACCATGGGCAAGAGATGGTGGTGGCTGAGGGTGGCCTCGCGATGGTGGTGGTGCCTGACAATTACCACGCACCGGTGGTGGCACCGGCGATCCCACAGCTGGGCGACATGACCACGCCAATTGTGGTAGAAGACTACATCCCACAGCTGCCTCCACCGCCTCGCCGCTCTTGGCGCATCAGGCTGAGGAAGGAGAAGGAGAAGAACAATGAGAACTGAACTATGTCAGGTATGTCAGATCTCCAAAATGATATATATATATACTTAGTTACCTATTTATCTCTAATATGCTTAATTTTCTATAGGTTAGCTCCAAAATTACTTATGTTAGCACAAAATGATCAAGTTTACATAATAAGCTTATAGTCTTCTTCTTATTCTTCTTCTTATCCAAAATGACATATGTTAGCTTCATTTTACCTAAGTTGACTCTAATATGCTAACTTAGAGCTTATATGCTTAGTTTCCTATAGGTTAGCTCCAAAATTACTTATGTTAGCACAAAATGATCAAGTTTACATAATAAGCTTATAGTCTTCTTCTTATTCTTCTTCTTATCCAAAATGACATAGGTTAGCTTCATTTTACCTAAGTTGGCTCTAATATGCTAACTTAGAGCTTATATGCTTAGTTTCCTATAAGTTAGCTCCAAAATTACTTATGTTAGCACAAAATGATCAAGTTTAATAATAAGCTTATAGTCTTCTTCTTATTCTTCTTCTTATCCAAAATGACATAGGTTAGCTTCATTTTACCTAAGTTGGCTCTAATATGCTAACTTAGAGCTTATATGCTTAGTTTCCTATAGGTTAGCTCCAAAATTACTTATGTTAGCACAAAATGATCAAGTTTACATAATAAGCTTATAGTCTTCTTCTTATTCTTCTTCTAGTCTTCTTCTTCTTCTTCTTCTTCTTCTTCTTCTCTTCTTCTTCTTCTAACTTCTTGTTTATCATTTTGCAGATTTGATTTAATTCACGGAAGCTTGCATGGATGGAGTGCTTCTTTTCCATTTGTGTTTTTATTTTGTGTCAATGTGAAACTTTTGTGAATTGATGGATAACGGTGTTGAATGAACATTGTGAAACTTTTGTAATATGTAACGATGGAACTATGTGTTGGCTATGTATGTATATATGATGAAACTTGTGTGTTGGATATGATCTGGTGGACGCGGGTAACATCGTTACATATGGTCCCCTGTATGTAAGCTAAGCAGATCTGTGTTGTATATTATCTCTAATATTTTTTAACCTGTGAAAATATCAGAAATGAAAAAAAATCTTAATATTCATACTAGTGGCGCACCACACAAGACACTAATGGCGCACAGCGATAATCACACTAATGGCGCATCACCCAACAGTGCGCCATTAGTATGCCAAAGCACATGGTTAAATATGGCCCCTTGGGAGGCATACTAATGGCGCATGGTGTTCTATACTAATGGCGCACTGCTTGGTGCGCCATTAGTAAGAAATACTAGTGGCGTGATACTAATGGCGCACCAGTAGTGCGCCATTAGTAGGCAAAACTGGTGCGCCATTAGTAGGCCTTTTCCTAGTAGTGTTGTAAAGAGCTTTTTACCTCAGAGATTGAGCAACCTAATCAGGATGTGTTATCACTGGTAAAGAGGAGAGTATCTACTGAGATGAACAATGCCCTCCTTTCTCCGTATACGGCTGATGATGTTCGTAAAGCCTTGTTCGACATTGGGGATTTGAAAGCCCCAGGGCCTGATGGGCTCCATGCTATTTTCTATAAAAGGGTTTGGCCAATGTTAGGAGATGGTCTGATCAAGGAGGTTTTGAAAGCAGTAAACACTTGCACTATCCCATCTGGTTGGAATGATACTGCGATTGTGATGATACCGAAAGTCAACTCTCCGAAGAAGGTAACCCAGTTTAGACCAATTAGTCTATGCAATGTGGTGTATAAAATTATTGCAAAAATGATTGCCTCTCGCCTAAAGGTGTTCCTACCAGATATTATTAGCCCAACTCAAAGCGTGTTCGTGCCTAGAAGACTTATTACAGACAACATATTGGTGGCATACGAATGCTTCCACGGCATCAAGAAAAAGAGAGCAGGCAAAGAAGGATTATGTGCGATAAAATTGGATATGCATAAATCTTATGACGTGGTTGAATGGCCTTTTCTCAAGGAGATTATGGTCCGTCCATACTTATGTTTTAAACCTACTAGGGGTCTGAGGCAAGGAGACCCGCTATCTCCTTACGTGTTCTTGTTATGCACGGAGGGTCTCACAGCTTTACTAACGCATGCAGAAGAAAATGGGAATATTTCAGGAGTAAAGGTTTGCAGAGATGCCCCATCTGTAACGAACCTTCTTTTTGCTGATGACTCTTTAATCCTTATGAAAGCAAATTTGCAAATTGCGGAAATATTAAAATCAGTTCTAGATTCGTATTACGCAGCTTTAGGGCAGATGGTCAGTGTCGACAAATCTAGCATCTTTTTTAGCCCTAATACAGGAGCGGACACTAGAGAACAAATGTGTACAATTCTTAATATAATGACTGAGGCCTTGAATAACAAATATTTAGGACTGGCGGCCAATGTGGGTTTAGATAAAACCGATTGTTTTCAATACTTAATCGATCGTATTGTTCAGATAATTAGTGGTTGGAAGGAAAAAACTTATGTCGGCTGGAGGAAAGGAGATCTTACTTAAAGCGGCTGTTCAAGCAATTCCCACCTATGCAATGTCAGTCTTCAAAATTTCTAAAAAAATGCAAAGGAATTATTGACGCGATGGCGCATTTCTGTTGGGGAGATGAAGACAACCAAAGGAGGATGCATTGGATGGCTTGGTGGAAAATATGTGTACCCAAGAACCAAGGAGGAATGGGTTTTCGGGATATCCATTGTTTCAATTTGGCTATGCTTTCTAAACAGGCTTGGCGTCTTATCGAGAATCCGGATTCTCTATGTGCTACTATTTTGAGAGTCAAATACTATCCTGACGGTGACTTGTTGAACACTGACCTAAAGAAGGGTTCTTCCTTCACCTGGCAAAGTATTATGGTGGGTGTGAGCTCCTTGAAGCGTGGTCATATTTGGCGAGTGGGAAATGGGCAGAATATTGACATTTCAGAGGACGCTTGGATTCTAAATTGTGCAAACTGTAAAAAAAAATACCCCTAAGGGAGGCCAGTTGTTACGGAAGGTAGCAGATTTGATTGATCCAGTCCTAAATAGTTGGGATGAAGATCTTCTCAGACAGACTCTATGTCCTATTGATGTTCAGCGAGTGCTTGCGATCCCAATATCGCAACATGATATGCCAGATTTCGTAGCTTGGAATTTCACAAAAAAATGGGATCTTTTCGGTTCGGTCTGCTTATTTTGTGGAATGGGACCACTAATATGGGAAAAAGTTACGACATACCAATGGGATGGGACGTACCACGGTCAATCCTATTTGGGGGAGGATTTGGAAACTTGCTTGTCCAGCAAAGGTTAAAATATTTATTTGGCATACACTTCACGGCACTCTTCCGTGTCGTGTTAAGTTAGCTAATAGACATGTGAAAGTCTCGCCTGAGTCTCTTGCCTACTCATTTGGGCTAGAAGATACAAAACATTTGTTGTTTCTATGTGACAGAGCAAAAGAAGTCTGGAGAAGACTAGGGATGGACGATATTATCGACAGAGCTTGTAAAATAGACTATGCAGGTGAGGCCGTCTTGGAATATTTACTTTCATTACCAGATCAGGAACTATGTATTATGGGCACTCAAAATATGCGTGACATGATTGCCATATCAGCCTGGTATTTGTGGTGGGAAAGGCGCAAGTCGGTGCACAATGAGACTACTCAGAATGCATAACAGATATCCATGGGGATACGCGCTCTCACTGCCAATTTTGTTAATGCCTCCTCACTGAAGGCTTCTATGAAAAGAGGAGGATGGTCTAGCCCCCCGACGGGATTTTTTAAACTTAATGTTGATACTTCTTTTGACCACGACCTTCTCAAGGGTACGATCGGGCAGTCTTAAGAGATGACAAAGGTAGGTTCATCGGTGGGGGAAATGGTAAGATTGACTGGTGCGCAGATGTGTTGATGGCTGAAGCTTTGGCTTTAAAATTCGGCTTATCGCTTGCGCAAAGGACGCGGTGTAATCGCATAATTATTAACTCGGATAATATGGAGGTGATCGAAACCATGAACGAAGGAGGACGATCGTCGGGGGCATCAGCTGCAATTTTTGATGACTGTTTTCACTTAGCTTGCGATTTTTCTATTTCTAGATTTGAGCATTGTAATAGAGAAGCAAATAAAGTTGCTCATGAACTTGCCAAGTTGGCTAGATTTTCATTCATTTCTGATTGGCTCGAGGAACCACATAATGCAATTGTACCAATCCTCATAAACGATGTAATGATTATTTCTAATGAATAAAGGTCGAACTTTATTTAAAAAAACAAATGACTACATACGAAGCAAAATGAGTGAATCTACACTCTAAAATATATCTATATACATCCGTACGTAATAGTCAATTTGAAATCTTTAGAAAGACAAATATTTAGGAACGAAGGGAGTACTGTATAAGACTAGTATCAAAACACGTCTTACATTATGGGACGGAGAGAGTAGTACATTGGAGGTCTTGAGACGGCAGCGGTCGTACTGCGCCAAATCTGACTTAGTGTACGCTCACACGCGAATTTGCTCTGCCATCCGTTCGTGGACAGGACCATTCCATCCAAAGTTAGCCGTGTGTGTGTGTGTGACCCTGATTTTGTTTAGTCCGCATGTTCAAATGGCCCTGTATATAGTTTAAAATAGTTCAAATTTTTAGATGCGGCGGTAGATATAGTTATAAAGAAGTTCAAATATTACACTCCACCATTGTTGTCCCCCTTAACCACCCACAGATGATCAATCAGATCTTTCTTCAGTTGCTCGATGCCAAATTTGTTGATACATTTGAACAAACTCTTCAAATGTGGTCGGATTTTGGTCGGCAAGTTCGATAGGATCACCCATGTTCTCAAACTCAAGACCTGCGGCAACATTCTCACCCTCATCCTCCATGATCATGTTGTGCATGATCACACAAACAGGTCATCACCTCCTACAAGGTCACCGAGGGGCAGTGTTTAGCAAGTCCACAAACAATTGCAAAACGTGCATGCAAAACTCCAAAAGCCCTCTCAACATCATTTCTAGCTGCTTTCTGTCTTTGGGCAAAGTGGGACTTTTTTCTGACCAATTATACTAGTAGAAAAAGGCACATTTGTCCCGGTTTCGGAATCGGGACTAAAGGGTCGGTACTAAAGCCCATTACCTTTAGTCCCGGTTCGCCTACAAATCGGGATAGATGGGGCCACTACTAGGGAAAACCTTACCAGTAGCGCGGGCGCCAGCACTACTGCTACGGCGCTCCGGCTATTTTGTAGCAGTAGCACTTGTTTAGGCCAGCGCTACTTGTCGTGGATTTAAGACTGACAGTAGAATGGGGGTAAGTATGAGGAGGCAAGATCCTAGCTATGGAGGAGTTGTACGCACGAGTTTTACGAGTTCAGGCCCTTCTCGGAGGAAGTAACAACCCTACGTCTCGGTGCCCTGAGGCGGTCGACTGAATTATATGAGTGTGTGTTTACAAAAGTGCGAACCCCTATCCCAGAGGAGGAGGGTGGCTTATATAGAGTGCGCCAGGACCCCAGCTCCCCTCCGTTACACAGGGTTCAATGTTCATAAAGGAGGGGCGTTACTGGTAACGCCTGCAGTAAAGTGTTATAAATGCCCATAAAGCTATGGTTTAAGTCTTCACCGTTGCAGAGTGGAGAGTTTCTCATCTTCTGGTGGTCGAGTGTCTTCAAGGTGGTCGAGTGAGCGCATCTTCGTGGTCGAGTGGACGATGGTTTCTCTTCGACTTCTTCTGATTCTTTGCAGAGATGTCCTTGGGGGGATGTCGGACAGGTCCATGACCCTACCCTCGGTACATATCTTCATCATTAGCCCCCCAATGGATCAGGTTTTGAGTGGGGAAGGAGTTGGGAACACTTCCGACCCATTCTTTGTGTTATGAGTATATCCTGTTCTGGAACAATGAGTTGAGGTGACGACGTCGACTCCTTTCTCAGTCGCCGTGGTCCATTCTTGGTTTTTGTCGAGTGAATTTTCATGATAGAATTCCGAATGATGATGCAGATGATGTTTGTCTTCAGTCTAACAGGTTGTTCTGCTCTTCGCGGATCTCGCGGGATTCGAATTTTGGGAAGTGCGCCAGACGGACGGAAACGAGGTTATCGGGACGGATTAGGCAAGTCTCCTCGATCCCCGCGCCACCTTTTTCGCCACATATTGCACGCGCGACTGTTGCGGGATTTGTTTAGATCGCCTGGGTCCACCCGTCAGTCACTCGGATGACGACCTTATAAAATGCCTCGGACCAGGCCTCTGCCCCGTGCGCTCCCATTCTCTCTTCTTCTCTCAATCTCTCCGCCACGCTCGCTTCCGCCCTCATCGCCGGACCTTTACTCGAGCTCGACCCGCCGCCATGGGGAAGGAGAGGACGGTGGCGATGGAATGCGCGAAGAAGGCGACAGCGAAGGCGAAGGGCAAGCGGACCAGCCGGGGCGGATCCTTGTCGAGATCCGGCCTGCCGGCGGGCTGGATCCAGGGCGACTGGATCCGCTCGACAATCACCCAGGACGACCTTGACGACCTGGTGGAGGGGGGACTGATCCCCCACAAGTCAGCACGGCTCCCGGGGGATGAAACCGAGCCGCAGCCGAGGGAGGGTGAGTGTGTTCTCCTCGCCACTCACGTAGATCGCGGATTCTCACTGCTCCCATCCTTTCTTCCAGGGTTTTTTGAACTTCTTTGGGGCTCAACTCCACCATTTCACCCCAAACACTATAGTATATATGGCCGCTTTTGTGTCGATGTGCGAAAACTTCTTGGGTTGTCGACCGCACTGGGGCCATTTCAAAGACATCTTCACCTGCCGATCCCAGTCGGTCAAAAAGGCCAAGTCGAGTGACGAGAGGACACAAGTGATCCAGATGTGCGGGGGTCTGGGGATCTAGATGAGGAGCAAGAGTACTTTCCCAGCCATGATTCTTCCCGACTCGGTCTGGGGCTGGCAGTCGACTTGGTTCTACTGCAAGGATCAGCCGACCCCCAGCCAGTCGACTGGACTTCCTCCTTTTTCTTTGGCTCGAGTGGAGAAGCCCGCCCCCTGAAGGTAGTTCCAGAAGAGAAGGCGCAGGTCAAGGTGCTGGTCGAGCGGGTCATCCAGCTTGTCCGCGATGGGGTGACCGGGATGGACCTGCTGGAGGTCTTTCTCAGTCGACGCATCCAACCTTTTCAGGCGCGCGATCATCCGATGTGGATGTATTCTGGGCTCGAGGATTCCACTCGAATCCACCCGGAGGACGTCAGTGAGGACACCTTGGAGAAGTGGTTGATGGGGATCACCAGCAACAAAGACAACCCTCGGGGGTCTAGGAGGGTGATTCCATTCGACAACTCGCACCAGCCGGAGCAGGTATAATTCTGTCTTATCGAGTATCTTTTTGATTCACCGAGTGACATCTTGTTTATGGTTGATTGAATTTCCTTTGATCATTGTCCTTTCAGGCCCTCATCGACATGTACTCAATGCCCAACGGAGTGCAGGACCAAGAGGCTGAGGAAGAAGGGAGCAGTGGTGAGAGCGGCGAGGAGCATTTGGAGGCCGAGGAAGACGAGGAGAGCGACGAATCGACTGGTGACGAAGAAGTCGACTCGCCTCCTCGCTGGGAGAGGAGATCCAAACAAGCCCATGACCTGGCGAGTGCTCCGGACTTAGTGGCCGCGCCGACTGATCAGACTTCGAAGCGTCCTAGGACGTCTTCCCCAACACCGGCTGAAAAGGCTCCAAAGCAGTCCAAAGTTGCGCCGCCTCCAGCGCCGAAAGCCACCTCTTCCAAACTGCCAAAAGCTTTGCCCAGGATCAAAGTGACCGTTCCTACTATCTCCGGGTAACCATCTGACTTGTCTTTTTCGTCGACTCGATTAACCAGACGTAAACGATTGAATACCGGTCTTTGCAGTGCTGCTATGTCAGGAACCTCTTCTTTCCAGTACCGAGACGAGGAAATGGAAGATGCTGTAACCTCCAACCCAGGTATAAACTCTTGTGATCTTGTTCTGGATTCTTTGGTCGACTGCGTTCGTGTGGTTCACTTGGGGTCGAATGATCCGCCTTGCAGCTCCACCCAACATCATTGATCTTCCAGATGACGATGAAGATGTGGCTCCTAAGCCCAGGAAGAGCAAGAAGGTAGCAGCTGGCAGGGTGGCTCGGCAAGAACCAACTCCAACACCTCCCGCCCGTCAAGCTGAAGACGCGGGCAGGGCCTCTGTGACGTTCGCTGCACCCTTGTCCAGTGGGCCTCCCGCACCATCGACTGCACCTGTGGTTCCTTCAACTGTCCAACTCCACGCCACAGAGCTCCAAGCCACCGCACCTGGGTCGTCTGCACACTTTTTCACTAGCTACCTCGTCCCGGACAACCAGTCGGAAGCGGCTGCGAAAGCCATTCGACAGGCTGACATGATGATGGAGCGGGTGAAGACGGTGCACGAGAACAACCAGGCTGCCTACGACGCCAGTGCCGCCCTTCGGGCCAATGTCCAGGTGAGTAAACTTTCCGACTATTTTTGTTCTCGAAAAATCTTCTTCTGCACAATCTCCTGTTGTTTGCGTCGAATTAGAGCACCCAATAGGTGTTTTGTTGTTTTTGGTAGTTTCGCTCTTCCACTCGGTCTGGGCGAGTGGGATCAGAACCGGTGGGGGCACGCTAAGTGCACCCACTGGGTGTAGTCCCCGAGACCATGGTCGACTGCTGTCAGTCGACCGGGGTCTGAGTTCTTCGTTCTTTTCTTTCTACTCCTTACACTCGACTCTGGCGGGCCGGTCAAGTAAGATCCGAACCGGTGGGGGCACGCCAAGTGCACCCACTGGGTGTAGTCCCCGAGACCGCGGTCGACTGTTGGCAGTCAACTGGGGTCTTAACAGCTTGCTGCCCCCTTTTTTTTAAACCTGGTCCGGGCGGACCGGACGAGTTGAGTCTTAGTCAGCGGGGGCACGCCAAGTGCACCCGCTGGGTGTAGCCCCTGAGACCGCAGTCGACTGTGTGCAGTCAGCTGGGGTCTAAATGGACTTCTTTAGGTTTTATTCACTCGGAAGTGAACCACCTTTGATCCTATCGATTGATCTGTCTTTTGCCTTCTGCAGAAGTCTTGAACTCGAGGACAAGCAGAGGCAACTCAACTTAGACTTGGAATTGGCTCAGCAAAATCTGAAAAAAGCTCAAGACGAGGCCGCTGGTATGGAAGGTAACTGATTGTAGACTGACTCTCAATATATCTCTTTGATCTCTTCTTTGACTCGATTGCTTCTTTTGCAGAGAAAATGAAGTTGGCTCTGGAGAAGAAAGACACGGACCTCGCCGCCACGCAGAAAGCAACCTAAGACAAACCGCTCTCGCAGACAAGAAGCTTGCTTCAATCGGAACGCTTGAAGGAGAGGTGAACAAACTGAAATCTTGTCTTAATGAAGCTAACCGCGAAGTGACCAGTCTGAAGAAGGACAAGGTTGTCCTGAATGAAAAGTTGGAGTCTGCAATCCGCAAGAGGAATGACACAGAAGCTTATCTGAGGACTCTTGCCAAGAAGCTTTATCTTGCGCTGGAAGGTATTTCCTTTAATCCGACTGTGTTGATGCTTGCGATCGGATCTTGCTCGGTCGATTGACTAACTTTTGGCTGCAGAACTCTGCCAAGACTTCGACAAAGAAACTGGAAGGGTCGAGACGGGTCTGGACCCTATCGCTTCCCTAGTTTGCGACAAAACTGCGATGAACGTGCTCCGACTAGAGTCCCGTATCGCTAGTGCCACAAGCTACCTCGCACGCCTGAAGGAGGTTGTCTCTCGAATCGACTCATCGCTTTGGCCGGGGGCGACGCTTCAGAATGACCTAGAATCCTTGATGACTCGATTGAATGAGATCCCTGACCAAGTGCAAGAATGGAAGAAATCCTCTGCCCGATGCGGTGCTGACGTTGCGCTGTCCTTGGTGCGAGTCCATTGCAAGAAGGCTCGTGAAGATAAGCTGGCTGCGATCAAAGTCGCTAACACCAAAAAGCACGACTTCCAGTCCTTCATGGAGACTTTCATCGCTGCCGCCACTCGGATTGCTGATGGGATCGACCTGGACTTATTCGTGGAGCCTGCCAGCCCTCCTCCGGCCGAGTGAACAGACTCACGAAACCTGAATACGCTTTAAATTTGCCTCGGAATGCCGAGTGATTGCTGTAACCGTTGAACTCCTTCGGGCTTGATGCCCGAGTACTTTTGATTTGCTGCTCGGAATCTTTAGGATTTATCTGAATTTGGTTTATTTTCGAATGTGCTTGTGTTTGTCCTCGAATGGACTTTACTCACTGCTTTGAACAGTCTTTGCACTGGAGACGCAGCAGCTCCGAAGGAGAAGGTTGCGGTCGACCTGCA